>NC_091928.1:21209546-21564546 GCF_041260155.1 Ptychodera flava | reverse complement strand
TGATTGCAGTGGACCCAGTGAAGAAGAAGGGCTTAGTCCCTTCGGAATATTTGCGACATATAAGCTCAGAGTGGAATATTGATTTACACTAGTACATTACTGACGATTGAGATTACAGTTTCATTAATAAACGATATTTTTACATAATCAGGAGCTGTTCATTTCACATCCAGAATCTGACGACACGAAATATTAACAAAGCTCTCCCTGACGACATGGCGAAGACTACACCGGGCTCGAAAGTAGATAATTGTTTTAACACCTTCGGCGTTGTCTCTAGCGGATGGGCGGTTTTTTGTGTTGATACAATTGAAAATCCACCAAATTTGAAATTTTTATCTCATATTGTATCATAATCATTAACATAGTTGAAAAGAGGTTATTTGTTTATGTCCACCAAGAACAAATAGTTTGATAGTAAAATTCTTTCAAGGGTCTTTTATATTCACCTGCTAATGTATATCTCCTTTGCCTTGAATGAGGCATAAAGCGGCTTTTGCTGTTATTGAGATTTGTTCCCATAACAGCGGACCCGATCATGTCTTCCACTCCGCAGCGCGGCATCTGCATGTGCCGCATGGTGGCGCTGTCCAGCTCGCCTGTCATCTCCAGGTTGGCCATCCGCTGAAAGTTCATCACGCTCTCTTTCATTTCCAGTGAACTAGGGGATCTTGTGTTCTTCAGATATCCGTATTTTGAGAGATAGCTCTGAAAGACAGTGTGACAGACATTTCAGTCGTGCGTTGAAAGCAATATTTGAAATGACGGGCCTGAGGACAATGATGGAGACATGTTCAAAACGAAATGACAGTGCAAACATGTGCCGTCCAGTTTTCAGACAGAGATCAGCGGTAGCCAGCCAGCCGACTTCCAGAACTTGTAATCCGGGGTATTTACACGCAAATATACTATTCTAAATTATTTTGAAAAAAAATTGAGTTTGAATGGCAAGTGAAAACTGTTCGCATACAGCGTTACCCTTCAATTTGAAAAAAAAATCGACCCTCCACTAGTTTCCACTCTCTTTACTGGTTCTTACACCGCCAAACAGCTTCCCACTGCCATCCCTCTTCTCCCAAGCACATCATCAAACCCGACCTTTCCCCGCCATATGACTTCACACTACCCTACAGCAAACCATGCAAAAAACTCGAAACAAAACAAAAATAAAACAAACCAAATAAACAAATAAAAAGAAGTTCCATATGCATGTTGAGCTTCTTTCAATTCATACAATTCGCCTGCCAGCTCATGATAAAAAAATCGCGCCCGCTGTTACAAGAAAAATCAGCGGCACGGAAGCCGAGAGACCGCTTGCAAAAACTCCGTTTACTCAGGCAACCTCGGCTACCACGAGGGATCGTGTTACTGACTGTCAAAGCACACCTACCATAGCTTTAGGGTCCATCGGACTGCCACCACACAAACCATAAAGGTATCCCAAACAAACAAACAAGGCACATTTCTGGTACGTCGACGTTGTCGTCATTGTGGCGACAAAAAGATTCCTGCTATGGAATGAAAGACACAAGTAGGGTTACAGAAAACAGTCTGGCTGACTTCCAAGAGCTGCGTTTGTTTTGGATATCGTTCAAAGAAGTTCCTAATGCCTGAATTGGTCTGTTTTTGAAAGAAATGCGACTCTCAAGCTAAGGGAATGTTACTGCAGAGGAAATGAGCTTTGCAACGTGACTGAACAACGCTGTCATTGAGCAAGAATGTTTGGATTGTTTACTCTTCAGATCACACGGACAACCATGAAGAGAGATAGAAGGGCGAGTGATGCTGATGGATTCTGTTTCTGCGTATCTATCTATCTATCTATCTATCTATCTATCTATCTATCTATCTATCTATCTATCTATCTATCTATCTATCTATCTATCTATCTATCTATCTATCTATCTATCTATCTATCTATCTATCTATCTATCTATCTATCTATCTAGTCTATCTGTCTATCTGTCTATCTATCTATCTATCTATCTATCTATCTATCTATCTATCTATCTATCTGTCTATCTATCTATCTATCTGTCTATCTATCTATCTATCTATCTATCGATCGATCGATCGATCGATCGTCGATCTATCTATCTATCTCCGAGTCACAATGAACGAGTTCATCATACCTCAGTATTACTTGACTACAACTGAACACTATATATATGTATATATATATATATAATATATATATATATATATATATATATATATATATATATACACGACAATAGCTTGTACCTTTGATGATATTTTCAATATCTTTTTTTTGTAAAACAAGACAGTGGGTGCGTTTTCTAATTATTCTCGCTACAGTATGTTCAATTACACAGTGAATGCCTCAGAGTAGTGTAGAATATGAAATGCTACCGTTTACTATTAATTCTCTTAAGTCGGACTGAAAGTTCAGTTGTTACCACTGATAAATCAAACATCACACACATACATGTCAGCGGCCGTGTGAACACGTTGATGGAAAGCTATGGGTGTTTCGACATGATTTTAGAGAAAACAAATAACTGTATTTTGCAAACAGAACTGATCCCTTTGAGTATTGGGTAGTCCAAAAGTTACAGCTAATGGAGTAACTGAGATAAAGAAAGAGTGAGTGAGCGAGTATCAGTGAGAGAGAGAGAGAGAGAGAGAGAGAGAGAGAGAGATGAGCAGGTTGAAAGACAATTTTATAGAAAGAAAACGACAAAGTTTAACGGTAAGTGAGTATACGCACTACGAGACAGGCAATCAGAATAGAGCAGTGGTAATAAAACGAAAGACATGGTGACACAACTTGAAAATAGGGATGTCCAAACAATTCTCTTTTTGTACGGCTGTTTCTGCCTGAAGAGATGAAAATTGGAAGCGATCCATTCTCGCGGTAAATCGAAATAGTATAGGGTTGACACGAACGATCATTCAGTACCACCGGTACGTGTTTGTCGGTGCAACGATGAAACCAAACCGATGCGATCAGGTGACGCAGATTTCTGTGAAGTGTTGTCGAAGGAACAGTACTAAATTACAAACTACGATTGCAATAAAAATATAAGTTAAGAAGAGGGCGACGGATTTTATGCATGGACGTTGCGATAATCGGGACATCAAATGCTACGAAAATGCTCTGCTTTTTTTCATTTGCGGAGATGAAGCTCATTAAAGTCGGCGGAGGTCGGTGAAGTTTCGTCGCCTTGCTGCTTTCCGAGCCGTCAGCGAAGTTTTACCCCCTTTGCTCTCCATCTCATGCCTTGCTCCACGATGACAGGGATTGAAAAGAACTACAACAGAGAGCGTTAAGCAGCAGCACATTTGTCCACGCGACCAGACCTACTTCTATTTCGAATCTCGTATGGCTTACCTCAGTTCTTTGTTGTTGTCCGCCAGTGAATCAGGAGAAAGCTGTTATCGGCTCTGCGTTCAGCTCAGCCCTTTATATAGTCTATTGTGACCGGACGTCAGGCCACGGTTATGCCCAGTGAAAACCTCTGAGAGATCGTATTTCATTACGGCCATACCTTACATGTTTTCGTTTGTCTTCACGTATATAGGTGAATTGTCACGCATCCAGCATTCAGTTTTTTTTTCCCGTTTCTTCAAGAAATTGGTGACCTTGACGGCGACTAGGTGACTCTGACGTCATAGGTTGGCCTGGGTAGCGCACAAAGTACACTTCTTAAGAATAATGAAATCATCAACGTCACCGCTCGGAAAATTCCTGTTAGTGAGAAATAATTCACTGATGCACCAAACACGAATTTAATTATATAGAAACAAAAAGATTAGTCGGTACTGCCGGTTCGGTTTTTTGGAAGTTCCTCGCCCCTATGGCAATTGTTAGCGTATTGCTTGCCACCAATCGCTTGCGTCCATCGACCGGTGTCTATTTCGGGTATTTCCGTCAAAGATCGGCACTTCAGAGAAACGCCGCAACCCCCTCGAGTCACTTAGCCGTACTTAGACCCCCCGAGTCATTCACCGCACGTGTTTGTCTAACAAATTTTCGGGTTGTCAGGGTCACCGCGATCATAATTTCTTCACATTGTCCATGTGCTACCCGATACGGGCCGAGATACCTTTGTTCAGTGAAAACAGGACGGCGCGGTTTTTGCGGCGAGGAGGAGTAGGAGCGTGCCATCGTTTTCTTGCACCTTGGCTTCACACCAAACCTTTCTTCATCAATCACACCGTTTCCTGTAGGACTAAGTACAGGCTAATTGCATACACCCTTTGGTATGTTTACTCACTTTGTCGACTTTCAAAATACCTGTATAACTATATGTGGTACAAAATGGGAAAACATAAAATTTAAAGTCACCCTGAGTACAATAATTATCCGATCAAGATAAACTTTTAAATAATTTTAAGAGAATTGATCTCAATGTTCTGTTTTATGTTCAAGGTCGATACGGAGTTAAGTGGAAGTGCACCTTTAGCCGCAAAAGTGACAACATTGTAATTGAACCTCTTGTTCTGTCGTCATAGTTCCTATTACAAGGGAAAAGACCATCCTGAAATTCACCACGGTTACCATCACATACACCTTATACACCACACATCACAGTTTTCCAAATTCTCCACATTGTTCGAACTATTATTATACATCCTGAACGTAACATTACACGAAAGGTGCGTACCTTTCCACTTAATAAGTTGCTTGCCAGTAAAACAGTGGGCAGGAAGTTATTCACCGGTGAGTAAAGTTAGTGAACAATACTATAGGACGTCAAATGTAACAGACGTATACACAGGACTGTATCATAGGGTACGACACCGTCCCCCTGAAAAGAAGACTGGTATATATGTCGCACACGTAGTTTGTATGAGAATAGCAAGTTTTGAAGCATGGATGACGACAGTAAGTGATTTTGGCTGTTTAAGCTTTATTGAAATTGTCTGTCAATTTGTCCATCTACTATGTTTTTTTTCTATTTACAATATCTATCCTCATCGCTGGAATACAATTGGATTTTTTTTTCTGTACGCTTGTTGCTGTTGTTTTTCAGATGGTGTAAGCTAAGCAAGTAGGAACTGGACAGTAATCTGTGATCAAATACACAAATTTGATAAAAGTTGTATTTTGATATTACGTAAGGTATGGCAATGAACCCAAAGACCAGATACTACAGAATACTGTTTCAAGACTTGTAGTTATTCATGTTCAAGAACACATAAAATCATTAAGGACCCGTTGTAAGTTTTGATGCCTTTCCGTGTTTTGGTTTTGTATGTCGGTTGTAAATTTTTGTTCTACTCCTCAAAGCATGTTGAAACACAAACTATGTAGCTTGCACATACGAGTAAAATTTGCTGTTATTGTGGTTGCGTTTTAATTCTAGTAGGAACCAAGATTCATTTATAAAAACAAAAGAAAAGACAAGAAATAACAAACAACAATGCACTTTACACATGTACAGGCTGAGTTGACAACTTATGCACTGTGTATCCCATCATGCTTTGGGACTACAGGAAGAAACAGTAGTTGACAATAAAAACAAAACAGGTGAAAAAAAATCACCGAAAGTTCTAGCCACTGGCAAATTTAAAAAGATAAGGTTCTTGGCGTCTTGGTGCGTTATACTGCACTTGAACATCGTTAATTCAAAACATAGTTATCCTCCTTTTGGCTCGGTATTGGGTCGGCTTGACTACTGGTTATTCTGCTTTATGAAATTAGTATTTGCTGTTGTCCTTTATCCTGCTTCAACTTTTCACACCACAAAAGGATGCACACTCCTTCAAAATTCTCTGAAGTTTCGATGTCAAAAATAGTTGCCTGTTTAGCGTCCAGTTGCCATCCGCAGTGTTTTATGGGTTATTTAAATTCGTGATCTCATCTCTACAATTTCATAATACGCCGCAAAAAGTGGGTGTATTTACATCAAGTTATCTTGAAGTTTCAGGAATTATATTGGTCTGTTTTGCTTCAGTCTCCATCCTGAATCGTGTGTTGCATGATTTTCTAAATCCGGGATCACATCTCTAAAATTTTATTATACGCTTCCGGTGAGCGACAGTGGAAAAATGCCCTACTTTCATATCATTTAATGTTTAATAAAGTGCAGTAATCATGATCGAATAGTCAGGTTCAAGAAACTTTCTATTTCATTCTCGCCAACGGAAGGGATTTCTTTTCAACAACAGTGTCCCAAAACATTTCTACCTCTACTTGAACAGTTTGAAATTTGTTTTTCAACGGACTCCATCGCGTTAGATGGCAGGGCCATAAACAATACCACGCAATGCCCCAGTTGCCGACAAGTGTCAGTCCTTGTTTCCTTGCGGAATTGTAGTGGACAAGGCATGGTGCTCGACATTGAAATTCCAATTGTCGACTTACGGTGTTTGGAGTTCACTTAACTTCTTATTGTATGATGAGAAAAACATACTATTTGAAATGCCATCCCACACATGTCGGCGACTGACTGATTTCTTTAAGGGTATCACCGCGTGATTTCAATGTGCATTTACACAACTGGACCAGAACCTGGTAAAGAAGCTGCTGCAATCGGTTTCTAACACAAAGAAAGTTTGAGAGAAAAAACTTATCTGTGTAAACATTTGGCGGCGATGAGACCACAACTTTTAATCACAGTCCCTCCATGTTTTTTAAGGTCGGAATTTCATGAAAAGACAACAACTTTCCTCAAAGCTGGCCCGGCATGTCTCTGTACCAACACGACGAGTTAAGTGTTCACTTCCGTGAATATATTTACTTTTGGTTTGAAAAAAAACCAAAAAAAACATTGGACCTGTCAGCGAAAGTTACGGCACGTCAGATAGCGGACATTGCTTAAGCATACCCAGTCTACGCTAAGCTGTGGTAAAATTCAACATTATCATTTGGACACCTTTGTATGCCATTGGGTAGAATGCTCCCCAGGGATAGACATTCAAACTTTGACAACACACTTTTGGGTTACCACTTGTTAGGGTTTATTTCGAAGCTCATGGAGAAAATCAAGTTATTTTATGAAAATCGGAAATTTCATTTTTCCCCACAGAGTGTAACACAGGGATGGCGACCATTTTGAATAATAAAGTTTGGTAATTTGTATCTCTGGTACCAAAATTTGTACGATGACCCCTGATTTTCATTCTTGATTTCGAAAGCGAATGTTTTAAAGTTTCCTCGCGAAAGTTTGAGTAAAAGTTTGTGTCTGTTAATTTGGGGGCGCATGTACTACCATTTAGCATCCTTAGACAAGTACATATTTCCACCATACGCAGGAAACGACCCAGATTCTTCACGTGTGCCAGGTGAAAGGAAACCATATGTATTTTGTTCTGTATCACTGCGTGTCAACACCAAATTAAAAATACACGTCTGCACGAAATGGACGGATAGACTGGAGACAGACGCACATGCGCATTGACAGACATTACACAGACGTGCACCAAGAGCTGCATTCATACGGTCCGAGAACATTAGAGTAAAAGGAACGAGGGTACATTTCTGAGAAAGGACAGCGTCGCAGCTGCGGTACGTCCGGTGTCGTCATCGCCTGTAACTCAAGTCTCTTTCCGCCTAACCAGTTTCCTATTATCGTGAACTACATTACAACTGGCGTATGTACACATGGAACAGCGAACAGGTTCGTCCCCTAGGCATGGGGATGTGGTGTCTTGATCTCTGCACGGGGTGCTTGTTGCTATTGTTTCATTTCATTTTAACAATTTTGACTATGATATTGCTGATAAAGATTTATCATACCAATCCTTGGTGTCATGGTCTTGGCACTTGTTGATGTGTAAGATTTCTGTTGGTCCTTCATTGTGTCATGTACGGACGGACCTGTCCACTGTTCCCTGTGGCACGAGAATTTTACAAACTTGGGGACTAGCAAAATCTGCGTGACATAGTCCCACTCGTATGCGTGACTCCCGTGTGTGAGTCAAGTAGCTGTTCAGGCAACCCCTCGCACTGCATTTTGGTGTTGCTATGTCACAATATATTTATGGATTCGTCTAAGAGTTTTTTGAGCGTCGTCGACTTGTATAAACATTTGCGCTACAGTTGTTCGCTGGTTTTGGATAGGAAACGAGCAAAAACTAAGCCTTCAAAAACTCACAAATGGCTTGAAAAGATGTCATGGCAGTTAACAAGTAACGAATTTCAGTTGCAAATATCTCGTTTCCACCGAGAGCTACGGTTCTTATAGTAAGCAATACAATGTTCAAAATATGCCTGCCTAAATCATGACATCCTTTGTTTATCTGAAGTTTTTAGTAATTTGCCACTTTCAAAGAGACAACATCCTCATTATTCTTTCTAATGAGTCAATCCTTACATATAGTAAGTGAAACATGCAATACCTTCTAAGCTTTCAGACGTAATTACCGTTGGTTTAGATGGCGTGGGCGACAACGGTCACGTCATGCCCATAAATGCAAAACAACGAACGACAGGGCCACGCACAAACAAAGGGGTGAGACGGAGTCTATTGAGAAAGCTGGTGGGATTTTTTAAAAATTTAAAACTATATACTGTGTGAGTTGAATTTAATTAGCCGAGATGTATTTTTTAAACAGCCCATTGTCTGCCTTTCCAGTACCACAGTGACATTTGCTGTCATTTTTCATGCACATTGATTGTCAGTGTTAGAGCCGCGTCACTAGCACAGACTGCAGACAATGATGATAATGCTCCGCTGCTGCAAAATTATGATAGCCATTTACTGAAATACAACCATTCCATCCAGTAACCTGAAAACACTTGTAAAAGATTTTTTCTGACCATTTCAGTGCATGATTTCATGAAGTAAAACGTTTGAAGCCCCTAACTGTTCGTTGGGACTATCAAGACCTCTGAAACACGGCTTTTTCGCTACTACTCCCAAATTTTGTTTTCCGGTCCATGCTTAGTTTAGGCCTAATAGAAGGAATTGTTTCACTCTGTGATGTGTGACGAATTTCCAGCTACTTAGACCTGTAACAAAGACAGCTATTCTAGTACGGTCAAAGGATGCATTTCGAGAAAGAACCAGGTGAGGGGGGCATGTTTTGCAAATTAGAAAAGGGGGTTAGAAATTAGATAGGCGTATTGGAGTAGAGGGCACATTTTACAAGATGGACCACCCCCTGATTTCGCTAGGCCCAGAGGATGAAATAACTGAAAGCTCCCCTAAAGCCCCAATAGCTGCGATCTCAAAGTACCCTCAGTTTTCCAAGAGTTTTCTTTGAATAAGACCCATGAAAGACTGAAAAGGTTTATAACACTGTCATAAGTGTCGAAAGTGGTATAAATTCAAACGTTTTAACATCATTTTAGATTTCCTGCCATTTTCCAAAAACTAATCATTGGACAGAGAAAATAAAGATTACAACAACAAAACGTTGGCCATCTTGTGTTGTGCATCCAAGTAAATGGCATCATGCTTGTTTCTGGTATGATAACGATGGGTATATGCAGAAAATACTATTTTTTGTACTTTTCCGTGGGGGCGCCATTTTATGAGTGCGGCACCTGTTTATTATTTAATATGTTAAAACATGTGGGCATGGTCAAAATCACCGAGCAGTGATACACCTATACATGTCCTTTAGTTAGCATGAACCAACTTTGCTAATATAAAACCATGAAAATAATCATAAAATTAGCAGCGATTGTGGCTTTAAGAAAGAGGATTAGCGATGCGGAGCCCAAACTGTAGTTGCCGTGATTTTGGTACGACCTGTTAACCCAGACCAACGTGGTTTCTTTCACATCACAACTATTCCAAGGACGCTGATAATTAATTCAGCGTGGAAGCAAGCCAACCAACTAAAGAACCCAGGTATGTCGACTTGGACCCTGAACCGACTTACTTGCCAAGATTGTATAGCACATTATGGTGTAGGACCTCTTGGACACCACATGGCGAGGCCCCCCCCCTCTCTCTCTCTCTCTCTCTCTCTCTCTCTCTCTCTCTCTCTCTCTCTCTCACACACACACACACACACACACACACACATACACATACGAGAATTCATTTTCCCTTTCTAAGTGCAGACCAACTGTTTGTATAGAGTTTACTGACGGAGTACAGAGCTTGTATAATCGTAAAAGTTATGAACTATACAACCATAGACAATCCCATTATAATAAACATTTCTAAGGCACTACAGTAGATAAACATCTAATTATGTATGGATCATAACATGTCTCCCATAGGGAGTTGGAAAGCTTAAATACATCATCAGCTAAGAGTTCAAGTATCATTTGATATAAACTGATGAGTAGAGTCTTCGCTGGGTTTCAGGAGAATTTGGTCAGTCTTTATCAGTACAAAGTGCATTGCTGAAACATAATGCAATATGCCATTCAATTCGGCAATAAGTAGGTCAGGCCAAGGGGTTAGAAGTGACTTGATTGTGAAGGGTGTGACTTGCCTAATTTGCATAATGATTTTGACCATCTTATCTTATTCTATGTGTGTCGCACAACTACAATAATCTGTACATTTAGCAATAACTGGGCGTCAGAAAAATTTGAAGTTTAAAAACGCCCAACTTGATGTGTTGAAATATATCATCAAAATGGGCAGATTCGGGCAGGTAGCTTTTCAAAGTGCATTCCGTTTTTCACCCGACCCCGCATGAGAACAATTAGCATTTATTAAACACTTTTAAGCAGTGGATTAAATTTCAGCCGAATCTGTGTTATGTAAAGGTAAAGCCAAGTCTAGTTTATCTTGCAGCCCCTATCTGGCTCCGTGGCTTTTTAACTCTGCCTTATCCTGACATGTTGTCAACACTCTTACCTGGCCAGACCGAGAGGTAACGCCGCTTTGGTATGTTAGCCCGCCTACAACAAGGGCCATAAATGTGAAACTAATGAAGGACTGTGAGAGGGTATGAGCCGAATCGAACTACCAGACCTGCCATGTATGTATATATATATATATATATATATATATATATATATATATATATATATATATATATATATATGTATATATATCGGAAATTTCAGTGCTCGATGCAAAAAGCAGATCGTTATAAACAAATCATAACTTAAGTTTCATGCATTCTGCAATCTTCAGACGGACGTGAACGGATTCTTAGCCCCACACTCTCATTTATATGTTGGGTCGTACCATTCTACGTCTAGTATCTAGGCGGTGTTAAAATTTGATAAATAATATTCGTTTTGGTGGCGGCTCAAACGTTCTGAGTTGGTTTCAAAATGCTGCCACCAGGACAAACATATTACAGTTCCAATCCAGTTCAATAGTAGCACACCTTTTGGACTGTGTAACTCACAGTACGTGGCCTTTATGACAGGGGAACGATTGGGCGTGACGGGGACATTTCTCATTCCAAATGCTTGGGCCGTTGGCTTTTAGTAGGTAGAGTGACAAGCTAGTGAAGAGAAAATCACCCCGTCATTCGCCATATCAGTTATTAAACGATTAAATAAAAAAATATTTATTAATGCGGACTTATAAATCTTTACAATTACACAATCAAATATTCGCTCTATACTCATGAAAAAGTTTTGATTCTTATATAGCGCATTGCATTAAAATAATCTCAATGCACTTTACACTAAAAATCAACAAATAGGAGGAAGAAACATAAAATTGCTTCAAAATAGTACTGATTGTAAAATTTGCAAAGGAAAAAAGCAGCATGTTATAAAAACTCATCATAAAAACTACGAAAATCACAAATAAAAAGACGTGAAAAACAACGTTTGAACCGCTCGAATATATAATGGCAGGGGATTCCATAAGCGAGGTGCACAAATTGAGAAAGCCCTATCACCATAATACACGCATTTCCAATTGGCTGATATAAATTTACAACACTAGAATGTGGGCGAAGTGTGCTCTGAGTGTCACGGACTGTGAGCAATTCACCTAAATTCTTTGGAGCAAGACCATTAAAGGCCCATGAGCTGCAACTACGCGAAATTTGTCCAACTCAAGACACCTCAGATATTAATTGCAATCTGCAAATTGAACAATATAGTCATTAACTATGCCTCAACAAATTGCTTGTGGCAGAATAGGCAAGAAATTGAACGGATTTTTGTTCATTTATCGCCAGTTGTAGCTTGCTCACGAGCTTATAAGTACTGAATGTTTAAATGTTCTCACTTCATTAAAGACAGTAGCCTAGACCCTATTAGTCGCTTTCGGCCTTCGTCCCCACTGAGTGAGGACCAAGACCGAAAGCGACGAATAGGGTCTAGGCTAGAAAGACAGCTATTTACATTATACTTGGCTATGTATTACGCACGCAACCCCCGGCAAAATGGCTCTAACTTTTGGTTAGTCTCTCCGCACTAACAGGTTCCTCGCAACCAATCCACCAGCGCGCGGTGGATTTTGGGTACCCAGCCTCAACCTCCATGGCCAAATCGTCGTAACGCCAATATTCGCCATCTTTGAAAAAATAAGTACGTCGGTTCTTCCACTGGAACGCAGCATCGATTCCTTTCGGTAAACCTCTCCAGTGTTTCCTAATTCTCCTGACAGCACCTGGATAGACTTTTTCGGTGAATTCATTCCAGATGTAGTACCGAGAACCCTTAAAGACGTATATTTTACCGTCACCACTCCACACAAATACTCCGTCAGGCCTACGTGGTAGGCCTGTGCTGTCCGTTCTTTTTGGGTAACCCTCGTCTAAAGTTTGACCCGTGTAGCGCCAAATACGTCGACCTTGTTGTAGCAAAAAAAAACCCCGAATAATTAAAAAAAAAAATAAATAAATAATAGATAAATAAATAAATACGAATAAGAAGGTATGTAAATATTTAAATACATATATAAATTCATTGATACATGCTACATACACATACATAAAAATGCATAATTTTTAGAAATGGCCATGCTGCGATTAGAAATCTTATAATTAATTTGGAATCGCATTCTTTCGAGTCACATGCAAAGTGTATCTTGCATGGCCGAAAACAAGCAATCGATTTCCTGCCCCTGTCTTTTTTATTGTTCAGACTAAAACAGTCTCCTTGTATTACACACAGTAGAAACTCCCACTGTCTATGCTTGCACAGGTAAACAGTATGGGTGGAATACTTAAAGTCAAAGGTCAAGCCATATACACCTGCCTTTCTTCTAGCTTCCCGTTGCAATTTTTTTTCTCTCCATATCCTTTTGTTTCAGGTCGAAATATGAAAAATAACTATCGCTGCAAAACCTTGACCTCGCCAATTAGCAGGGATGGAAAATAATTCATTCTCTCACTGGATGATAAAGGGCGTCATACACGATAAAAACATGGAAAAATTTCCTGAATAATTACCCTTAAAGAAAAATGTTCTGTGTGTCCATGGCGACGTGAATGCAGCCGTAATGTCGTTTGGGAGACCGGGATAAACCTCACCAATTTTCTTAGGATAATTTTCGGCAACACCGTTTGAAAGCACCAACCAAATATACCCGCCTTTAGTTACATAGGTATTCTCTCGACCATCTGAAAGGAACGAGTGAGAAATCTCTTTTAGGAAGAATGTTCATGTAAGACATATTGTGATTCGATTTGTTGAGTCGCGGATTTTGACAATCATCTGTGAAACGTTTAGTAATGATAATTATGATAATGAATGCATAAATGTTGACTATGGTGAGTGTGAATTGACAACGATCATCATGAAATGATTGTCAACTATACTGTCTCCACCACCACCACCACCACCACCATAATCATTATCGTCATCATCATCATCATCATCATCATCATCATCATCATCATCATCGTTATCATCATCATCATGACCACAATCATCAAAATCTTTATCTTATCACTACCTTGAAATCTATCACTGTTAAATCAAAAGTCTTATTTCTCATCAACGTAACTAACGAAAACCCTGTGGTATTCAATCAAATTCAAACATCTGAAGTGATAATTAGATGCTCACCCATGAAGACTGTGTCAAAGGTCGTATTACAAGCGTCTGGTGTTTCCATCACCATATCATCTGTTGAATCATCTTCGTCAGCTTCAGGTTCACCTGAAACGCAAATGAAAACGCGAGTGAGTCGCATGCATGCTATACCTCATGACCTAGATGTCGAACGGTGGCAAGTAAAGTGGTCTTGACACTAGGTGACTTTCAAATTGACATGTTACTCTCATTCTACGATGACTAAAATGTATACATGATGGTGATTTTTTTCTTTCATGCATTGGCAACGAAGCAAAATTTGAGACGTGTACAAGTATTTACTTTCAAAAATTTATCCGTAGGTGCACCTGCAGTAAATATGAAAGTATTTGATGCATATATGCTTGAATAAATGCATGTCGAAAAATCAAAGCGCGTCTTGTCTCTCAACCACATTAGCGGAGGCAGGAAAGCCGCTCTTTGGAGTATTCATAGACTTGGTTCAAGTCTGCGATTTGTGAATGTTTGAGTGGTGTAAACGCAATAATTTGTATTTCGCTTTCATGTGAAACGCGCGCGTGACTTGAGTGGACGCTATGAGTGGGGTGAACGCTATACAGGGGAGCCTTACGGTTTCACCCGTAATCAATCCAGCAGAAACTAACTCACTATACTGCGCAGACTCAAATGTAATGCATTCAATGACTGGGAAAACTTGACCTGGGCTACCAAATTCCGAATAGGTTTGTACGAAGTAGGAGAGACACAAGAGAAACTATTATAAAATGATTTTATTTTAAAAAAATTCACCGACTTGAACCAAGTCTAGAGTATTCATCGAGTTGTTAATTGAAAAGATTTCATAAAACAATTCTGGCAAAACCGTACCCTGACATGAGGGAGAGATACGTTTATAGAAGAATAAATATAACAGTAAAAGAAATGACAACAGGTACTCGAAGCTAAAGAAGTATGTACTATGTGGAGACGGCTTAAGGTTAAATGTGCCACTGGGACATGACACATATTAACTTCTCTCAAAATTTCAAAATGATTTTCTGTTTTACCGCTCTTAGGGGTCAATTTTTAAAGCTCTCGGAGACCAAGTGACAAACTTTTCATCATCTTATTTCTGTGAAAATAAAAAAATTATTTCTTATGTCGAATTTCGGTAATTACTTAGGGTAATTTGTTTCTCTCGTTCCAAATTTTTGCACGGTGACCGTTGATTTTTATTCTTGATTTCGAGACGAAATGGTTTCAAGTTTCTTGAGGAAAGTTTGAACAAAAATTTAATTTTCTCAATGTCGAGGTGTGAACTACCATAATGAAAGGAGGGGAACAATCAGACAACTTGACAGTTACGCGGGGAAGGTCAAACCATTTGGCTGGTAAGCAGTATCTACAGCGATAACTCACCATACAGAGCTTGGATTCCTGAAATGTCATCTTGCGGCAGAGAAAAATCTGGATCGTATCCTGAATAGAAGGGCGCCATCAGGGCGCCAGGGACGGAAGAGTGTGCAAGACCCAGGCTATGGCCAAACTCATGGGCGGCTACAAAGTCTAAATTGATGCCCTCGTGAGAGTTCACGGTAAATGTTTCGTCATCGTCGAAGTGAGCGTCGCCTGACTCTGGAAAGTACGCATGCGCAAGAACGCCACCTACAAAAAAGAGGAAAAAAGTGTGTGATATGTAAGGTTAACTGTTGAATCTTTGTAGATTATTTGATTTATTTGTCACAGGGTTAGGAGAAACATTTAAGGAATAAATCATGGGATTAGGAGAAACATTTAAGGAATTACAGTTCGACACTCATGAATTATTCTTACCTGGTCCATCAAACTTTGCCGCGAACCCATCGCTGTGTACACCTGCGGCGAATTCGATCAAAATGTCGGCTTCACCCCCGTTTACTTCGGTAAAGGACAATGGTGTGACGTCAGCCCAGTGCTTAAAAGCCCTCTCAATGGCTGCTTTCTGATCAGCGATCGACAGATCTTCCGTGAAACTCACATATTTGTAGGTCAGATCTGTTTTGCTCCACTTCACACCTGCAAGAGACGGAGCACATACAAACGTTGGTAGAACGAGAAAATAGCTTTAACTTCTTTGGCAGAATTACTGCAAATTACTTCATTATCTTAACCCCGTTCTGTACATTGCAATGAAAACTGTTGAATGTCCCTATCATTATGACACACTTTTGTTATACACAGAACATATATTGATTATAGCGGTGAGATAAACCGGTCACCTCTCGACAAAATTGTTAGATTTGGTAAATACAGGCATAAGTCTGTTTTGCAAGAGGTTCATGTTTGGGTCGAATTTACACAGCTTATTAAACCACCGCCTTCTATGTTGCTATAGATTACACATGGAATACTTGTGTGTTATTGGATTAGTAGATGACAATCGCTTGTGCATCTGCAGTCCCAAATTTCAATTTCGTCATTTTCTGTTCTACATCTTACTCTCAATAATGAAGAATTTGTAAAACTTTCACCATAGAACGGTAAAGTGATGCACCTCAGGTGTCAAACACGTCTTGTTCAACATAACTATTGATCATACAGCCTTGCTCATACGACTTGAAATTTTGAATGCTCCGGGCCCCAAAACCTTGCATTATCATTATGATAATTTCATAGTCATTTACAAATTCTATACCCATATTATGACTTTTTGGCTTTTTCAGATTTTTTTTGGTTCTGCGTACAAACTATATTGTTTGTTCGACTCTTTAAAGCGTTACAGTCTATGTGTTGAACAATGGTAATTTTTATTGTTGGTTGAATTCACACACAGAGATATGTGGACAAGCTGAATGCTGGAAAGGGTATATGGTGTGGAACACTAAACTAACGTTGACAAAGAGAACAAAAATGGTGAAAAAAGAGCCAAAACTTTCATCCTCTCCTTAAAGTAGTCTGTGCGTCAAATGAACTGAAAGACTTAAACTATTCCTCAAGCTTTCCACGGGGAACTTTCAACCATTCTATCACAATTAAGAATAACAATCGAAGGGGGGGGGGGGCGCAAATTTTGGTACTATAGAAACAATTACCAAAGGTTTAAGGAGATTTCATGTTCAAAATAGCCGTCATGCCTGTGTTAACTCTATGGAAACAGATAAATTTCAATCTTCACAGAATAAAACGGTGAAAACTTTATTTACTGCAAGAACTTTAAAAGTAAACCCATGCAAGAGGTAGAAAGGCAAATATATAGAAATCTGAGAATTGGAATAGCTATTCCAGAGGCGCATACTACCCAAAATGATTGGTGAAAAAATTCCTTACTGCTTAGGGCGTATCTTTTCAGTCGGGGCATAAACTTCGTGTTGTCGGTATCGTTCGTATTCGCTCCCATTACCACTGAACCAATCATATCCTCTACACCACAACGAGGCTTCTCCATCATTTGCATAGTGGCGTCGTTCAAGTCACCGGTCATTTCTAGGTTGGCCATTCGCTGGAAGTTCATCACGGCGTCGCGCATTTCGCCATCACCATTTTCGCCGCTTGGTTGCAAGTAACCAAACGACATAAGGTAATTCTGTTCGGGGATGAAAGAAATATCATTAGCATCTCAGGTTATTACAAAATTACAGATGACTTGTATTGTAAGACAACACACCCTTCAACAAAATGCTGCTGACTTGCAGTGTTTTTGGAAGGTTATATTTGATTGGTCGATTGTCACAATTCACAGCAACTTAGAGAGTTTATTTGTATTATTCAATTATCCAAAATGTCATCAACAAGTGCGAAGCCATTCAAAGTAGACTGTAGATTTCCACAATAACACTGTGTTCAGAGTTCAAACCCATAACAACATCAATACTCAAAAGTTACAAATTACTTAAGAAGACAACTTTGTTCTTTCTAAGAGTCGAGTGTCAACCTCCGGTTCAAGCGTCTCTAAAATATATGTCAAGGATATCATTTTGCCGAAGATAAATTTCCTCTTTTCACCACAAGGCCTATTACACTTACAATCGTTCGATAGGTGAACGATGGAAAGATGAACAATAGCGTCACCATTCAAATGACATTATGAAGCATAGAGTATATAGTATCCACTATAAAGAACTTGGTGTATACTTGAAAACATAAATTGAACCTAGTCTTGCTGACGTAAATCTTTTTGGTCAGTCAATCATTAAGTCTGTTGTCGACTCCAAGTTTGAAAAATGTTTGCGTTTCAGTCTGCGCATTAATTTTTGTTTGTTTTCTCGCCAAAGCTCGAAAATTGTGTCGTTTTAACAATCATCCCTGCCTACTTCTGAACGACGAGCAAAAGCCACCCTCGTCCGTATTTACAATTCTTAAATCGCTCACTGGTGTTCGACGTCTGTGCAATTTGTCTAAATCCTTGCTGTGCGTCGTCGAGACAAGAAAAAATCACGCTTACAAAAATTGAAAAAACTCCAAACCGGCCACCCCATTTCTTTAACATATTTAGATCTCTTCAAATACCCAGAACTCACTGCGATCATCTTATAAACCATCATGCATGGTTAACCAAAGCCAATACAGTCAGGATTGCTTGACTTACTATTTGCGTGGGATAACTTACCGTCGCGTTCATCGTAGGCCTTGCTCCAACCTCGAGAAGACAAACAACAGAGAAAACCAAAAGTATGTACCATGGTCGTATCATGTTCGCCTGCAGGAGCATTTCAATATCTCACTGAAATGAAAAGAGAGAGATAAAGAGGAAGATCTTAATCTTGCACCGTAAAGAGAAATATGATATGTTTTGTCCCAGCTCTGGATTCTCCGGCAATTAAAAACGTTATTCCCCAGGGTAGTTTACCGGTGACTACTGGAAATAGCTTCTGTAACGCCCCTACCTGTAGAGATTTTATCTCGAAGCGTCCGACACATGGCCAAGGCATGTGAAGGTCATTAACTCAGACCGTACGATAAGTAGATAGGAGATAGTGTGATACTTTTAATTAATTATTTATAGACGTTGAATAAGAACAATCGAGAACGGGATATTCCATGGTGTGATCTTATTTACTCTTAAGAAACAATCAAAGACTGGCGGGAAAATTACCACGTGATAACCACTGTAATTATGTAAGATTTAGAGATGTATTTAACTTTGAAGAGAACTTAGAGTAGATGATTAAACATCAGAACTTTGACGGTGAACGACACGGTCGCCATCTTGCAATAAAGTACAAGGTTGTGTTACAATCTACATCTTGGTGTGTCAGCTTCAGTTACTGAAAGCATTACGATCCAGACTGGCACCTCAACTCGTAATTCCCCTAAATACGAGCACGACAATTCAGTAAATTTGCTGCTTACTTAGCACAGCTGAGCAATATCCGCTTTTAGTTTAAGTTCGATTAAAAAGGAAAGGAAAACATCTTCTATAGACGTTATATATATATATATATATATATATATATATATATATATATGGACACGACAAACAGACACATACACACACATACATCACACATATACACATAATTATATATATATATATATATATATATATATATATATATATATATATATATATATATATATATAATCGTGAGAAATGTCTTCACAGGCAAGAAACTATACTCAATGCATAAGTAGCAGAGCAATGTAGGTGGTGTTAAAATTTGATAAATAATATTTGTTTTGGTGGCGACATTGTGAAAGCAATGTAACGTATAATAAAATCGAATATATATATAATATATATATATATATATATATATATATATATATATATATATATATATATATATATATATATAATATATATATATATATGCGCGACTGTGAGGGAGCCGATGAAAAAAGAACCAGCACTGAGGTGGCGATTTGGCAACCAGAATCGATTGCCTCGGAGGCGATTCACCGTCTGCATTACCACTGTGAGTCTCGCTCCAGGGTCAGTGAGCAAAGCGGACAAACACACAATAGTGCATACACAGACTCACTGACGCTGTCTTGACATGCATTTGCAACGCATCGATCATCCCTTACTATAGTTGTTAATAGATGTTCCCCATGGAAAACATGTCAAATATTTCGATTTTGTGTTCCAACAGATAGGGCATGAGAAGCTTCATCATTATCTGACAACTGTCAAAACAAAAAGCGAATATTCAAGAAATTTGAGGCTAAGCCGAATTACTTGTGTTCAATGGGGCAAAGATGTACTATCATAACATCGCACAAGTAGGAAAGTAATTTAAGATTTTCACGTGTCGCCTAAGAGGACATCAGGCGTTTGGCCCCAATAACGATATTTTCTAGGTCGAGACATTGTCTCTCTCAAGTTCAGTACAACAAAGTACGTGCAAGGTGGAGAATTGAAGACACGACTCCATGAGTTTTTACTCACCTATGAAGGACTTCAGAATGTTGGACAACGAAGGATGAAGTTACGTTCACGGTTCGCGTATACACTGACATTCAGTGGTTGAATGGTAGCTTTTTATTTGCTGTCCATCCCGGAAGTAGAACAATACCCAATCCTAATACCAGTGCACTTGTCATTGTACACTCATCTTATCTGGTATCAAGAATGATTTATAGAACGAGTCCTGAAAATGAGGACGCTCGGTTCGACGAATTTCTGCGGAAGAAGCCTTTCAAGAATTTTGTAAACAAACAAGGATGTGTTCCGATAACGCGGTTATTGACCGCAGTGTGTGCTGTGTTCGGTAGGGGTTTAATTGGAGTCCATGGATTACCAATGCACAACTGAATCTGTCAATCCATTACTTTACACGTCTCTGTGCTTTGTCGGAAACAAAACCAGGCGTATACCGTTTAATGCTACGTCCACTCACGGAGGTTTTTACCTCCATAGTCTACTTTCGGAGGCTGAGTCAGCACACACTTAGTTCTATATCGTTTACAAGATTGAAATTAGTGAATATAATTGATATTATAACATACCATTATATTTAACGCGCAATTCTGTGATCTGATTGGTCAAGACATGAAAATAACAGTGCTGTATTCGCAATGTAGCACAGTTGGAGCAGGCACGAGCTCTCAGCTGGAGGTTTAAGAATTTCACTTTTTAATAGCAATCAACTACCTCTGCAACGGGTATACCCTCGTTTCTGACCAGTTCACTCCATATATGCACTCGCTGTCGCTTGTGCACATACAATGAACTGGTCCAAAGCTATACCGGCTCTTGGTAAAGTTTATTGCATTGTTGACGTAGGGACAATATATCGATATAAAAAGTCTTTAAGTAAACCACAATGTGAGCTTTCACAAGCTGACACGATACCAAAACCATGGCGTTGCACACTGTCACAATTTATTGGCTTTGCCCGAGTGTTTTTTGAAACCGTTTTTTTAGAAGGATATTCGTCTTCAGTAGCTGTCGTTTACACAATCCTCATACTGCCTGTCTCATGGCTTACCAAATACTGGATTGTGTTCCGCCAGCCTCTCTTATGACGCTTATCAGGTAAACCACTGGACGAAAAAAGGATGAATGCGCGTAATTCGTAATTTGACAGGGAGACAGCTGTATGTTCAGTGTGTTTGACTCTGAACGGGGAAGTCCCCCTCCTCTGTTTAGTTTTGTACATATCAATTACAAGTTGAAAAGTTGAAAGTTGCCTTCACATGGGCATTACGATTGTAACTTCATTGAAAGTCTATTAAAAATATTGAGCTCTCACACAGCTGTAAGATTTCCGGGCCCACGCGGCGATAAATTTGTAGATAGTATCGTTCTGAGAACTACACCGGTTTTAACATAGCTCAGCAAATTAGACCGTACAGAGAAAGAGGGAACTTGAAGTAGATGGAGGTCACAGCAAATCATTAACACGTATAGCTAGTCATGGGACCGTGAGGATGTGGACTGAACTACAAGTATTTCCAACATGGTTTACTTTATGATTTAGCATAGACGAAGCATAGAATAAGTGTTTCTACATTAGCTGATAAGAGATAGAGGTAAATTCTGAAAAATATGGATATTCGCATTTTGTTTGATGCTTTCTCCCAAATCAAGGCACGGGGATTCAATCGTGCTTTGATTTAGACACAGTCCCTCTGTGGATAGAGGGACTGTGATTTAGGAGAAAGCATGAAACAAAATGCGAATATTTTCTCACCGTCTGAATTTCATCTTGCATGTGCCCATTGGATGCAATATTTACTCAAAAATTTGGCATGACGATTACATCATCATAGTCACAATCCGTCCAGCAACAGTCCATAGACACTGTCCCTGCGACAGGAGGGGCAGTGTGTCAGTTCATAACCAGGAACTGTGCGGCCGAGCAAACATTCAGATCAGTCGCTCCCTAGATCTCTGCAGTGTTGGGCCACGCAGCAGGTGCACGTGCAGCCAACGGAGCTATTCATCGAAAAAGCTATCCCTGGAGCAATTTTTCGAGGGCAGGGGAAATTTTAATTTTGCTTCGACTGGGGTCAAATTTTTAGCTGGCAGGGAGCCGATTTTAGCTTTTGTCGGGCAGGGTAGATGTCGATTGATTGGCCTGGGGACCGGGATAGGAAAAAAAACGAGGAGAGAGGAAATCAACACGCTTTTTCATCACGAGACAGGGGAGCTTCATATCTGCAGGGGAATGACACAATTTTAAGGCGAAATCTTTTCCAGCGCAGGGGAAATCGACAAGGTCGTTTCGCCACAGGGCAGGGGAGCTTCAAAGATTAACAATGGGGAGGAGAAACATGCAAAAATATGTGGGGAGTGGGTAAAAATAATGAAGGTTGAGTGCGGGAGGGTAAGTCGAAAAATTTTCAGGCGGGAAAATTATGAACAATTAATTAATTACCCTCAGGACTTAAAATTAGTCAATTCACATTACTTGTCCTGCACAATATATCTTATCATAGTAAGGACTTCTTTAAAAGTTAATTGTTCGGTGGCTGCACCTGATGCAGTAGCAGGTAGTAGATGGACGGTACCACTTCATGCTAGCGCTATGATCGGTTACCTCTGGCCACAGTCCCTCCACACACTGCTCTGACACTTCGTATAGTCACAGCCCACTCACGATGGAGGGACTGTGGTATAGTGATGTTAAAGTTATGACAAACGACTGCGATCGTTGTCCTTATTTCAGCTATTAGCGTCAGCATTTACCGCGTTGGTCAGTGAGGAAGAGTCTAATGCGAGTATTAGGGACCGGGATTAGGGACTGAGCGAGGTCTACCTGTAACCACAGTCCCTCCACTGTGGTATTGATTACCAACAAAAGGTGAGGAGTCAAAGACAGTGTCAAAGGTCGCCGTGTCTCATGACAACGTCTATACCTGAAGTGTTTACGCACTGATATGTTTATTCTTGTTTATCCGATTACAGGATTAGGGAAGAGGCGAGTTTCAGGAATGGCGGATGCTTTACACTACGATTCTACCAAGAAGGTTCAAAAGAGCTTATTTAAATTTAATTTGTGATGTATTTTTAACTATTTTTATTTGTTCGTGAGACAGTTCCCTTTTTCACTCCCAAAATCGTGTTGACGTTGATAATGACGGACTTGTCTACACACTGAAAATTGACCGTGTGTAATGTGCAATGTCAAGGTTAAATGACCCCGACAAAGCAGAGGTGTTCAAAGGTACTTGGGAAATAAACATGCGCGGTTAATGGCCTAGGACTGAATTTACGTTTGGAACAGAGCAATACATTCAGAAATGAAGGAAAAAGGCGGTGAAATCGTCCAGCTTTTGCAAATTATATTGTGTTTAGTCTACTTCCAGATCAACCAATGTTCTGATTTTATGACACTGACAGCCTATCCTATTATATTTTTACCATCTTGTTATATTTTTACGTTTCCATCTTCCTACTCTTGGGCTCTATGTATGATTTATTAATTTGCCCTATTGTCTGTCTTATTGTCTGTCTTTGTCTCTCTGTCTGCCGGGCTTCCGTATGTCAGTCTCCCGGTGGTGTCACTGTCGGGGGAAATGGATATCCATGCGTGTTCCTAAAATCACGGGGAAGGGAGTGTTTTTTATTCCCTATCACGGGTCCGTGAAATCGAGAAAAAGGGGTACTTTTCCAAAAACCTGGCCTAAGAAAGGTTTGAAATATCCCAGGAAATACCTATCAGACACTCAAACTTCACCAAAAGTTTCATTGTGCGTTTCCTATGCTTTGATCTGGTTTAAAACTGTGATTCGAAATCTAATAGATTTTATGAGTTTGACACTCCTGTTCCAAAGTTAACAGTTTCTTTCAGACTCTGATGTGTTAATATATGTGAAAACGATATCATAATTCAGCATTGACCTGACTCTAATATTACGGTCTCCCTCTCCTGGATTTTGTAAGTGAGGGGGTATTTTTGGTCGTATTTTCTCCCATATTTCTCAAAATAAGGGGGTCTTTTTTGTTGAAAAATCCCAGATTAGGGGTATCTTGAAATTTTGTGGAACGAGCATGGATGCCTATGCTCTCTGAGGGTGTCACCACCGGGATTTTTCTCACTGCCTGATTTCTTCTGCTCTTCTTGATGTCCAGATATGGTTCGATTCTGCACTCTGCCGGTAAACAACGCGTGATGTACTGTCTCGGTTAACTAAAAGAGTCACAGAGGGGTGAGTCACCACTCCCAGGAAAGTCGTCGAAATTAAAGGCTGTAAATAGATGCGATATACTGATATACAGTGTGGCAGAACTCAAAATCTACCTTATGTTTCAGGTAAACTTTCTTGCTCACTCTCGCTCCCAAGCATTTATAAAACATCTTTGCTACCGATCCTAACAACCATATTCAAATGAAATGTAGAACAGACTTTGTAAAAAATAATCAGCTGCCCACATTGGAGAGCAGTCGGGCATTTTCAGATACTACATTCCTGTACAAAATTGTAAATTCTTATTACAACATATCGGATGTACTTGCACAGATTAATTTTTATACTCCCTCAATAGCTCTTTGTCGTAAACTCCTTTTTAGTAGTAAGCTTAGACCTGCTTCTTATCGTAAGGATATTTTAAAATTTTCTTTTTATCACGGAGACAAAACTTTTTTAATACTATTTTAAATGAACAAAATTTAGACATTTTTGGTGATTTTCATAGTATTACTTTTAGACGCAATTTACATCAGCTATTGGTGGATTTATACATGGTGTAATCTGTTTTTACTTGTTTGTTTCTTGTCTTAGTTAATGTTTTGTTTTCATTGTCCAATTTTGTCGTGTTAAATTTTCTTGTTTTTCTTTGTGATTTTTATCTTTTCTCTTTGCTTTATGAAATGAACCTGTAATTGGGGCAACCTGTTGGTTCATAGATAATACAATAAAATGAATAAATGATGAAATAAAACCTCCACACTCGTCACCAAGGCAATAGAATTGTGACTTATCTACCGAAACTATCCTTCTGCGCGCTGATAACAAAATAGACAACAATGACCTCAATTATTCTAGTTCAAAACCGGAGTCATGAAAATATGTCATAAAATAACTTGACTTGATAATTTCCTCTTCCACGATAATTGATTAATACATTAATGAAAGGGTTATCTCTATCGTTCCTAGTTAATGCGACGAATAGATGAATGTTGTGTGAATACTTTAGTACATTTTAAGTCAGTTTGTTTCACGGCGAACATTTCAAAATAGGCGGGATTTCTTCAAACCATGAAGAGATAAGTTATCTTTTGTGACAAAAGTGAACACCGAAAAGACTTTGAGAATACAGGAATGAAGTAAAGCAAAGAAAGAATCGTTTAAGATTTTCAATTATTCATACCACTATGTGTTTTTTTTGCTAGGGGACTAATATCTTGACACTAAGGAGAGGAAAAATCGTAAGACAGACTGACAAGTACATACTCTTTATTTGTATGTCAAGTTCAATGTCAAGGTCACGAAACCATGCAATGATAACTCTATGCTCATTGGAGTGTTCGACAACTTGCTCGTAAGTTAGTTCTGATGATAAACCGCTTTGTTAAGCAATTGTAGCGACCACCAAAAAAAATTAACATTTCAGATTGTCGCATAAGTTTAAAAAGCGACATTTTTCATTCGTTTACGACGGAAGGCGGCTTAACCTCCATTCAATTAGTCAACTTCACTTACGCACTTTTATTCTGTGATCACAAGTTCTTTGTTTGTAAAAATACAAAACACTGCCAACAAATTTTACATTAACTCTTTCTGGCTCGTTCGTGTCCAAAATAGAATTTTCCGACAGTAACATTCTATCCTAAACCTTTCATTCATCAAATTATAAATGATAAAAAGTATCATTTTTTACATGTTCGAGAAAAAAGCTTGCTCAAACCACACCTGGCCATTTCTCTGTCACTGTGTTGACAAAACAGCACCGAATACTGCAGTCTTCACTGAACGAAATAAGTTCTAAATGTTGATGTCTGCCTGAGAGAACAATGTACTGAGAATTATGCGTCTAGGGGGAGTAGTTTTGATTTAAACGAAGGAATTTCGCTACTTGAACTTATACGATAATCTGAGACGGTCCCTTACTCAGCCTATACATACATGTAGGTAGACTGTATAGTTATTGTTGAATTCTGGTCCGGGCTAGAATTCAAACTGAACACTAACAGCGCATTTTGCACGTGTAGACGCTGTGTTGACAATCTAAATACATACACAGCAAAAGTAATGAATAAAATCACCAAAGTGACAATGAACTCGAATAGCGAAAATTTGATCGAGTCGGCCGAGCTGTCGTTACTGTCCGTGAGCACACGTTAAACGCGGTTGCTGAAATTCGCTTTTTGAATGACTGAGTCTTGGCCAGGGCATGCCATCCTGAACTTCCGTGCATAGAGACAACGTTCGAAGTGTCGGGATTTTGGTTACGTTTTATATGCGTCTACATATGAATATGGGGTGAAAAGCAGGGTCACTTATTAATGAGAAGGAATTTGCTGTTGTGTCTGCATACAGAGAGAAATATTGTTCGTTTGTTTGGGGTTGTTTGAATATTTAATGTGGAATTTATCCGTGGTGCATAGATTACAACGGTTTTTTTTCGTTGAATAGGGCAAAGCTCTTATCCCCGTAAAAGTGTGCCACTCACGATTTCTTTGTAAACCCCTTTTGCTTATTTTTTCAGCTCGAATTTTTAATTCTGGTTCCTCACTGAGTCCTGACAAAAATACACACCATAACTGCTTATCGGCTCAAGCTTCCTTGGTAATCAAATGAGTAGCAAAACCTAACAAGACAAAGCGCTGAAAATATATCAAATATTTAACCACCAGGGATCGTATATGATAAAACATTTTCCTCTGACTGATTTAAAACTGTATATCATCTCATAGGCATGACTAACAGATGTGGACTGTAAATGGATAATTTCGTTGATTTTTCTTCCCGAAATGTTTTATTTAAGATTTCCAAAGAGAATTGCTCTCGAAGTATCAAGAGGCAGATTTTGAAATATCTACAATGATAAAAAATAAACTTGAAAACGGATAATTTATCATACGAGTCACTGAATTTACTTTCACTTGATATGAATATAGTCTCTCGGACAGTGAGTAAAGATATCGTATTGCTCGTTTTAATTACTTCATGAATTTTAAAAATTTATCGGAAAAAGAATGTACATCATACTTTCCTTCTATTTTCGTAAAGGCAAAGACAGTTTGTCTTCGACACCATGAAAGATGCTAAAAATTTGCACAGTTGTCTTCTAATCTCGTATCGTCGAGGTAGATCAGGGGTTTCATTAAATTTTGAAGTAGGGGGCTAGAATGGAAAAGTAGGCGGCTTCCAGCTGCCATGACCACAAAGCGGTGGTCGTCGGGGGAGGGTCCGGGAGGGGGTGTTCCCCTCCCGGCCAAGGGCCGGAACACCCTGAAAAATGAGCTAAAATTTACTTTTTACAGCTTACAGTCACTTGAATTTCTAGTATTTTCAGGAGAATTGTCAGCAGTGTTCCAGGGCAATTTGTGTTCATATCATAAAAGCCATTTTTCTGGGAGATTAGGCCTAAATATGATAATTCATAATTAAAAATGACAAAATGTGGTAATGTTGACGATAATTTGAACAAAGAAAACTGAAGTCTTTAGAGCGTCTATGCTTTTAGGAGGTAAACTATAATAATTCACTATTATTAATGATATAAATTTGATATGTACAGTGTTACATCTAGACAGGGAGATAGGGGATTCCCCTCTTTTGAAATGTTGGCACCCCCAATTAATTTGTCAAGGGGACCACTCCCCCCTTCCATGAAATGGTGCCAGTCACACCTTAGAGGTACAAGTAGAACACATGAACTGTTGAAATGCCCCCGAAATTTTCTGGTAAAGGGGAAAAATCCCCCTTGTTGGTGCCATCCTGGATGAAACACTTATATTTTAAGCACAGTAAATTAGAAACTTTTCATTACTAAAATGATATAATGTTACGCTTCAAATTAAGAGCCCTGATGTTTGGTATGGAAATCTGTAGATGAAGAACTTTTATACCTCTTGGGAGGTAAAAAGGATAATTTATATAACGAATAATGATAAAAAATTACAATCATTACCATATTGCTCAAATAGAATCAAAGATCCTCAAGGTTATTTGACTATATGGGTATGCAAAGTAAGAACCTTGATGTAGGATATGAAACTTTGTACGTTCAGAAGTGCACATTTGGATTTAACCTGACGATCGCTTTTGAAGTGAATTTAGAGGTCTGATCGTATTGTAACCATGCACTCTGGGCGACGTTCTTATTGGCGTCGATAGACCGAAGAGCAGTACATATCATACGTCCAGCTGGCTATATACCTTAACAATTACGCCTACCGCAGTGCAACGCACATCGGCTTACTAAAATTCCAACTAGTGTAATCGGAAAGTTTTTCGTGAGAAAAAAATCAGGTCATCGCCTTCGAAAACAGTTTAAATCCAGGTAAATTATCCTTCCTCGTTTCTTGGTCCACTTCAAAACCGAGGATCGTACAGCGAAGCTTTACCTTGCGATCGCTTCCGTCTTCATTTGTTCATCGACCTTTCTGAGTTGAGCTAACGACAGCCGACAGGTGTAGTATGCACGTTTTCATTAGCACATATAAAGGTCACCAAATAGGAATCAGCAATTCAGGTAGCCAATAGAATCGTCAATTGCAATTCCGATTTTTATTGAGGCAGTATAACGCAAGACCGTGCTGCATCGTAGTACAAGGCGATCATAGTAGTCGCTCGTCTTCTAAATTTTGTTTCACATAAAAGCCGTTGAAAAGTTTGATTACACAGCTTGTGAAACTTGTCCGTATCATTACAGAAGGTAAATAATATTTTAGCTATGAAAGAGTTCAAATTTCCAAAAAAGTAGCCGGCGAAATCGTGAGAGTAACCGGTCAATTTCGCCGGCTGCCGGCTCTTAATGAAACCCTGTATATATAATCTTAGATAGTCTGGTTCCCTGGCCCATTTCTACCACTGCCTGCGCTGCTAACGAAAATCCTTCGCAGCGCAGTCAGCGGTAGAAATGGGCCAGGGAACCAGGCTATGTTCAGTAGAAACCTCAAAGGTCCTCTGCACCACAAACCCATAATGGCATTTGTCTCAGCATTCATACCATGCATGCAATACTGCAAGGTGTGTTGTTTACTGCAATTGTTAATTTCAAATACCAACGGCTGCACTTCTACAAGTGAATAGATCCGAATTCGAGATGGCATGTCGCGTAATAAGTCATCATTGTCAATCTATACTGTATAGTATGCGACAGACTTGAACAAAAGTACACCTGGTCAGACTTGCTACATGATTAAACGGCGCATCAGCAATTACTGAAACGACATTTCAAGACAACACTACATCACCGGCCAAGGAATAACGCAGTACCATAACCGCCCCGAACATTCAGAAGACCAATTTAAAGGCAGTGCGCGCCTCGAAATTACCAGACTTAAACATTTATCCAAACTTTCTACAAGAAAACATAATATCGGTCATTTTTTGTGCATGATGAATTCTGGAATTAAATTTAGGGTATTCGTCTAGCACAATGTGGTAATAGAGAAACAAGTCACTCAATACTTACTGACACTTGAAATTCAAAATGGCCGCCATCCCTGCGTTAACTGTTTGAGGAAATATGAAATTTTCGATTTTCAAAATCTTAGCGAGTGAATACTTTATTTACCCTTCGAACTTTAAATGAGTCCACATAAGTGGAAGACCAAAATTGCATTGTAAAAGTTTGATTGTCCGAATACCTTTTCCAAAGGCGCCTTTTACCTTGATCGAACAAATCACAAGCACGGTTCAAGTCAACGCTTGGGAATAATTTGAATGGAAACAGGGAGCATAGCGGAAGCACCAACTTCCTTACAAACTACGTACACGAATCATTAGAGCAAGTTATCATTTCTCATTCTTGACTAAAAGAAAATCATGAAACCGTTTGGTTGTCTAGTATGCAAATAAAACCTGACATACAAGCGAAGACTGGCAAACTTATAATAGGTTGCAATATAAATATTTGATGACTACTAATCTTATTTGAAAGTTCATTGAGTATAACAGTCTTGATAAACTAGTCATATTTTACGTTTACACTACCTCACATATTAGAAGATGTCTTTTTGAATGATTTGGTAAATTTTCTCGGCGACAAAAGAGATGTTTTTATCTGCCTATCAAGGAGAGAAAGTTGAGCATGGAGCTGATAATTTTACAAAGCACAAGACAACAATGGAACACAATCCATTAAAATTTTAAAATCTTTCAAGGATTTATTAATTTTTCTCTCGCTTGACCTCAAGAGCATTAAAGGTATACTGTCACCTGTTCCAATTTGCCACAGTTACCATGGAAAGAGAAAATCTAATCACTCACAGATTTTAAGCGGGTGGCCACTTTTTAGAACAGCGCCCTCACATGGGAATTTTGAATACCAAGGAACGCCCCTTTGACCATACATGGGCATATTTAGATTATAGGTGACTAGCTACCTTAAATCCATCTGAAGGTAATTTGTATGACCCAAAAGAGAGCGGGAGAATCAATTTCGTGGTGATTAATGATTCTGAATATCGTACACTGTACACTATATCTTCTGGAAGACAGAACTGATAACATACCTTTGGCATTGATTATGGAGGTTAACCAACGCATACGAAAGGGTGTGAAATCAAGTGACAACTCAGTGTCAAATATGGCGCTCTGTCTTAGGCCAAATAAAACATACATTTCCGGTAAAATGCCTCCGGAAAGTGGGAATTTTTTAGTTTTCATTTTGTCGGATGACACCCTTAAAATACTGTAAAATTTAGAACATTTACTCATTTTGTCAAATTGTGAAAAATGTCTCGGGTCGGTCGGTTTTTACTGAGGTCGGTCGGGTTACCAGAAATAAACACACTTTTTGTTTGACCTTCTTGGCAGAAGAAAGGATTTTCTTTGACAAGGCGAAAGGAACACGGACACAGACATAGTAACAGTTGTCTTTTCGAGTTTTGACATTTTCCAAACTTATGGTATAGTAAGCATAATCACTGCCTCCCAGGTGCAAATAACTTTGTTACTTTAAGTTGGAAACTAAGTTTGCTTCAATGTCTTGACAGGAAACTAGCACATATCGTGCTTCTTTGAGATCGTAACAATTTACAGCAACAGGTTTCAATTTAAGGCCAAACTTACACTTTTGCAGAAGTAGGATGATATGTAACCCAGAGAGCCCAAGTTCACCCGTACAATCATTGGTTGATCTGTTGCCGAGCCAACTGATATTTTCCGAAATCGAGTTGGCCATTTCCTAAAAAAACTCGGCACAATGAAGAGTTTGTTACCGCGATTTAAGAGCAGGGTAATCTTGAAAGTAAGAAGCTTAAGATAGCTATTTTTTCGATTAGTGAACTCTTTTAATTTATATTCACAGGATATACATATTACTTTCAATAAATAAGACAGACGAAATCATCTATGATTATATCTTTTAAATACCATTCCTTGAAAAAAGTATGAGAACGACTCCCGTGCGTAAATTGTTTATTGAGGTCTGCGTTTTACATAGTCAGTGTGGCTCTCAGACTAACTGATCGATGGGCGTAGATCCCTATACGTCCGTCTCTTCTAGTGAATCATCCAATGTCCCCAGTCTATAACTAGAAAACCTGTTGAATTCTTTCAGAATTCTTGAATCGAGGCTTTCAAGATATCATTTTTGTTATTTTTTCCGCAGCAAATAATAGCGTATGTACATGTAGAAACGGGCATAAAGCTGAGTGCAGATCAAATATTTCCTTCACAAATTACGTATACAGAATGTCACTTGAATGCCAACTATTGCTTGATATTCTAAATTTTGATTTGAGTGATTGAAATCTTGATAATGAAATTCAAAAATGTGATTTATGAGTTCAAACGTGAAGGGAAACAGTTTTTGGACAGGCTATGATGTACATGGAACACGACTGGAACTTGTTTTGGACAACAGGATACTGTAGTGAGGTAGGCGTAATCTTCAAATGTTAGCTCATCTAATTATAATATGTTTCTTGGTTTTGCAATTCACTTGTGTTTATTGGTAACTTGTAATATTGAAACGTTCAGCTACAGGACACCTAAAACTTTTGTGCATTTCAACAATGAAACGATCTTCTTCTTCCAAATTAGTTCCGATAGTTATATTGTTTAAAGCCTCCATTATCACAAGAATGTTGACAACAAACATGGGACAAAAATGATTTGATAAAAAAGTCTATATGAATCAGTAAGCCTAACGTACGCTCATCATATTTGCCACTGTTTCCCAAACAGAAGCACTATATGTCCGTCGCCGATTCGACAGTGTTTATTGTGATATTTTCGACGGGTGTCTTTTTCCCAAAACACGGCAATTTCTCTAGAACAGCAAAGGCGGCTCTCCTGAACGATCTATTCATCGCGCTGTAGATGATAACGTTCCAGAAACTGTTTGCCGAGAGTATCCAGGTGACACACAGTCCGAGCCATTGGGGTACAACTTCATCATTCTTCCCTGATATGAAGAAATACATTTGTAACGTTCCGTATGGTGTCCATGCTAAGAAGAAGGCAGCAGTTATTGCGAGGAACATTTTTACTGCTTTCATGTCGGAGAGGTTTTGAGAGCTACTTCCACCTTGCTGTTGAATTCCGATTCTTCTACGCCTGTTCCGTGCGATTACAAGAATCCGGGTATATGCAAAGATCATCGCTCCGAATGGAATCATCACAAATGCAGTACCGCTGAAAATGGCAACATATCTCTCAGCATACTTCGGGATGCACATAAACACGTCAGGATTGTATCCGTGGAAGTCTTTTTCTATCAAGCCTACTGCGATTGCGTAAAATGTCAACACTGTCCACGCAACGATAGTCACTATCACCACCCTGCTCTTGGTGACCGTGTTGATGTATTGAATAGGTCGTTCTATGGACAGGTATCTATCGACTGCAATGAGTGCTAACGCTATGGAGGATGCTGAATACGCAATATGTGAAAGAGAACCTAAGAAAAAACAACCCGGAAAGGCAAAAGCGATGAGATCTTTCCGCGTCACACAACCGACCAAAGTCGTGGAAAGTAGCAATCCTACCAGAAGGTCGGCAGCGGCGAGAGACATCATGAAACAACGTCCTCCGATGGACAAAATCTTGTTGCGGCTGAGCACTGCAATGTTCAATAAGTTACTACTGATAATTAGCGCTGCGATTGTCACAATTACAGTCGCTTGTATCACGATAACAGCGGTACCGGGATCCTGGTGATCAACCATACTTTTCAAATTGCCACAGCTTTGATGGTACTGAAGTCTAGTACGCGAAAGACGCTAGCTGAAAATTTGCGGTAAACGATAGGTTCAAGGCGCGATCAGACTTTTTAGAGCGGACGCATCAAACATATGTGATCGTTCATCCTAATGAGGCAGCTCGTTTCCTCAACTATCTACTGAAAGAAAGTGAGTGAATACCCTAGTTCTCTTTTCTGATTGGCCGTCGTAGATTTCACCACTGACGTCACTCCTCTTGGAATGAAAACCGACATTTCGCTCTTATGCATTAGATTTCAAGGCTGCGCATCACGAATAAAAATCTTCAAACATTTTTTACGCACTACAGTACGAGTGGTGCGACCGCGTAGCTCGGTGTGATCGCGTATATTAGCCCGTAGACTTGAGAGCCCTCCGACTTCTGGTTGTTTGTGGAGGACATAAGCATGTCCAGCTGAAGCAAACGTTCAGAGCGGAGCACACTGTAAAAAGAAGTGATATAATAAGGAGACGTAGAAAAAATGATTCATTTAATAGTTTTTATTGAGACCTTAAATGCCAGCGGCTAGTGAAATAGTGGTAGTTATTCATAAGGCATTGACTGAAGGTGTCAATCATGTCTTCGACACGCGACTTGAACTATAAGGCGTGTCAGAGACATTTGGTGGTGTCATTTTCACAAACATTGTGATCGTTTATTCTACTTGATCGGTAGTTTATTTACTCTCTGGGGTCACAAGCCATTAATTCGGTAAATCGGAATTTTTCCGTCTTCAGATGATTAGATACATGGTTTGTGCCGGCCAATCCCCTCATGAGTTAAGGTACCAGTCTTGATCGTAACGCTCTCAGTAACTGAAGCTTAAGGTGAAGTACTATGAATTACGTCAAAATTAAGTTGTGGTGTCATTTTCTTGAAACTTTGCACAAATATTCTTGGAAGTTTTGCAAGTGCAAAAATGAAATAAAAAATGGGGGTCACCACGCTTGTTTCCATGGAAACGGACGTTAAAATGGCGTCGTTAGAAATAAATAAAAATGATATAATTCACTTTAACTAAAGAAAGCAATTATAAAACGCTTAGCAAATGAGTTAATTTTAATAAATACCAAGACTTAAGATCCATATCTATCGAATGTATAGTTTTCATGATGTTTGTAAGGAAATTTTAACATAAGTATCGATTACAAAATGACGATATCGAAATTATATCACTACATAATTTTCGAACTTTCTTCCTGTCGCTTTGAATGGTGTCATTTTGACCAAACTTGGCGAATAAAATCCTAATATAATATCATTTAGTTTACACTTTTAATAAAAGGGTGTCACCACGCTACTTTTTACAATATCTCCAGGCGAATGGGTAATATGCGCCATGTAAATGGGAGAGAAATGTTAATTTTTCGCTAATATTGAATAAAAACCAGCTTCCTAGGGGGTCAAAATATGACAAGGTTATAGGTCACATGTATTTCTAAGAGACTGGGTCAAAAAATTAGGTAAAAGCGCTATTCCAACAATGACAGGTGATGTTAAATACATGCGCTACAAAATAACCCATTTGCGGCAGGCTGGAGTTAAATCTGCGCAGAAACGTTCTAAAGCGCGTGCGCGTCCGAATTCGTCGCCATTTACCTTAAGAGGATGTTGATCTTCTCCAGGTACAAAAGTCAGAACCTGACTTCAATATTCAGTGTCATCAAGCAAAGTGTCGATGTTACCCACCGCACATTCTTTAGGGAGCGTTCAGTTATTAGGGCAGGGGTGGGCCGGCAAAATCCATGGGGGTCACCTCAAATTTGAAAACTGCAAAGGGGGGGGGGGCATGTATTTTTCAAACAGCTCAGAGGGGGGTCACTTAATTTTCATAAGTATCTGTCCCGTCAAAAAGCAGTTTCAGTGTTCAGAAATATTCTGGGAGATAAAAATGATTTGTTGCATGATTTCATTCTCTGAAGTTATTCACCTGTAAATCTGAACAAACGTATAATTATCTGTCACATGAACATCTTGACTTGGCAACTCTGAGGCTTGTCTTATTGTAAATCAAGCTCACTGCACTGAGGGCAATGAACAATTCCTATTACTTACATATTAGAGATATAGCAAGTTTTGTCAGGGAAATTATTTAACAGTTACCTGTACTGAGACTACTAGTACCATGAAAAGTTAAATAATACTTTTAGGTGAAATTCCAATATCATAATTGTTGTCCACATCTGAACTTTTAAATACCCTATTTGAATCAAGTACATTTGTATCAATTATCAAACACCTATAAAAGCACAAATTTATTTAGTTTAGCATTGTAAAAAAATTATTCTTAGTTTTCTCATAGACTCCAGTGTATAGTGAATCAGCATTTCGGTGAAATTCCAAAATCTAATTTCTTGCACACATATCAACCTTAACCATCCTAGGCTAACTGAGTACTTTAAAATGAATTATCAAATGTCTATAAATACACAGATTTTGATTCTTTTGTATTGGAAAAAAATATATTCATATTTCCACATAGACTCCCATGTACAGTGAATCTACATTTTGGTATAATTCCAAAATCCAATTTCTGGCGAACACATCCATTTGTTACCACCCTAATCTAATCAAGTACATTGATATCAATAATCAAGAGTACATAAATACATGGGTTTACCTATTTTTGTATTGGAAAAAAATTATTCATACTTTCCTCATAGACTCCCATGTATAGTGGATGAACATTTTTGGTGAAATTCTAAGGTCAATCTTTTTGTCCACATGCCAGTTGTAACATCCCTATTTCATTTAAGTACATTTATGAAAAGTATCAAATATCTATTAATGCATAGATATAGTTTTGCATTGAAAAAGTATTACATAGGTTCCTCATACATGTATGAGAAAATATATGTATACCATGTATAGTGAATCAACATTATCAACAGCTGATTTTTAATTAAATCCAAATATCAAAAAATGTACACACACGCTTGCGCAAAAATATTGCGATCCACCAGTAATTTCTGTCCAACCCCTTTAGGGGTAATTTCAAATTATAGCAAGTCAGAATGGGAAATCTGAGCATTAACACATTTTGAGTTTGTAAGGAAGGTCATTTGAAAATATCTAAGCTCTTTTTTGGGGGATTCTATTGCTCCATACCCCTGAGGTGTTTGTGTGTGCAGCTAATTTACTCAAGCAATGGGGGGGGGGGGGGTCATGAAATTTTTGTCATCTTGAAAGGGGGTCAATAATTTTTTGGTACAATGGGTAGGGGGGGGGTTCACTTATTTTGACTGATGCGCAGGAAGAATTTGCCGGCCCATCCCCGGCCGTAATAACTGAACGCTCCCTTAGGATCAACCTCACTATATGTATCAAAGTCAGTGTCTTAAAGTGGTGCAGAATTAGCAGGTGATTGTAGTAAAGTGTATGAAGTGTTTTCAAATTTTGTAAATAATGTCAGAGCAGGATTGAGTAGTACCGAGAGTGACCTTTTGCACTCATAAGGCAAGATGCACAAGTGCGTAATTCGGAATTCTCAAAGCAATTAATCTTTCTTCAAGTGGATACAAGTGTAAAAGAGAAGGTATGGCCGAAAAAATATGCTTATATGTATACTTATAATAATACGTAAATGAATTTTCTGCTCATTATACCATCACTTGCACCATGGTAACAGTAAAACGTGAAATATTCCCATTCTTACTAAATATTGGTTTCATATCCATTTGTATCCCCTCTACCGCCATAATTCTTGTTGCAATTGCAACTACACTATCTTCCACCTCACCATAGCTGTTGAAAACACGTAAGTTTGACTTCCCCGATCTTTCAAAGTTTCCATGGTGACCCCTCATTTTTCACTTAATTTTAAGATATATCAAAATAATTTTTTTACATATTCTTAATATGCTTAGGCACGGAAGTTGAGAATAATGGCAATAATTGTTACTCTGTGAAATGTTTCTGGATTATGGGCAATCATCATATCCATCGAGAAAAAAATGTCAAAGTTGGCATTGAGGAAATGTTATGAAGTCTACATTCAATAATGGTGAACAACAGTGATTACCCTCATAGAGAAATCATATTTCGAACATTTCTTTCAACATCGTACGAAAAATGGCAAACTCAGGCTAGCCGTCAACAGAGGGCGATTTCTCGAAAATTCATATTTTTTTTCCAAATGAGAAGCTTTTAAAATATAGTATCAATGATGTTAGCAAATTATATTCTTATTGAAGCTCTATATAAAGTTAGAGCAGAATGTAAGTAGTGTCGCCGTGTTGTGCAGTATCGTGAAAAATCAGCTAACCACCTTTATCATTGCTGGTACAGTTAGTCATCCGTGGAGTGCATTCCCTTATTCGTTGGTTTGGTGTATTCATCTATTCTTCGATCTTGTAAGCTGGTGTAAGGACTATCCGCCGTGCTTGGAGGTGGCAGTTCGCTGTACCCGACCAATATGGCCTGATTTGGCTTTTGACCCGAGTGCATTCCTTTGGTCGTTAGTTTGGTGTAAACATCTATTTTCCGATCCTGTAAGCTTGTGTAAGGGCTATCCACCGTATTTGGAGGTGGTAGTTCACTGTACCCGAGCGATATGGCCTGATTTGGCTTTTGACCTGATATCGTCGTTGCGTAGATTCCACGCGGATTTGACACATCATCTATCTCGACATAGGTCGGCTCGCTTCGAGTTGACGAGTTGACGACAGAACGAGGTTGCCCTAGGGTAGTAGGAGCACGGCTGTCGCTTGCATGGTTTTGCATCGCTGTCGAGTTTGCAACCTAAGACGAAAAAAGGATACCCTCCCATTACAATGTTCCGAAAAGTTTCACCAAGTGATGAACACAAACTTAAATATTTCGCCTTTGCGTGTAATTTTATAAACTTTGCATCATACTGATTGAAATGTTTCGCTTGTCAAAGTGGATGTACTTGTATGAAAAATCCATCAAAAGCTGATGTAAAAATTTTAGAGAATCATTGATCTTGCATGATAAGACACCGAGAGAGCATAAAACTGCCTATCATGGTTGTAAATAAAATTCAATGCAACCCTTTAACCGGGCCTACATAAATATCACCTGATATGTCAGCTTATTGAGCTTAACTTCTGTTAACAATCCAGTTTTAATAACATTAAAGGGACAAGGCCGCTTTTTTACCTATTGCTGATATCAAGAAATAGTCGAATACTTGCATAAGTCACTCAGTGTACAAAATGATGATGACATATAACTGGAGAAGAGTAAAAAATTATCCCTTAGCTGAACGCACACACCATGATTTCGTTTATGACATCTGGACAGTTACGCTGTTTAAAGTTAACTTTGGAATCGCAGTTTTTTCCTATAAGTGAAATATCAACGAATTCCTGAGTTGTTCTTACTGTTACATAAGATAATATCAATCGCCATGTATATCCTTCTCCTCACATTGATTGAAAGGTGCAAGATATCAATTAATCCATTAATATCAATTAATATATTTATCAATTAACACATAAACTTACTTGATATTCATTTCTTACTTCACTTTTTTTTTTGTCTTCTTACAACATAGATGACGACGCCTACAAATGACAACACGCGAATATATATTATAAACTTTAAACAATTTGTAGTGTGTAGGGATCTGATTTTACAAAGCGTATTTTTGATTTGTTAGAAAGGCTGCACTATAGGTGCCCGGTAGAATCCATCACATCTTAATGCTTCTTATGGACTTCAGAAATGAACAGATCTCTCTGTAGGCTGGAAGATTCAAGGTGACTTTGCGTTGCATTAAGAGCAAGCTGCAGAAACTGGCTAGGGACGTGCAAGGATAGAGATAAACATCAACCTCCTTTCAAAAAAATTTGCATTATTTGTACGAGACGACAAATAACGTGTCGACGTCTATGCAAAAGCGTACGATGTTCTCGGACGTAAATCCCGAAATTTACTGTGTGACGAAACTCCATAGGTTTACAGACGCAGATGTATAATTATAAAAGTACACGAGCTGTCTTTTCTTCATATTGACAATGAACACCTGTGTTGTGACTATCCGTTCCAAATTTCCCATGGTGCACCTTCCGCACACAAATGTACACTGACATTCCATCGACAAGAAATGTGTTTCCTCAAATACGAACATCTACAATGCGGACAAACAACTTACTTGTGACTGCAATCCCGACGACAAGTCCTACAATTATTCCAATGAGAACCGTCTGCTGGATTTTAAGAAAATAAAAACAAAGTTTTTTAGAGTTCCTTATACTGCTATATTGTATTCATGTATTCGCATATTCGCATCTGCGTCGTCTTATGTTCCTTGATGCTACCACGACGTACACTATATACTGTACCATGTAATATGCAATAAGAATACATTGTCAAACATTTACAATGCCTGTTCACATGCATGCATAGTGGCAGGGACATAGACTGGCAGACATATATTTCATGGGCTGGAGGGGCCAACCGTGCACCCCTACACAACTCTACTACATTGGGTATTTATTTTGTTCTTTAGGATCTGCTGAACAAGAAAAAAGATGTTAACATTGGATATTTTGGGACGCACTACCTCTCTGGCTGGGTTTTGAATTGCATGTACTGCGAAAAATGGCAAAAAATTGGTAGGGGTAGGGGGTACTATATCCTCCCCTATATTAAGTAAACTATCATGAAATAACATCAACTTACATTTTTGGAAAGCTCAGACATTAATCTTTATGAGAGATATTAACTTTAGCAAAATGAATTTGTGTACATGGAATATGATGACTTAGAATAGGACGACTTTAAAATGATTTTTTTGAAAATTTTGAAAATTTTTACCCCTAATACAATGTAACAATTGTGATTTACTTTTTATGAAGCAAACTTTTGATAGCTTTTCGTGTTTAGATTACTTATTCTTACATATCAAACAAGAAAATAAGTGTTAACACTAGATATTTAACAACACACTACTTCTCTTTTGAATTGCGTGTATCGTATGGGGTACGCAAAAGCTAGGGGCATAGGCTACAACATTCTTTCCTTGATGAAGTCAGCTGGCTTGAGATGCTATATACCTTATAGTTTTTGAAAGTGCAGATACTTGTCTTTCTAAAAAGTATACGTTTTTGTAAAAAAAATACGATGTCATAGAATTGGACGACTTTAAATCGATTTATTCTGGCAATGCAGTATTTTTAAGCGGAAGAAAATATGATAACTATGGTTTCTTTAAAATAAAACAAATCAAACAGATTTACGTTATTTACTAATTGTAATGTGCTGGAGAAGAAAATAAATATAAAAATAGGGTATTTACCATTCAGCATGGTCTCTATAGTCACTAAACTTGCAAGTTTTGCTATACTGGTATATCGTGAATGAGTATTTTATTGGCGTGTGATGAACTAATGCAAAGCTCTAAAAAGAAAACTTTAAAACGCGTCCACGTAGTCATATTGTCACTTTCTCCTAACAGTGATGTAGACTGTCGATGACTGTCTATTTTTATACATACACTTTAAATAATTTTACGTAAAATAATTTTGATGAGACGTATTTCGAAAATTTTCTATGCCTCCGTGTCTTTATGATACAGCAAGCATCACTATCAATCTATTATGCCGAGGGTTAGAGGGGTCTACGTGCACCCCCTCTCAACAGGATAACAAACCTGTTTTTTCAGAAGGATTGGAATCTCTGCAATACAAAATTGAATTTTAACAGAAACAATATAGGGACTCAATAGTTGGTACGGTTATGTTTTGAAGGGTACCGCAAAATCATGATTTTGCGTCCCACATGCATTTTTGTCAAAACCTGGCTTCTTGTAAGTCATCAGCTTAGCTTACTTTTTAACATGACCTGACTGTGATCACTAGAAAGACAATTTATTCGTCTTAAAACAATATACTGTAATGTGCAATATCTTCTATAGTTTGCATGAAATAGGACCAAAACTTGCCCCTTACTCCAAAGTTTTATATGTCGCAAATTACAGGTAATCTCAAATTCTACCAATTTTTTACGTAGACATAATACAAAAGGCAATGCGTTGTATTCACTTTGTTTTATTCTCTACAGGGACATGTCAGAAATATGAAATAGACTATTAACAGAAAAATAATGGTATGCTTTAGCTGTAACGTCATCTTTTGAAGGGTATGGCAAATCACAGTATTGCTTACTTGCATGCGTTTTTGTTTAACCAGTCCTCTTGTAGGTCGTCTGCCGAGCTTATTTTTTAAAATAATATAGCTTGTGGGGTATCATTAGAAAGGTAATTTATTTCTTTTTAAAATTATATGTTATTATTATATCATCATACTTTTTATGAAACAGGACCATAGTTTACCCCATATGATCCCAAAGTTGATAGCGCAAATCACTGTCAAAAGTAATCTCAAATTCTACCAATGATTTATTTAGACATAATAAAAAGGGCAATGCTTTGTATTAACTTTGTTTTGTTTTCTACAGCAACATGCTAGAAACTTGAAATAAACTTTCAACAGAAAAAATATTGGGATGCTATGGGTTTAACGGCATGTTTTTAAGGGTACCGCAAAATAACAGTATTGCTGCTCCTCACACGTTTTAGTTAAAACTTTCTTTTTGTAGCTCTTCTACTGAGCTTACTTTTTAATATAACCTGACTAGTTGGGTACCATAAGAAAGGTAATATATTTTTCTCTAGCATGACATGTTCTAATATGCAATATCATCTTTGGTGATCAAGGTATAGAACAAAAACTTACCCCGTACCACTACGTTTATTTCACAAATTACCAAAGTTTTACCTAGACATATTACAAAAGGCAATGCTTTGTATGAAATCTATTTTATTTGCTACAAGGACATGTCTAAAATATTAATAGAATTTTAAGACAAAATATCGGGATTGAATCGCTCTTAGTGACATTTTTGAAGGGTAAGCAAATTCACAGTATTGCCGACTCGCACATGTTTTTGTTAAAAATGTCGTCTTGTAAGTCATCTACTGAGCTTACCTTTTACTATAACCTCGTTTATGGGCTATTATTGGAAAGACAATTTATAATTCTTTAGAATGACTTGTTGTAATGTGCAATATCTGTTAAGGTATTCGTGAAATAAAACCAAACCTTACCCATACCCTAAAGTTTATATTGCAAATTACTGTCAAAACTAATCTCAAATTGTACAAATTTTGGAACTAGACATAATACAAACTGCTATTCTTTGTATTAAATGTTTTTGTTACAGAGTATGTCACAAATACGAAATAGACTTTTAATTAGAAGACAATGATTTAGTAGCCATTGAGATCATATTTTGAGGGGTACTCAGTATGGCAAATTTGCTGAAACACATACACTTTATCAAACACGTCTTTATGAACGTTGTCAGTTGACCTGAATTTGACATTAACCCAAAATGTTAGGTAGCATTGGAAATAATAGTTTTTGCTCTTCATTTTGACGCATTATCTAGCACATTATCATCTACAGTTTTCATGTAATCGCATGATGACCTACTCCTACCCCCAGTTTCATCTGCACACTACAGTTATTCTCCAATAGGTAGTTTAGCATTTAATTTAGATATATTCTATAAAAAAAGACAAACTTTGTGTTAAACGTATACATTGGTTGCAGAGACATTTCCAAACTATGAAAGACACCTTAATGGTATAGTTATTATTATTAAATAGTTGTTAGGATCATATTTTGAAGGGTAGCAGGATATATATTGCTGAAACCCGCGACATTTATTATTACATGTCTACATGATAGTTATCTGCCAACCTGTATTTTATACGTAACCAAGATTGTGGTTACCATTACAAAGAGTTTTTATCACTCTTCATTTTAGCATATCATAAACTGCATCATCATCTTAAGTTGTACTGAAAAACTTGCCGCAGCCCTTAGATTTATTTGCAAGCTACATCTGTTCGAAAAATTGCTATAGTCCTAGATGTGGTTTGCAAATTTGGGGTATTGGGTAATACCAGATATGAACTGAATATGCTCACGTGTTTTACACCAGGTTCATTAATAGCAGTACGCTTCACAGAACAATGAGATATATGTCATCACTATATGTAGCAGGTTTTTTTAAACTTCGCACAGTACTCTCAGAGTTTAATCACTAATTACAAAACTTAATGCAAATGAGCTCTTAATTAACTTGACACTGCTCAATGCTGTATGGGACAATTAGATATCCATCAGATCAACATTTGTAGCACGTTTTATTTAATTTAATGCTGTAATTTTAGAGTAATGTCACTAATTACAAAGTTCATTAAATATGCAAATAAACCCTAAATTAACTTGACACTGTTCAATGATTCATAGCACAATTAAATATTTATCAATCAATATCTGTAGCACGTTTCACAAAATTTTGGTGCCGAAATTTCAGAGTTATATACCTAATTACAAAGTTTATTAAATATGCAAATGAACCCTTAATTAACTTTACACTACTAAATGCTTTACAACACAGTTAGATATCTGTCGTATCAGTATGTGCAGCAGTTTTCATCACATTTGATGCAGTTATTTCGGAGTTATATGACTAATTATAAGACTTCATGAAATATGCTTGACAATGCTAACTTGACAGTGCTTAATGCTTCTCAGTACAATTGGATATTTATCAGATCAACATCTGTAGCAAGTTTCATCAAATTTAAGGCTGTAATTTTGAAGTAATATCACTAATTACAAAGTTCATTAAATATGCAAATGAACCCTTAATTAACTTCACACAACTAAATGGTCTACACCACAATTAGATATCTGTCGGATCAGTATCTGCAGCAGATTTCATCACATTTGGTGCAGTTATTTTGGAGTTATATCACTAATTACTAAACTTCATAAAATATGCAAATGACCTATTTGTTAACTTGACACTGCCAAATGCTTCCCAGTACAATTAGATATTTATCAGAACAATATCTGTACCCAATTCACTGACTTGGGTGCCGTAATTTCAGAGTTATATACCTAATTACAAAGTTCATAAAATATGCAAATGAACCCTTAATTAATTTCACACTACTAAATGCTTTACACTACAGTTAGATATCAGTCGGATCAGTATCTGCAGCAGATTTCATCACATTTGGTGAAGTTATATCGGAGTTATATGACTAATTACAAACCTTCATAAAATATGCAAATGAGCTATTTATTAACTTGACACTGCCTAATGCTTCTAAGTATAATTAGATATATATCAGATCAATATTTGTTGCAAGTATCATCAGGTTTGGTGCAGGAATTTCAGAGTTATGACACCAATAACAAAAGTTCATTAAATATGCAAATGAGAAGATAATTGATATGACACTCACAGTATCATCATAATGTTCTTAGATTGTCATCTGTGAAAAGTTTCATGAAATTTTGTGCAGTATTTCTTGATATATGCCTTCACTGTCATTACCGTCTCCATAGGGAAACCATTGTACGGAAAAAAACGATATTGCATAACTTCATTAATATGCAAGCCACACTAACCAAAATCTAATCAGTTCTTGCAAGTAGCATATGGTACCTGTCTACCAAATTTGACTAGAATCCGTTCAGGCGTTTTTGAGTTATCGTGTAAACAGACAGACAGACAGACAGACAGACAGACAGACAGACACACACACACACACACTAACACAAACACACACACACACACACACGGACAGACAGACAGACATCGCTATGACATTAGCCCACGTGTTTACACACGTGAGCTAAAAACTATAGAAGATATTGCATGTAAAGAAAAATAGATTGTCATTCCAATGATAGCCTTTAATTTAAGTTATAGTAAAAGGTAAGCTCAGTTAATGAATTACAAGACGACACATTTAACAACCAGATATAAATGAATATGCTCACGTGTTTTACAACAGGTTCATTAATAGTAGTACGCTTCACAGAACAATGAGATATATGTTATCACTATATGTAGCAGGTTTTTTCAAATTCGCACAGTACTCTCAGAGTTTCATCACTAATTACAAAACTTTATTAATATGCAAATGAGCTGTTAATTAACTTGACACTGCTCAATGCTTTATGGGACAATAAGATATCCATCAGATCAACATTTGTAGCACATTTCATTTAATTCAATGCTGTAATTTTAGAGTAATGTCACTAATTACAAAGTTCATTAAATATGCAAATAAACGCTAAATTAACTTGACACTGTTAAATGATTCATAGCACAATTAAATATTTATCAAATCAATATCTGTAGCACGTTTCACAAAATTTTGGTACCGAAATTTCAGAGTTATATACATAATTACAAAGTTTATTAAATATGCAAATGAACCCTTAATTAACTTTACACTACTAAATGCTTTACAACACAGTTAGATATCTGTCGTATCAGTATGTGCAGCAGTTTTCATCACATTTGATGCAGTTATTTCGGAGTTATATGACTAATTATAAGACTTCATGAAATATGCAAATGAGCTAATTATTAACTTGACACTGCTTAATGCTTCTCAGTACAATTGGATATTTATCAGATCAACATCTGTAGCAAGTTTCATCAAATTTAAGGCTGTAATTTTGAAGTAATATCACTAATTACAAAGTTCATTAAATATGCAAATGAACCCTTAATTAACTTCACACAACTAAATGCTCTATATCACCATTATATATCTGTCGGATCATTATCTGCAGAAGATTTCATCACATTTGGTGCAGTTATTTTGGAGTTATATCACTAATTACAAAACTTCATAAAATATGCAAATGACCTGTTTGTTAACTTGACACTGCCAAATGCTTCTCAGTACAATTAGATATTTATCAAAACAATATCTGTACCCAATTTCGCTGACTTGGGTGCCGGTATTTCAGAGTTATATACCTAATTACAAGTTCATAAAATATGCAAATAACCCTTAATTAATTTCACACTACTAAATGCTTTACACTACAGTTAGATATCCGTCGGATCAGTATCTGCAGCAGATTTCATCACATTTGGTGAAGTTTTATCTGAGTTATATGACTAATTACAAAAATTCATAAAATATGCAAATGAGCTATTTATTAACTTGACACTGCTAATGCTTCTAAGTATGATTAGATATATATCAGATCAATATTTGTTGCAAGTATCATCAAGTTTGGTGCAGGAATTTCTCAGTTATCTCACTAATAACAAAGTTCATTAAATATGCAAATGAGAAGATAATTAACATGACACTCACAGTATCATCATAATGTTCTTAGATTGTCATCTGTGAAAAGTTTCATGAAATTTTGTGCAGTTTTCTTGATATATGTCTACACTGTCATTACCGTCTCCATAGGGAAACCATTGTATGGAAAAATCAAAGCCCGCCAGAGAGGTAGTGCATCCCATAAAATTCAGAGTTAACATTTTTGTTCTTGCTCAGCAGATCCCAAAGAATAACCAGATATGAACTGAAAATGCTCACGTGTTTCATTATATATTGAAGTTATGTGTAAATTTGAACCTTTGCCACATGTTTGTGACTTCATTGAAATTATTATGATCAACATAATGAACAATAATCACCGTCGATTAATTCTAAAAGGTCATGAAGTATACAAATATGTAGTTAGCTGAAATAAAAATATTAAAGTTCTTTGACTGCTGTCATTGTATCACCATTTTATATAGCAAGTGTAATTACCGTTGGCCAAGTCCTTCAAGCCATATATGCCGAGCTGTGAAAGCTCATTAGATATGCAAATTATAAATTAGCTGACATGAAAATGTGAAATGACTTTCGATATTGTTTTAACCTAGTACCTGGTATAATCATCAATGTACATAGCATGTTTTGCCAACTTTGATCAAGTAAATCCCGGTATATATCCCTAATAAGCAAAGTTCATTAAATATGTAAATTAGGAATTGGCTTAAGTAAAAATGCTTAATGATTGTCAATAATGTTGTATCATGGTATCTGCAATATGTGTAGCAAATTTTGTCAACTTTGGTCAAGTCAATTCAGATATATATCTCTAATTAGGAAAGATCATTAAATATGCAAATTAAGAGGCTGAAGAGAAAATGCTAAATGACTTTCAATAATATTGTATTATAGTGTCTTTAATGTACATAGCAAGTTTCATCAATTTTGATCAAGTCAATTCAGATAAATATCCCTAATTATGAAAATTCATTTAATATTCAAATTAGGTTTTGACTGAAGTAAAAATGTCTTTTGACTTTCAATAATGTTATATCACAGTATCTTTGATGTATATAGCAAGTTTCAACAACTACAATCAAGCTAATTCAGCTATATATCCCTACTGGGAAAGTTCATTAAATATGCAAATTCGGAATTGGCTGAAGTAAAAATGCTTAATGACTTTCAAAAATGTTGTATCATAGTGGCTTCAATACATGTAGCAAGTTTCATCAACTTTGGTCCAGTCATTTCAAATATATATCCCTAATTAACAAAGTTCATGAAATATGCAAATTGGGAATTGGCTGAAGTTAAAACGCTTAACGACTTTCAATAATGTTAAATCATAGTATCTTTAATATACATACCAAGTTTGGTTAATTTTGATCAAGTCAAATCAGACATATATCCCTAGTTAGGAAAGTTCATTAAATATGCAAATTAGCATTTATCTTTCATGTCATCCCTTAATGGTTCCCACTGCTGATATATGTCGGTGTGATCAACATTTGTAGCAAATCTCATCAAATTGTGTGTAGTCGTTTTTAATATATATCCGTTTTTTCTAAAATCATTAATTATGCAAATGAGCAAAAAGTATGCAAGCCACACCCACCAAAAACTAATCAGCTCTTCCATTTGCTAGCTGAATATATGTACAAGATTTGATTCTGATCTGATAAGCCAGTTTTGAGATATCAGACCAACAGGCAGACAGACAGACACACAGACAGACAGACGGACAGACGGACAGACAGACAGACAGACAGACAGACAGACAGACAGACATCGCTGCAACATATGCTCACGTGTGTAAACACGTGAGCAAAAAACTACCCATGCAGTAGAGTTGTGTGTGCGTGTGTTAGAGGGAGGTGGTGCACGATGGGTCCCTCAAGCCCACGGACTAATATATACACTCACCAATCATACACAAATACACAATATGTGTATACATACATAGTGTATACATACGCATTTTTGAGAATATTTTGAGAACATAGTTTTGAGAGCTAACACAAACAAGAAACATGAATTCTACCTTTGAAAATTTGACTTCTGCAATCAGGTCAGGTGTAGACATGCGCTGTGTGGTGGTCATTATAATGTCCGGTGTGGTTCTGTTATTTGAAGTTTGGTCAGGACCTGAAGAAAATATAATTACGTTGTTATCACCAAACTGACATAATACATAATACGAAGATCTTTAAACTTAAAAATTATTGAAGAATGTCATTAGACTCCTAATTTCATATCTAAGAGAGACTATACGGTTGCACATCGTTGATGTAATCATTGTTTAATTCGTGTCTTGTCCCAGATGTAAAACAATAGTATTTCCCCCTTCTTCTTCCTATGGCAATCAAATACAGAGTATTTGCCTATCCAACTAAAAGTCTATCTTAAATATTCAATGATATATTCGACAAGTGAACAATATTGAAGACTTCAGTTCAATTGGTCCTGGCACGTAATCATGCATCCTTTCTTGATAGGCTGAACGACGGACATTTGGATACCAAGCAAGAAAAAGTATTTTACCAATCGAACTGAAAGTATAGAAAATCATCGGTTTAATAAATGTAGTATGGACTGAGAAGCCAACACATACCTATGAATGTCCAATCGTACTCGTCATTATCTGCATCGCAAATGTATTTAGGATACAAAGATATTTGTTTCGATTTTTGATAACTTGACACTACGCAGGGAAGGTCATACTCTTGTGCAGACAGTCTGTAAACTTACCATACAGAGCTTGGATTCCTGAAATGTCATCTTTCGCCAGAGAAAAATCTGGATCGTATCCTTGATAGGAGGGCGCCATCAGGGCGCCAGGGACGGAAGAGTGTGCAAGACCCAGGCTATGGCCAAACTCATGGGCGGCTAAATAATCTAAATTGATGCCCTCGTAAGAGTTCACTGTAAATGTTTCGTCATCGTCGAAGTGAGCAAGGACGCCACCTACAAAAATAAAAATAAAGAGTGATATGCATGGTTAACTGTTAAATCTTCGTAGGTTTGTGATTTATGGCTCCACAGGATCAGGAAAACATTTAAAGACATTAAATTTCTTCACGTACCTGGTCCGTCAAACTGTACCCCGCTGTTTACACGTGTGGCGAATTCGATCAAAATGTCGGCATCACCTTGGATTACTTCGGTAAACGACAATGGCGTGACGTCAGCCCAGTGCTTAAAAGCCCTCTCAATGGCTGCCTTCTGATCGGCAATGGACAGATCTTTCGTGAAACTCACAAATTTGTAGGTCAGGTCTGTTTTACTCCACTTCATACCTGCAAGTGATAGTCACAAACAGGCGTTCATAGACTTTGGTTTCTTTGACTGAATTACTGCCCAATTACTTCATTCTTTTAACCCTATTGTGTACAATGTAATGAAAACCGTTGGATATCGCTATCATTATGAAACACTATTTAATCTACAGAACATATATTGATTATAGCGGTGAGTTATACCAGTCACCTCTCTACAAATAGTCAAGTAAAATTGGTAAATAAAGGCATAAGTCTGTATTTTGCAATAGGTCAACACTACCAGTGATATGTATGGGTCGAATTGACAGAGCTGCTATCTATGTTACTGAAGGTAGCACACGGAAGGTAGCGCACGGAATACTTTGGTATTATTGGAGCTGCAGTCGCTTTTGAATCTTTGTCCCAAAGTTCCACTTTCGCCATTGTGTGCTCTACATATGGCTCCAAACAATGAAGATTTTGTAAAAGTCGTCATAGTGCTTACGAGAGGTACGAAGAGGAAAGAGGTACAGTGCACCTCAGTTATCAAACTTGCCGTGTTCAACAGATCTTTGGTCACAACGCCTTGCTCACACGACTTGAAATTTTGAATGCTCCACCAAATCTTGCATTATCATGATGATAATTCTATTGTCATTTACAGTTCCATTTTCTGCAGTATAATTCAGGTGTTTTTTCTGTTTTTTTTTTGCTCTGTGCACAAGCAGCTCTTACACAGCGTTTTACAGTATGTTACACAGTATGTGTGTGTACCATGAGAATTTTTAATGTTGGTTGAATTCACAGATGTAAAGATAAGTGGGCAACCAGAATGCTTCCAGGGGAGGCATGGGAATGTAGAACGCTTAACTCCCGTTGATACGCAGAACAAAAAAAATGAAATTTAACTGACACTTTCATGTTCTTTACCTTAAAGAGGCACTCCCACTTGGTAACATTTTTAAAACACATTTTTTTAATGCAAAAGGTCGATATTTGACGTGGCGACTCCGTGCGGATCGCGAGATATCGATAAAAACATGTCATTTCCCGAGCGTATTTTTCACATCCCGAAGTTTTACGATCGTTTCTGGTTATGACCCGTAATCCCCCGAAAGTGTGTTGTTGTGCTGATTGACGATATTCTAAGGAGTCAGAAAACGTTCGAATGACGCAATTAATTTAACTCCTACTGCGATGACTGTATATACATCATTATCAATGCCTTTACCTCTGGTAATTCTTTTTTAAAACTTCTCCTTAGTTTTTGTCGTTTTCATTATTCTCAATCAGTTGTATTAAAGTTTTAAACAATACCACATAGATATCAGTTTTCACGTGTAAAATATTAGTTGCCTCCGATGACTACATTTTGTCGTCTGCAACACAGTTACGCGTGGTTCGATACATAGCGGCCGCCGCGCTTGGTATGCGCGCATACCACGAGGCGGCCGCTATGCATACTATGTATCAACCGCACCTATCTATGCTGGTCACCTATGCGAATTCTGGTGGAATCAGCAAACTTTGTTTTTTTTGCCGAGTCAGTAGGACTAGGCTTTCTGCCATGGGACATGACCGCTCACCGACGCGAGCGTAGACTTGTACTCCATAGCTTAGTTGACAATGGCCCCAGTGCCGAACGTTCTATGTTCGGAAGCTGAATTCAGGTGGGCCACCGAAATTCAAACTTTAACTTTTTTGAGGACATGTTTTTATCGATATCTCGCGATCCGCGCGCAGTCGCCATGTCAAATATCGACCGTTGGCATTAAAAAATGTGTTTTAAAAATGTTACGAAGAGGGAGTGCCTCTTTAAAGTAGTATGTAACTCGAAAGGCTTAACCCTTTGAGCGCAAAAGTCAATTTTTGTCACTTTTATAAAATGTGCCCCAGTCAATTTTTATTTAGATTTTTGTTAACATTTTGGTGAAAAACTGTAGCAAATGAAATGTAATGTCGATTTGATTAAAAATTATCAAAAAAAGTACAGAAAAATCCATAAAAAATGGTAAAATTTTGCACTGAAATTTTGGTGTGAAAAATTACAGCACTCAAAGGGTTACACGTCTGCTCCTACTTTGCCCAAGGAAACTTTGAACCATTCTCTATCATAATCAAGAATAAAACTCAGGGGTCACGATGCAAAGTTTGGTACTATAGAAACGATCTTTGAAGATTTCAAATTCAAAATGACCGTCATCCCCGCTAACTCTATGGCAATAAGTGAAAACTTTATTTACTCTGGGAACTTAAAAGTGAAGTCATGCAAGTGGTAGATCAGAAATGCGATGTAGAAATTTACGATTTCGAATATCTGTCCCCGGGGGCGCAATCTATCCAAAGGTGATATGGGGAAAATTCCTTACCGCTTAGGGCGTATCTTTTCAGTCGGGGCATAAACTTTGTGTTGTAGGTATCGTTCGTATTCGTTCCCATTACCGCTGAACCAATCATATCTTCTACACCACAACGAGGCTTCTCCATCATTTGCATAGTTGCGTTGTTCACGTCGCCGGTCATTTCTAGGTTGGCCATTCTCTGGAAGTTCATCACGGCATCGCGCATTTCGTCATCGCCGTGTGCGCCGCTTGGTTGCAAGTAACCAAACGACATAAGGTAATTCTGTACGGGGATGAAAGAAATATCATTAGCATTTCAGATTATTATAAAAGTATAGATGACTTGTATTGTTAGACAACACATCCTTCACCTCAATGTCAATAACAAGTGCGAAGCGATTCAAGACTGTAGGTATAATATAGCGTTCAGAGTTCGAATCCATTATAACATCACATACTCCCAAATTACAAATTATCTTAAGAAGACACAAATTTGTTCTTTCTACGAGTCCATTGTCAGCCGGTTCGGTGCAAGTATCTCTAACTTTGTCAAGGATATCACAATGGCAAATTTCGATTTCCTCTTTTCATCACGAGGCGTATTACACAGTGTAGCAGTCAGTCGATAGAAGAACAAAGGAGAGATGATCAAAAGCGTGACCATTCAAATGACATTATGGAGCAAAGAATATGTGGTATCCATGGTAACGAAGATGGCGTAGACTGGAAAACATAAATTTTACCTAGTTTTGCTCATCATTTCGTTCAGTCCAATCGTTAAGTCCTAAAATGCTTCTCGAATATCAGTTAGCGGAATTATTTTTGCAGACCAGACCAGAGCTCGAAAGTAAATTAAATATCGTTTTAACCACCATCCCTGCCTACCTCTGAACGATGAGCAAACGTCGCCCTCGTCTTTATTTAAATTTTTAAATCCTTTTTGGTGCGATTTGTCTAAATACATGGCAAGTGACGTCAAGGCAGGAAAACGTATCACGCATTTCTAATATTGAGAAAAGCAAAACAAACAAACCGGCCACCCTATTCCTTTAACAAAAAAATAATAATAATAATAATAATAATAAAAAATTAATTATGACCCAAACGGGATACGAACCCCCCACAATCTTACGACAACATCGCCTAGCTGCTAGGCCTTGCACAAAACCAGTCGGCCACCGTATCCAACCCTAAAGGGTTGGTCACAATAACTGACTTAGATGTTACAATTCTGTGCGCTACCGAGTAACACAGTGTGCGTGGAGCAGACGACACACAGACACAGTACACACACATATAGTAATCGGAAAAGCACGAAGCTTTTTAAAGTTCAAATGAAATACAAGGAATAGGGTGGTTTCAATCGGATTCGAACTCACAACGTACGGCAGCCAGTCACCTATTAAATTCACAGTTAATTCACAGATATTTAATTCACAGTTGAACACCCAGAATTCACTGTGAGCATCTCATAAACCATCATGGCTAACCTCAGCCAAGACAGTCATGATAACTCACCTTCGGGTTCATCGTTGGTCTTGCTTTCATGTCCAGAAAATCAACAACAGAGAAAACCAAAAATATGTACCATGGTCGTATCATGTTCGCCTGCAGGAACATTTCAATATCTCACTGGAGCGAAAAGAAAGACAAAAAGAGGAAGATCTTAATCTTGCACCATAAAGAGAAATATAATGTTTTGTCCCAGCTCTGGATTCTCTGGCAATTAAATAAGTTAGTCCCCGAGTAGTTTACCGGTGACTACTTGAAACTGACTCGATAAAATTTTCTACGCAGTAAGGGACTGGACAGAAATTACAGGCAGTTGGGGGGCCGGTGTTTTTCAAAAGGACGCTGCGCGTAAAATAGTGCCCTCCAAAAGTGCTTGAAAGAAAAAGAGTGACCTCCCCAACAATCATGCAAAAAGTGACTTTCCCCTTGCGTGCCACAGTCCGTATAAATAATATCTTAATTGGCATATAATTTCTCATTTGACCTTTGAAGAATACCTTTTAATCTTTACAAATAATTACATGGGTGAAAGTCCAATATGATATTTGTTGTTTGTATCTGCTCCGCTCTCACACACCCTACTCTCATCACGTACATTTACATCAATCATCAATTGTCGAACAATTATAAAGCACAGATTTAGATAGTTTTGTATCGAAAAAATCATCACAGCTTCCTTATAGATTACAATGTATGTGAAATTCCAAAATCAAATTTCTTGCACACACATGTACTTGTAGCCTCCCAATCAGGTACATCAATATCAATTATCAAGTGTCTATAAGTACACTAGTTTTGTATTTGAAAAAATGTTCAGTTTCCTCACATTCTCCAATGTATAGTGAATCAACATTTCTGTGAAATTCCAAAATCAACTTGCTTGTACACACATGCACTTGTAACCACCTTAGTTTAATCAAGTAAATATATATTAATAAAGCGTCTATAAATACACAGATTTAGCTAGTTTTGTATTAGAAAAAAATTATTCATAGTTTCTTCACAGACTACAATGTATTGTGAATCAACGTTTCAGTGAAATTCCAAAATTAAAGTTCTTGAACACAGAAGCATTGTAACAGTGCCAGTCCAATCAAAAACATTAATATCAATTATCAAGTGTCTATTAATACAGAGATTTAGCTAGTTTTGTATTGGAAAAAAATTGTTCATAATTTCCTTATCAATTAATCAGCATTTCTGTGAATTGCACAAACATGCATTGATTGATTGAATTGATTGAATTTATTTGGCAATTAAGATAAAATATATAAAATGTACATTTCACATTACTGCCGAGGATAACACAAAGAAAGCAATTGATGCTTATTTCCATTGTGGTCCTCGATGTTAAAAAATACAAAATGACGGATTTGATTTTGACAAGACGGCAATTGTTCTGCTTGATGTATTGGAATACATGGGGAAAATGTCATGACAATTATGTTTTAAAAAGTGTAGCTAGATATATATCATTCATTAAAATCAGAGAAACATCTTGACATTAAGTGGTCTTTTACTCCTTTTTGAATACACTGATTGACTCACATTGTCTTAGTGACAAAGTAAACTATTCCAAATTACGGAACCTGTATAATTAAAGGAATTTATGCCACAACCTTTTACCCTTGGAATCTTGAAAGATGCAACACTATTTCTTGTATTGTAACAGCTTATGTATCTTTGTACTTGATTTCTCATGTAATCGGGAGCATGGTCATTGAAGATATTATGCATATGATTAAGTTTAAGTTGGTTTACTCTCTGTTCAACAGGCAACATACCTACTTGACGGAATTCGCCCGGCCCAATGTGAGCTCTAGGCGGGACATTCAACAGAAATCTGATAACTTTATTTGAGCCACTTGTAGCCGTGATTTAGATCGTTTTGTAAGTCCAGAGTACCATGCAGAACAAGCATAATCGAAGTGACATTGAATCAGCGCCGAGACAAGGAGCTTCTTTATATCAAGCTTAAAATCCCTTGCATTTCTGTAAAGAAATTTCACTTTTTTAGAACATTTACTGACAATATCATTTACGATGGAATCACCCGACAGCGACTGATCTAATTTTACTCCTAAAATGCAACTTGCCGCTTTGACTCAATGTCAGTTCCACAACACTTGACCTGTAGTTCGTTTGAATTTTTCAACTTTCTTTTTGTTCCAAATAGAATTGACTCGGTTTTACCGAGATGCAAAGACAGCTTGTTGTCAACCAACCATTCCTGAATTGTCTCCATTTCAATACTCAACGCCTCCTGTATTTCATTTATGTCTTTGCCAGATACAAACAAAGCCGAATCATCGGCGTACAATAGAATCTTACACTTAACAGCTGCTGGCATATCATTTACATAAATTAAAAATAAAAGCGGTCCCAGTATTGACCCTTGTGGCACACCACATGAAATACACTTTTCAGATGAGATGATGCCATTTACGTCTACCACTTGCTTGCGATCAGTTAAATAGGACTTAAACCAACTTACTGTGACACTGTCAAGACCCACTGCTCTGAGTTTATGTAATAAAACGTCATGATTTACAGTATCAAATGCTTTCTGTAGGTCAAGCATAACCATACCTGTATAATCGCCCTGATCACACTCACGCTTGATAACATCATAGAGATGAATCAAACAGGTGTCAGTTGAATAATTGGGACGAAATCCAGACTGCAGCTCATACAGCAAATTGTGTTCAACAAGGTAATCATTTAACTGATCAAAAACAAGCCGTTCCATGACCTTAGACATAATGTTAAGTACAGATACTGGTCTATAATTACCAACTTCAGTTTTACAATTTTTCTTAAACAGAGGAACTACTCTAGCCACTTTAAGGTCATGGGGAAAACTACCCTTAGATAAAGATAAATTAACAATATGACAAATTGGACTTGCAATGACACTGGCACCATCTTTTAAAAATTTGGCAGGGAGATTATCTAATCCTGTAGCCTTATTCACACTTATACTAGCCAGAGTTTTATACACTTTATCATGAGACACATTTGTAAAGCCGAAAGAATCGGTAGACACATTCATTTTTTGATAGAAGTCAGATATAAACCCCACACCAAACCTGCCCGTACCAACAGGTAATTTTTCTACGAGCTTTGAGGCAATGGTTGTAAAGAATACATTAAAGTGATTTGCTAGTTTTGTTTTATCAAAGCAAAGAGTGTTATCAATCGTAAGACCTATGTTGGAAGATTTTGTCTTGCATTTTGATGACGAGCCGAGACTTTTTAAAGCCTCCCACAACTTTTTTGGTTTATGTTTGTTATTATTTACCACATTTATATAGTGGTCAGATTTGGCCTTTTTCTTTTGGTAATTAACTTTATTACGATACTCCAGATACTTTCATAATCATTTTGACTTTGTGATTTCCTAAACGCTGACAGAAATTTATCCCTACTCCTGATCAGACTGAGTATCTCACTTGTCATCCATGGTTGTGTTCTTTGTTTATACGGATTTCTTTGATAGGTGCTACAGAGTCGATGACAGACATGAATTTAGATTTAAAACTTGACCATGACTGGTCTACATCAGAACAAGTTGTTACATCCGACCAGTTTACATCCTCAAGTTTCTTAACAAATTCTTCCTCACTGTACTGCTTTAAAGATCGAATACGTACAAAACTATGCTTATTATTTCGAGATCTGAAAATTTTACGTGCACTTGTAATGACCCTAGTTTAATCAAGTACATTAATATTAATAATCAAGTATCTATAATTACACAGATTAAAATAGTTTTGTATTGGAAAAAATATTTGAGGTTTCCCCATAGACTTCAATGTATAGCGAATCAATGTTTATGTTTTGGTGAAACTCCAAAATCAAACTGCCAGCAAACACATGCACTTGTAACCAATCTAGTCTAATCAAGTACTACATAAATATCAGTTATCAAGTGTCTATAAAAACACAGATTTAGCTATAGGCCGTGGGCTAGAGGGGGTCTACGTGCACCCCCACAGGATAACAAACCTGTATTTTTCAGAAGCCTTGGGATCCCTAGAATACGAAATGGAATTTTAACAGAAAAAATATAGGGATGGAATAGCTGTTATGGTCATGTTTTGAAGGGTATCGCAAAATCACGATTTTGCAACCCAATTGCATTTTCGTCAAATCTGTCTTCTTGTAAGTCATCTGCTGAGCTTATTTTTTAACATAACCTCACTTGTTTGGTATCATTAGAAAGGCAATTTATTCTTCTTTATGATGATATATTGCAACATGCAATATATTCTACAGTTTTTGTGAAATATGACCAAAATTTACCCCATACCCGAAAGTTTAACATTGCAAATTACAGTAAATCTCAAATTCTACCAATTTTTTAGGTAGGCATAATAAAAAATGCAATGCTTTGTACGAAATTGGTTTTATTTGGTACAAAGACATGTCAGATATAAGAAATAGACTTTTAACAGAAAAAATATTGGGTCTCTACAGCTGTAACAGTCATATTTTGAAGGGTACCGCAATATCACAGTGTTGCAGATTTGCATGCATTTTTGTCAAAGCTGTCTTCCTATCAGTCATCTGCTGAGCTTGTTTTTGAATATAATCTAACTTGTTAGGTATCATTAGAAAGATAATTTACTAGTTCTCAAAATGACATATTGTAACATGCACTATCTTGTATAGTATTTATGAAATATGACCAAAACGTACCCCATACCCCAAAGTTTACTTTGACAATTGCAGTCATAGCTAAAATCAAATTCTAACAATTTTTTAGCAAGACACAAAAAATCTGCCCATTTTTGCTATTTAATCTGTTTTATTTGGTACAAGGATATGTCAGAAATATGAAATAGACTTTTAACAGAAAAAATATTTTGACTCTACAGCTGTAACAGTCATATTTTGAAGGGTACCGCAATATCACAGTGTTGCAGATTTGCATGCATTTTTGTTAAACCTGTCTTCCTATAAGTCATCTGCTGAGCTTGTTTTTCAACATAACTACACTTGTTAGGTATCATTAGTAAGATAATTTACTAGTCTTTAAAATGACATATTGCTACATGCACTATCTTGTACAGTATTCATGAAATATGACCAAAACTTACCCCATACCCCAAAGTTTACATTGACAATTGCAGTCATAGCTAAAATCCAATTCTACCAATTGTTTAGCTAGACACAAACAATCTGGCCATTTTTGCTATTAAATCTGTATTATTTTATACAGGAATATGTCAGAAATATGAAATAGACTTTTAACAGAAAAAATATTGGAATTCTGTAGTTGTAACAGTCAGATTTTGAAAGGTATGGCAAAATCTCCGTATTCCTGACTTGCATGCATTTTTGTTGAAACTCTTTTCTTATAAGTCATCTGTTGAGGTTTTTATTGAATATAATGTAAGTAGTTAGGTACCATTGAGAAGATAATTTACAAGTCTTTAAAATGACATATTGTAACATGCACTATCTTGTATAGTTTGTATGAAATATGACCAAAACTTACCCCATACCCCAAAGTTTACAACTAAAATTTCAGTCATAGCTAAAATCAAATTCTACCAATTTTTTTACGCAGACATAAAAAAATTGGGCAATGTTTTGTATTAAATCTGTTTTATTTGGTACGGGGACATGTTAAGAATATGAAATAGACTTTAAAAAGAAAAAATAGGGGGATTCTATAGCAGTAACAGTCATATTTTTAAGGGTACAGCAAACTCTCAGTATTACTGACCCGCATGCGTTTTTGTTAAATCTGTCTTCCTAGAAGTCGTCTGCTGAGCTTGTTATTGATTATAACCTGGCTTGATTGGTATCATTAAAAAGGTAATTAAGTAGTGTTTTAAATGACATATTGTAATATGCAATATCTTCTATAGTTTTCATGAAATATGACAAAAACTTTCTCCATACCCCAAAGTGTCTATCCAAAGATACTGTCATAGCTAACGTCAAATTCTACTGAGTTTTTACCTACACACAATAAAAACAGCAATGTTTTGTATTAAATCTGTTTTACTTGGTACTGAAACATGTTAGAAATATAAAATAATATTTTAACAGAAAAAATATTGGGATGTTATAGCTGTAACAGTCATTTTTTGAAGTATACTACAAAATCACAATATTGTTGACTCGCATGAGTTTTTGTTAAACCTGTCTTCTTGTAAGTTGTCTGCTGAGCTTGTTTTTGAATACAACATGGTATGTTAGGTATCATTAAAAAGGTAATTTACTCGCCTTTAAAATGAAATATAGTAACATGCAATATCTTGTATAATTTTCATGACATATGACCAAAACTTACCCCATACCCCATGGTTTATATAGAAAGTACTGTCATAGCTAACGTGATCAAATTCCGCAACTTTTTAGCTAGACATGATAAAAAGGGCACTGTTTTGGTATTAAATCTGTTGTATTTGGTACTGGGTTATGACAGAAATGTGAAATAGACTTTTAACAACAAAAATATTTGGAGGGTAAAGCAAAATTGCAGTACCGCAGACTGGCACCTTTTTTGTTAAATTATTCTTCTTGTAAGTCATCTGCCGAGCTTATTTTGTAACATAACCTGACTTGTGGGGTATCATTAGTAGGGCAATTTATTCGTCTTCAAGATGACGTATTGTTATATGCAATGGCCTACATAGTTTTCCTGAAATATGGTCAAACTTTACCCCATACCCCAAAAGTTCAAATCGCAAAATATCTTAAATTCTACCATTTTTTGGTACACATAATACAAAAGGCAATTCTTGTATGAAATCTGATTTGTTTGTTACAAAAGTATGTCACAAGTATGGAATAAACTTTTAACGGGAAGGTGATACTATTTAGTAGCCATTTGGATCAAATCTGCAACACTGTGATATTGCGGTACCCTTCAAAATATGACTGTTACAGTTGTAGAGACCAAATATTTTTTCTGTTAAAAGTCTATTTCATATTTCTGACATGTCCCTGTACCACATAAAACAGATTTAATGGCAAAAATGGGCAGATTTTTTGTGTCTAGCTAAAAAATTGTTAGAATTTGATTTTAGCTATGACTGCAATTGTCAATGTAAACTTTGGGGTATGGGGTAAGTTTTGGTGACATTTCATGAATACTATACAAGATAGTGCATGTTACAATATGTCATTTTAAAGACTAGTAAATTATCTTACTAATGATACCTAACAAGTTAGATTATATTCAAAAACAAGCTCAGCAGATGACTGATAGGAAGACAGCTTTAACAAATATGCATGCAAATCTGCAACACTGTGATATTGCAGTACCCTTCAAAATATGACAGTTACGTACAGCTGTAGAGACCCAATATTTTTTCTGTTAAAAGTCTATCTCATATTTCTGACATGTCCCTGTACCAAATAAAACCAATTTCATACAAAGCATTGCATTTTTTATTATGTCTAGCTAAAAAATTGGTAGAATTTGAGATTTACTGTAATTTGCAATGTTAAACTTTCGGGTATGGGGTAAATTTTGGTCATATTTCACAAAAACTGTAGAATATATTGCATGTTGCAATATATCATCATAAAGAAGAATAAATTGCCTTTCTAATGATACCAAACAAGTGAGGTTATGTTAAAAAATAAGCTCAGCAGATGACTTACAAGAAGACAGATTTGACGAAAATGCAATTGGGTTGCAAAATCGTGATTTTGCGGTACCCTTCAAAACATGACCATAACAGCTATTCCATCCCTATATTTTTTCTGTTAAAATTCCATTTCGTATTCTAGGGATCCCAAGGCTTCTGAAAAATACAGGTTTGTTATCCTGTGGGGGGGGGTGCACGTAGACCCCCTCTAGCCCAAGGACTACTAGTTTTGTATTGGAAAAAGGCTCATAGTTTTCTCATAGAGAATCAACACTTTGGTGAAATTCGGAAATCAAATTGCCTGCACAAACATGCACTTGTAACCACCCTTGTTAAATCAAGTAAATTAACATTAATAATCAAGTATCTAGTACATAGTACTAGACATATCTAGTACATAGATTTAAATAGATTTGTATTGGAAACAAGGTAATTGTAGGTTCCTCATAGACTACAATGTATAGTGAATAAATGTTTATGTTTCAGTGAAATTCCAAAATCAAACTGCATGCAAACACATGCACTTGTAATCAATCTAGTCTAATCAAGTACATTGATATCAATTATCAAGCGTCTTAATATACATAGATTTAGCTACTTTTAAATTGGAAAAAAATGTTCATAGTTTCCTTGTAGACTACAACATGTAATGAATCAACGTTTATATTTCGGTGAAATTCCCAATCAAATTTCTTGCAAACACATGCACTTGTTATCACCCTAGTCTAATCAAGTACATAAATAATTATGTGTTTCTTTAAATGCATAGATTTAGCTAGTTTTATATACGAAAAAAATGTTCATAACTTCCTCAAAGACTACAATGTATAGTGAATCAACTTTCAGTGAAAATTCCAAAATCAAATTTGTACATATGCGATTTTAACCATTATATAGCTCAGCCCTTGGTGTCGCGCCAGGGGTTATTAGATCTTGTTAAACGAGCTTTCCTGCATAAAAATGGCAGTAGACGGTACCAATACATTACCATCAAAAATAGGTCAGGTTATTTCAGTAACAACATGGATGCCCAGCACAAATACACAGATGAAAAAATTATTAAAATGCTTAATTTCTTAATCGACAACATATTTGTTAAGTTTGGCGGTATGACATTTCAACAATCTATCGGCATACCAATGGGTACAAATTGTGCACCCCTTCTTGCAGACTTATTTCTGTATTCATATGAAGCAGAGTTCCTACAATCTCGTCACAAAGCCGGGTCTAAAAAACTTGCAAAACGTTTTAACAACACGCACAGATATATTGATGATCTGATTAGTCTAGACGATCCAGACATATCAAATTACTTAAATCATATTTACTCTGATGACTTGGAAATCAAAGAAACAACAGAGGGTAGGAACTCTGCTTCATATCTTGATCTGTTCCTACAAGTGGGTACTAATAGGCTACACACTAAGCTGTATGACAAAAGGGATAATTTCGATTTTGAAATCATAAATTATCCCCACATGTCAAGTAATATTCCATCTGCGCCTGCTTATGGTGCGTACGTGTCTCAACTTCTCAGGTATTGTAGGGCTTGTGATTCCTACGCTGATTTTCAACTGAGACACAGCTCATTGGTATCAAAATTACTGAGACAAGGATACACAACAAAAAGACTCGTTAGGACTTTCAAAAAAGTCCTACTGTCGATATGACGACATTGTGGCCAAATATGAAACCTCGGTCACTCAAATGATTAACGACAGCATTCCCGGCTTTGACTTATTACAGTGATTCATATCCTGTATCTTTTCATACAATATTTAGACAATTTTGGGACAATCCTGACGGGTGTAGCATGCTAGCAGGGTACGCTTACCCGTTCCGGACACCTGGTACCACCACTAACTATCAGTGGTTCAGGATGGTCCTACTTAAATTTGTAAATCACAAATTTCCCATTGACCTGGTAATGTATTACCTTGAATGGAAATGATTATTGGACCAGTTTAATGTCATATTACCACAGTGAGTCTCGCTCAAGGGTCTGTGATCACTGCATACAAACACAATAGTGCCTACATAGCCTCACCGCCGCTATCTTTAGTCGCGTGACTTTATGCATTGATCATCCCTTCCTTGTTGTTATAGCTGGTGCAGTAAAACATATAGCGGCAGTTTGACCTCTGTTAGATTATCATGCAGAGGTTGCGAAGCACTCATTGGTTGAACATTCTGTGATGTCAGCCCATATAATTTATGCTAATAAGTCAACGCCTGTGTCTTTTTTGGTCATTTGAGGGATCGTGTGGCTCAGTCCCCAGGAGGTCGCCTGTCTTCTAAAATTCTGATCTGCGCCTAGGCACACCATAGGCATATGTAGATAAGCAAGACAAGTACTTTTCTTTTCTTGCGTATCAAGAAATTGTCTGATAAAAATGCTGCTCTTTTATCAGTATTTTAAACGAAGTCCTTGAACTTGTTCGGGCACATGGCAGTCCAGTATTAAAGTATTAGTTCAAATGATACAATTCGATCGGGGACTTTCTACTTCATGGGATTTGACCAGGCTCAGTAGAAAAATATCGTTGAACCAGATTTAAGAGGGATACCAGTGCGTCGGAAGAGGTATTTGCCGTTTCAGTCACCACATTGTATTGAATTAAATTCGTGCGAACTCTGTTTCCGATATGTAAAGCAAGATTCATTTATAGACTCAAAGAATCAGCTCTGATAGATGCGTTCCGTAATATTTTTCCTGCTCTGACGCAATCTTTTTTTCAGACACTGCTGATTGCCATTATTGACCATGGGTTTCCTTTCGTGATTTTTTCTCGATATGGTGAACTGTATTTTGATGTGACGCAAAGGATATGGTTTCGATGATGGGCGTTCGATAAGTCAAGTTGAATTAGAGTTATATATAGACAAGTTCTCACAGTTGTAGCTGTGCAAGTACGGTTTGTGAAAATACATTCAAAACAAACAGATGCGATACTCTACGGAATCCATATACCGGTTTGCATGTTCTATGCTGAAAATCACTGCATAATATTGTTTGTTTGTACAAAACAGTGCGGAGCAAACGTCCCAGGGCCAATAGTCATGTATAGTCACACTACCCCAGACGAGCTCCAAACGCATGTGAGAACATCAAACTTCATTAAAAGACAACATTGTAAACGCAAAACCATTCCTTTCGGATAATAAACTTTTTTCACACCATTGAACTGAACATTTTCACTGACAATGGTTTGAGTAACAGCAATGTCTGTGCTATTTCCTACTGATGGAATTAGTTAATATGCTGATACAAATTTCAATTGTTATTAGGCGTTGGGTCCAAATGCGTGCTAATTAGTACCATTCAGTATTTCAGGGACACCATCAGAAATAAATTAGTGATTTGTCACCATGATTTCACAACGCTGAGCGTAAACTGCAATTTTTTGAGATATGGCCAGGAAAATAATAAAGATGACGGCATTTTTGGTTCATTAAAACACTTTTGATCGTAATATGGATGTACTTTACCTTCATTATTGTATCTTCCTTTATATATCGTCAACACTTTTTCTTCATTTTGAGAGAATGTTGGTGAAAATTACTAAAGAAATTCTACAAAAACTGCATTAGTTGACAAAAATGTCTCTTTATTGGGTTGCTCCAAGGGCAGTGGGGTAGAGTAACCTTGGTTTTATGCATGCACGGCGTCTGCTTGTCTGTGAGACACCCAGCAGTCTTTTGATAAATAGACTGCAAGATGATCTGCCAAACTTCATGCACATAGCGATTCTGTGTCGGCTAGTCATTTGGCCATACACCGATATACCCAGTGGTTTCCCTATGTATGCAGGGACTTTGGTGTTCCAAGTTATATTGATGCTCCCAATAAAAACATATCAAACATTTCGATTATGTGTTCCATCAGATATCTGTCACCGTTTGGGGATCTGTGGAAAGGCTATTATTGCACCAATTCTTTTCTCAGAGTTAATGTCAAGTTTCAAATGTTAGAATCAAGATATTTAGTTAACATTTTCAGGATAACTCCCTTAGTTAATATTTTCTCCAAAGAATATAAAAATTGTATATTTGCAGCCATGATTTTGAAATATGACACCAGTAAATATTAAAATTTAATTTTTCATATTTTTTTTAAATATTTGAATTTAATAATAATTGGATAGTACTTAATATTACCAAATTAGTTATAAATATATTGACACTATTAATTGTAAGATGTACGACAGGATTTGTAAATAAAATTTGTTTTTATGATTTTACATGGGTTTATAAATCAAAAAATTATTAAAAAATTATTTCAAATTTCAAAATGTCATTTTTCAAAAAGTACTTCAAATACAGGAAAATTGTGCCAAAGAAATCTTGTCTGTAACCTTGTAAATAGCCTGTAAAAATTCCATGTCCATATCTCATTTCATAGGTTGGATTAAATTGGCATAAAATTATGTAGGAAAACTGTTATTCTGTCAAAAATGTTGAAATCAAGCCATATTTGCACCTATCTTTTGAAGTCACAGAGCAGTCTTTTAGGTTAATCTCACTTTTGACACCTCTTTGACTCTCAAAGAATCTAAAAATGCATTTACAATAGCAGTCACTCACTCTGAATGCAAGCACCGCCTTGTCAAACTTTCCTGAAAAACAGCTAAAAATGACTTTCCCTTTTTAAACATTTATTAAAAGCTAGGGGACCTCTACCATAGTTAATACACTAAGGACTCCCCAACTTCGATTATTTGGTCAGTTTTTCAGAAGTTTCAACAGACTATAACTCTGCAATGCCTATGACCCCAAATGTCTAGTTTTTTTTCTTCCACAGAGAATGTTGACTACTTTTATATTTTAATAGTTTTATTGAAGTTTATAACTGACGCTCTAGCCTTTCCAACCACCTTAACGAAGAGTGAAGATATGCCGAATGACTTTGCCTTCGATGAAGCAAATTTTCGCAATTAATATCGTACACTTTGCTTTTCCCTAACCCGTCAGTTGAATCACATTAAATGAAAGCATATAATTAAGCCAAGGTGGGGAGTGATTTCAGATATTTTACATTTTACGTATATCATGCTTTGGCCCCAGTAACAATATTTGCGAGGTCCGGATATTTCCTCTCACATATTCAGCAATGTACAACATATGGTGTACTAGATGGAGAATTTAAGACACAATTCAATGACTTTTTACTCACCTATAAAGGACTCTAGGACATCAGACAACGGTAAACAAGGTTAAGTTCACGGTTCGCGTACACACTGACAGTCAAGGGCAGGACGGTAGCTTTTATGTGCTGCCAATCCATGAAGTAGAATACCAGCGCCTATCCTGAGCACTTATCGTCATTGTACGCCCCTTCTAATCTGCTATGAACAATGATTTATGGACAAAGTCCAAATGACGTTAGGGTTCTCAGAATTTCTACGGAAGAAGCCATTGAAGGATTTTGTAAACGTGCGTTGATGTGTTATATAACACGGTTGTTGACCTAGCCTGGTGTGGAACGGGTTTGAGTCGACGCAGTATCGAGTACCCATGCACGTCTCTCTATCTACATGATGTCAAAGTACTTTCTTAGAAACAATAAACGCAAAATTATGTGTATATCATCTAATATTACATCCACTACGGAGGTTTTTACCCCCATGGTCTGGATGAAGCTCACTGTCAGCACACACTATGTGCTTTATTGTTTACAAGATTTAAAATCAGTGAATATAAATTGATAACAATTGCTGACGTAATTTATCCATATAGATAGTATTCATGAAAACCACAATGAAAGCTAGTTATAAATATATTGACACTATTAATTGTAAGATGTACGACAGGATTTGTAAATAAAATTTGTTTTTATGATTTTACATGGGTTTATAAATCAAAAAATTATTAAAAAATTATTTCAAATTTCAAAATGTCATTTTTCAAAAAGTACTTCAAATACAGGAAAATTGTGCCAAAGAAATCTTGTCTGTAACCTTGTAAATAGCCTGTAAAAATTCCATGTCCATATCTCATTTCATAGGTTGGATTAAATTGGCATAAAATTATGTAGGAAAACTGTTATTCTGTCAAAAATGTTGAAATCAAGCCATATTTGCACCTATCTTTGAAGTCACAGAGCAGTCTTTTAGGTTAATCTCACTTTTGACACCTCTTTGACTCTCAAAGAATCTAAAAATGCATTTACAATAGCAGTCACTCACTCTGAATGCAAGCACCGCCTTGTCAAACTTTCCTGAAAAACAGCTAAAAATGACTTTCCCTTTTTAAACATTTATTAAAAGCTAGGGGACCTCTACCATAGTTAATACACTAAGGACTCCCCAACTTCGATTATTTGGTCAGTTTTTCAGAAGTTTCAACAGACTATAACTCTGCAATGCCTATGACCCCAAATGTCTAGTTTTTTTTCTTCCACAGAGAATGTTGACTACTTTTATATTTTAATAGTTTTATTGAAGTTTATAACTGACGCTCTAGCCTTTCCAACCACCTTAACGAAGAGTGAAGATATGCCGAATGACTTTGCCTTCGATGAAGCAAATTTTCGCAATTAATATCGTACACTTTGCTTTTCCCTAACCCGTCAGTTGAATCACATTAAATGAAAGCATATAATTAAGCCAAGGTGGGGAGTGATTTCAGATATTTTACATTTTACGTATATCATGCTTTGGCCCAGTAACAATATTGCGAGGTCCGGATATTCCTCTCACATATTCAGCAATGTACAACATTGGTGTACTAGATGGAGAATTTAAGACACAATTCAATGACTTTTTACTCACCTATAAAGGACTCTAGGACATCAGACAACGGTAAACAAGGTTAAGTTCACGGTTCGCGTACACACTGACAGTCAAGGGCAGGACGGTAGCTTTTATGTGCTGCCAATCCATGAAGTAGAATACCAGCGCCTATCCTGAGCACTTATCGTCATTGTACGCCCCTTCTAATCTGCTATGAACAATGATTTATGGACAAAGTCCAAATGACGTTAGGGTTCTCAGAATTTCTACGGAAGAAGCCATTGAAGGATTTTGTAAACGTGCGTTGATGTGTTATATAACACGGTTGTTGACCTAGCCTGGTGTGGAACGGGTTTGAGCACAGGGTGTTGTCTAAATGTCCGTCCCCAGAGGTGGGTAGGTGTTTCGTTGTATTGCTAATAAAGATATATTCTACCAACCTTTGGTGTTTTGGTCTTAAACTTAGCACTGCCCTTGACAATTTTGCGTTAACGTTTTATCAACATGCTGTATCTATTATCTGATGAGTTTGAGTGCCTAATTGGCCAAAGTAAGCAAGGGTAAATTACTAAGCTGTGGACGCTGTCACCAGATTATCACCGGATTAAATTTGACAAAGTCAACAACGAACGCGCCAGTAAGGTATAACTGAAGACAGTAAGGTATAACTGAAGACAGTTATACCTTACTGGCGCGTTCGTTGTTGACTTTGTCAAATTTAATCCGGTGATAATCTGGTGACAGCGTCCACAGCTTAGTAATTTACCCTTGCTTACTTTGGCCAATTAGGCACTCAAACTCATCAGATAATAGATACAGCATGTTGATAAAACGTTAACGCAAGATTGTCAAGGGCAGTGCTAAGTTTAAGACCAAAACACCAAAGGTTGGTAGAATATATCTTTATTAGCAATACAACGAAACACCTACCCACCCCTGGGAACGGACATTTAGACAACACCCTGTGGTTTGAGTCGACGCAGTATCGAGTACCCATGCACGTCTCTCTATCTACATGATGTCAAAGTACTTTCTTAGAAACAATAAACGCAAAATTATGTGTATATCATCTAATATTACATCCACTACGGAGGTTTTTACCCCCATGGTCTGGATGAAGCTCACTGTCAGCACACACTATGTGCTTTATTGTTTACAAGATTTAAAATCAGTGAATATAAATTGATAACAATTGCTGACGTAATTTATCCATATAGATAGTATTCATGAAAACCACAATGAAAGCTTTCGCAAATTTACACGTGATCTAAACCATCGGTGTTGCATACTATCACGATTTTATCGACTTTGCCCAAGCGTTTTCCGGAATTGGTTTTATTTTCGTCTCTAGTGACTGGAAACTGAAATGTTTACAAAATACTCAGACTCCTTTCTCATCATGGTGACTTGCCAAATATGGGATCGTGTTCCGCCAACCTTACTCATGCTGATCAGATCCACATATAGCCGTTCGGACGCAAAAGAGGATGAATGCACCAAGTTGGACAGAGAAACAGTTGTTTTGCACTCTAAACGAGACAGTCTTAAACTTTTGATAATTCCGGGGATAATTTACACCCCGCCCGCACTGTTTTGTTTGTATGCCAATTACGAGCTGAAAGTTGCTCTCACGTGGGTGGTATGAATGTGACTTCATTGAAAGTTTACTAAAAGTATTGAACACTAACTCAGCTGTGAAATTTCCTGGCCAATACCGCGACGCGTGAGTGAGAATTCTACAGCGTGTGGAGGGATTGCAGTCAGAAAAATTGTAACAACTTAGCTCGGCCATTGAACCACTTTTTGGAGAGTAGGGATTTGATTTGGTCGAGCGGTTCTGTCTGTGGCTTCTCCGCTAGGTGACTGGCTGCCGTATGTTGTGATTTCGAACCCGATCGAAAATTTACCGTATTTTCTACCCTGGGTTGATAGCTCTGCTGGTGGACAGAATTATCCCCGAGGCTGTCTTTGATGTAATCATTGTTTCGATAAAGTTTGTGTGTGATAGTGAGAGCATACAAAAAACCATTAAAGCAAGTTATCATTTCTCATTGTTTACCAAAAGAAAATAATGAAACTGTTTGATGGTCTAGTATACAGATAAAACCCGGCATAGAACCGACGACTAGCAAAACTATATGTTGCAATATAAAGATTTAGTGACTAATACTTATATTTGAAAGTTCACTGAGTATGACAGTTTTGATGAAATAGTCATATTCGTTGTTCATACAACCTTTCATAATTAGAAGATGTCTTTTTGAATGATTTGAGACGTTTTGATCAGCCTATCAAAGAAAACAAGGTGAGCATGATAACACTCATAACAACAAGGAAACGAAATCAATTAAAATTTAATCAATTAAAATCTTTCAAGGATTCATTAATTTTGCTCTTGTTTGACTTAAGAGCACGTCATCTACCTGGAGGTAATTTGTATGAATAACAAGACAGCGGGAGAATCAGATTCGTGGCGATTAAGCTTTCTGGATACCGCACAATCTCTATATCCTCTCGAGGACAAAACTGATAATATGTCATCTTCACTGTTTCTGTCATGGGAAACATGGGGTAGCCAAACCTACATATAGGTCTAGCGTATAAATGTTATTTGTTCCAATATAGTGAAGCTGAAAAGGTGAAGTTTTGTTGGGCTTATGATGTAAAAATGTTACTTTGTTCACCCGGGATGGGTGAAGTATGGTTTAACCAAGGGGTTGGGAGTACTGTAAACTTTCTCAATTTATTAAAGCAACGCTGTCAGGATTTAGACATTCAAAATTGGGGTAGATCGTTACGTTTATTTCCCACACTTGACACTTATAGAGAGTTTAAATTAGTATTTGAAAAGGAACAGTATCTGCGATTAATAGATAGAGGTCGCTGCAGAGAGGGGTTGTGTCGTTTTAGAGTTTCCTCTCACTCCCTCCGCATAGAAAAAGGTCGACCATTACGTAACATCCGTGAAGAAAGAACTTGTATATTTTGCCAGAATAGTAACATTGAAGATGAGTTTCACTTTTTTATTGTCTGTCCTTTCTATTGCGAATTACGTTCAAAGTATATTCCACAATACTATCACACAGTCCCGACAATTGATAAATTTATTCTTCTTATGCAATCCCAGAGTGCACTGATTTTACGTAATCTTTCTAAATTTATTTTCTTTGCCATGAAAAAGCGTTCTGCCGCTATAGATGACACTATGGTATAAAACTGTTCATTTTTTGTTTTTGTAAGCACACGTCTTAGTGCGTCCTCCTGTGAATCTTTTGTAACAAGATATGGAATACTTTAAGGCCGGTGGCCTATTGTATATGAATAAATTCATGTATTATTATTATTGTATAGGTTTTACCCGTCCTTCACATACCTTAGAGTGTTTTTGAGTGAGTATATTACGTTTGTCACGTAATTCCGCTGATACATCGGAAGAACATGAGTCATATCAACCGATAAATGCAGTGATTTGTTAGAGCATATCATATTCATATTGGTGGGCGCACTTTCTATCCGTTTTACCATAAATGTTTATGTGATGGGTGCGCCTATGTTTGAATTCAATTCTACGTAATCTCTCAGTTTACTAACTTGATCATTGGGGCTTTCGAGAATTTTGTGTATAAATCTATTGATTCTATGATCAAACTATCGAGCACATGTGACAGGGTCGGTTTGCAATAATTTCGTTTTCGTAGCCAAGTCTGTCGTTTCGAATTCATCATTTGGTATAATCTTTACATTCAAAGTTTTCCAACTATTCAGTGCAAGTCAATCTAATCGGTATCAGCACTGGATAAGGAACAGAACCATGTAACTAAGCAAGTTATCTGATCATTGCAAAGACATCTTTCTTTCTCTTTTCCAGATACGGATGTAAAGTTCATAAATGGCAAAGTATGTAAAAACCATTCTGATTAATTCTGACACCTTACCAAGACTGAATAAAAAGCCAACTTTATAAATGTTGCCTCCCGTTTTGCATCGTCTTTATAGTGCAAGATGCACTGATTTAGCAACTCGCCTATTATCATAACGTATTTCCCCTTTACACTATCACTATACTATACAAGTGACTGTTTTAATAATCATACACTGTGCACAACACTTGTAGGAAATTCGAGATACTCAGCATCTGTATCAGCAAATAAACTATTAAGAGGATGTTGACCTTCTCCTGGTTCAAAGGTTAGAACTTGACTACGAGAGTCAGTTTCATCAAGCAAAGTGTCGATGTTAGCCACGCACCTTCTTTAGATCAACCTTAACATATGTTTCAAATTCAGAGTCTGAACAGATGATTGTTACGAAGTGTGAAGTGTTTTTAGTTCTGATAAATAATGTCAGAGCGGAATTGTCTTTATGACAAACTTTCTGGAACTTATTAGGATTGGTCAATTTCGGTTCACGAATTTAGGTACTGCTAGCTACTTTGCAGGAATCACGCCGATGCGTCCATAACTTTGTTTGGTCAGTAGTAAAGTAAACGTGGACAACTGGGATTAAGTAAGAATTTTACACCCATTTTATTCATTTATCTACATGAAGCGAAGGAAAAATTAACCATCCATGTAACTAAAGTATGACCCTGACCTATATACGAACTCACGCACGCGCAACAGTGCATTGTCCTGAACTAAGCGGGGAAATTCCCTGCTGAGCATGTTTATACACGTTCCGAAGGTGTACGGGAAATTCCGTGTGAGTCATCACCATCAAACTAGCCTATATAAAGGAGCCCCGTTGTCAGTCCGGCCGGCCGGTCGCGGAGTCTAGCTGATGTTGAACACGAAGTTCCTATCGGTGCGAACTTGTTCACCCGATAGATAAAATTTTAGTAATTTCCTCTGAACTTAAAATATGACGAAGACCATTACTTCAAACAAAATGAGTCGTTTCAGATGAATGGTACTGATATCTAAAGTGTTCACTCTTTATCTTTACGTACAAATGTAGTTCCTAAGTCGTTCTCTATTCTATTCCCACCAACAAAACATTCAATACTCATTTCCCCTCCCCGATCTTTATCAATACTTATGATAATATCACAAGTTGTTCTGTTATCTGTTTTCATAGCATAATATCCAACCAAATCGTCAAATTCATCTCCAGTAGCTAACTTTACACATCTAATGAGAACTGTACCATGTTGAAGTATTTTCATATTATCAGTCATCTGTTGATTTACTGTCTGTAAAGTTAATTCAGCTGCCTCATCACCGTCACTTTTCAAGCCCAGTTTCTTTAAAGTTGTGTCCCAAAATAATCTAACTGGAACTCCGCTAGCTGTATACGAGCAATAATTCTCCCCCTCGTTTATCCACCTTCTTAGTGTATTATCTGCCTTCATTATTGTAATAAGAGGACTAATTTTAAGATGAATTGGTATACCAAGAAGTGCAATGTATGGATTTGTAGGAGTAAGCCAACTACGAAAATCTAACAATTTATATTTGTTTACATTGCTATCAAATAAATCACATTCGGAGTTCCTGGTGGTTCAGCAACACCTCCTGCAATTTCACTATCCAATATATCTAAGATGTTACGCGGCACATTATAAGGCATGAATTTCTGACTATCCCCATCCCATGTCAGAGCAAAAGGAGTAGGATCATTCGAAGCCTTTGTGGCGTCAATTACAGTTTCATCAATGTCTTTAAGTTCGGAAAATTCTACAGCATGTTCGTGGGGTGGCGCCGCGGCATTGGCTAAAACGAAATATTTTTCGCGGTCCTTTAACGAAGGACGTAATCCTTATTATGATTAGCAGCCATCTTAGTATTATTGTTAACTTTAACATCACTCAGATCTTCAAGCTCAAGATTTTGCATACGAATTGTACCTAGACCGAAGCCACTTGGATCAGACATACTCCGTAGGGACCTATATACAGTGAAAATTAAAATAATACCTTGTAATATACACAATCATGGCTTCAGCTATAGGAATGACAGTTCTCGGTGCTGTATTAAATGCAACGGCATTCACAGGAGGAAATATTATCGGGCAAAAGCTTTCTGGGAATGGTGAGGCTCTTATTGAAGAGAAAGTTCGACATGATAAAGCATTAGAAAAATTTGAACATGATCGCAACGTCTGGTCAGAAAAAAGATTACTACAGGCTGACTGGGAAAGAGAAAATCAAGCAAAGGACGCACATGCTGCGGCAGAATTAAGAGATACAGATGCAGAAATACTGGAAGAAGCAGAAGCGGTGCAAAGCAACTCTACGTCAAGTCCAGTTCAATTCTTAGATTATTATCAGCCCAGTCCTGAGCAAAAGAAATATGAAATGATTTATATTGCTGGAGGATTGGTTGTGGGATGGTTTATGTTACACCGGTAGGCGGAACGACTACAATAATTCAATACAAAAGCTAATTGGCCAGTTATTGAAATCGATCGTGTTCCCATCCTGATCTGTTATCCAGATACGCATTGAATTCATGTAATCTCCCCCTTTTCTCAATGGCATAGAAATTGCTCCGTTTTTAAAATCGTAAGTAACCTTTTCACTTATTTCTCTCGTATCCCGGATGGGAAGTATTTGTAAACAGTTCGATACTTTCCCCTGTATGTATCCTCCGGAGGCACCCGAACCAAATGAAACATTATTTCCAGTAACATCGACTACATCTGAATGAACTATATATTTAGTGACTGTTAAGAAATCCACTTTCTTCGGACTCATAGTACTTTTTATAACTGGGTTGTTCTCAGGTTTATCTGAAAAGCCGACGACGTTGGCGAAGCTACCTGTGGCATTGAAATAGACTTTAATATCTTTAGCCAAAGTTAGATAAACATGGTTTGTCGGCAGATGTTTTTCAAAATTAATTTTTTGCTTCAACCCGATTGCTTTGTTTAACGTATCGATATTGTAGTTACCTGGACGTATTGATTTAGTCTTCTTCGGTTGGTCACCTTCTTGATATTTTATTACATTATTCGTCGATGTTATGTTATGCCATGAATTATATAGTCCACACTCTAGCAGTCTTATCTTCGTAAACTGCGTCGTGTCAATGCAAGGGTAAAAATTAACAGTGACTGGTTCACCTGTTTGGCTTTCAATCCAAATGATCATTGTTGTGCGCTGTATATATTACTAAGTATAAATGTTCGATGAATATTATTATTATTCTGAAGGTGCCCATTACGAAGTATAAGGTTCTGCAGGAATAATATTTTTCTGTTCAAGGAGATCTTTGGTTGCTACCGCGGCAGCAGTCGCACCGCCTAATTTTGCCAAGCGAGTTAAATTTGGTCGACTTGGATCGCCAACCTCTATTTTCAGAAATTTGCTGGAGATCATAAGATATCCCATCGCAAGTCCTGCGATTACAATACCATCGTACATTGTGTTTACAACTGTTTTAATATCCATGATTGCTGACTAGTATATAAAATAAAAAATAAAAATAAAAAATATGGGGAGTTAATCCATCTCATACAATGTAGAGGAGCTGGAAACCTCCCCCTCCCCTCCCCTGTCGGAACTGTTCGGAGGGAGCTGCTACGTGCTCTGTTTTTTTCGCTTTCTGGGGAGGATCTTTCCGATCTGGACTCGATCGATTAACGGGACAAATATGTCGAGCACGCCCCCAATATAGTCCTAATGCAGTCAATGAAACTCCCACAATTCCTAAAACAAGATAACATTTATTATACCAGCGTGAATTATTATCACACTGTTCTTTCATTGTAGGCGGTAGGTCTGCTACCGCATCGATCCCCTCATTCCCCTTCATTGCTTTTAGTTTCTTCTCCTTGTTTTGCCTGTTCCATTCCGCTAATTTCTTGCCCGCAGCAACTCTCCCTGGATGCTTCGTCGGTAACGAAATTTTCTCTATGTTGCGCTGTGGCATAGGGAAGGTCGTCGTTTCCGTTTGCGGTGTGGGCTCCGTCGGCGGGGCTTCTGACGGAGTCGTTTGCTGAGTCGGCGAAGTTGAATCCATTTATTTCAGGTACTATATTAAACCCGATTTTTTTAAAATTTAAATGTTTACCCGTAATTAAACCGGTGGAAATTAGAGCAATCACGGGCCCCCACGTGTACGCTATCCGTCCTGATAATCGTTTTATTTCACTGTTTAGAATAAAATCCTTTTTAAGATCAGTGGCATAGTTATCTCGGTCATCGATTGGAACTACCTGACTTATTGCACGGGCCCCTAGATCTATGAAACTTTGAGTGATAGTATCACTTATAAGAGAACTGTATTTCGCTTCATAGACTTTAAAGGCTCGTGTTATGAATTCATCTTTCCACGTTTCCACTTCTCTAACTGTAAACTCCTTACCAAAAAATAACTTACTTTGACCACTTGCGATGACACAGAGTATTTTTTCACGTTTTGTCTCTATTATGGATTGAGCGGTCGTCCTGAAGTTGTCTGCCCTTCGGAACCGTTCCTTGGAGCGCTGCCATATTTGCCGCTGCCGATGACTTTATTAAATTCTCCATTGTTTGCAGTATGTTATCTATTCTTAGTAAAAAATAAAAATTCGTTTAAACCTGAATCCGAAATAAAGTATTAACATGGTCTGGAATGTTAGTATCCTAACAGAACCGTACCGATAGGGATTCCGACAGGGATTCCGGGAAAATTCTCCTCCATTTAAATCTATATGTATATAGAAACCACGAATAATGAGTACAGACTTATTCCCAGTTGCTTTTCAATTGAATAAGACGAGCGTACCGACAGTACAGCATGCTGATATTCCTTCCAAACCGGACGGGGGAATAAAACCTATTCATCTGGACTTAGAAATATATGTAACGCCGACAGATAAATTTACTTTTCATCCACGGGATGTGTTCAAAGATAATGTAATCACTCATAGAACAGCAAAAGAAAGTAATGTCTGGCTGGGCAGTCCAAAGATGAAATACTGGGACCAGCAACTGAATTTCGCTGTATGGTGCAGCACGACTGGTTGTGGTATATCATTCGCCCATCTCTTCGATAAGAAATTTCCTCCGCAAATACGATCATTCTGCCGTTTCCATGTATACTTTACAATACGTCGTATCCTTCACGAAATGCAGGTTGCACTTCCAGACGATACCCCCACCTTCAAAGCGGGCGACAATCCGTACAATCTCGTCCAATATGAACTTCTCTGTACAGAATTTGGAAATATAAGTCCAACGAAGTCCGACTTTCGTTATCGAAAAGGCCAAAATAAGGGTCTTGGTTATGGATATGAATATTACACTAATCGTGGCCCTGTTCGACAGCCAAAAGCGATATACAATGGACACGACTTTTTCCTCTCCGCCGACGGAGGCGTTTTCTATACACATACAATTTTTGGAAAGAAAAAACATGTACTGCCCGACAAAGACAGACCACACTATTATTTCTTCCGAAATGATGGATCGGAGGGACAATACAATAGTTTCATTCCTCTGAAGGGAGACTCGGGACTAACAAAGGCCGGTCTCGCCCGCCTCAATGAAAGCCTTGAAGCCTACGTATATTGCATACTTGGCGCACAAGCAAATATTCGCAGTACCATAGTAGGCGATACTGGCAGTGCAGAGCAAGTAAGAAAAGAATTCGGCGTTCTCCTCGAAGATGAAATTCGTAATACAGACAAAGTAATTAGTTATAGGCGATATCAAGACACAATAATGAATACTGGTGTCAAACTTGATATGGCAGTCTCACCCAATTTACTTCTCTTACCGTCTGAGATGGTCATCCTTTCGGGCCCGGCGATCTCAGGTTATAATAATGAATTGCAATACGCAACAGAATCTATGTCCTTCGGGGTGAACGGTGATATAAACACGGAAGTTCGAGAAAGTGCTGTACACGAGATGGAAGGAGGGGAGGAGGGGAGGGATCCTGTGAAGTGGCAGGACGAGCCCGGAGAGTCACCTCACAATGACACGACTCGGGGGCCTCCCCTCCCCTCCCCGAACGGGCAGCATCTGCAGACCCTATTCACGAATTCGGCAAAATTGGTTTGTTATCTTAGCAATATTTATTACTATTGTAGGTACTGGAATAAAGTCACTAACTATATAGTTCATTCAGATGCTGTCGATGTGACTGGGTTTCATCTAACTCGAACCAGTAACTTAAAAGAACTAGAAGAGATTCATTAATTTACAGTATATAGATCCAGAGGAAATGTCAATATACGTAACCCCACCATTCAACATGATTATAACTGGACCAACATATTCTGGCAAAACAGAATTTATGTTGGACCTCCTCACCGGTCCGTACTTAAGGAAATTCGAATATGTGATATTCATTTGCCCAACATTCATGAATAATAAAGCGTATAATAGAAGATTCATTTTCACCGATGATAATGTTTTATATTTCCAGTCGGACTCGATGCAGTGGATGATACATTAACCTACGTGCATAAAGAATGGGCTGGAACGAACACTTTAATAATCCTCGATGACTGCGCCTCGTCCAAAGATATGAAGAAGCGCAGTAACGTTTTAGTCCAACTTGGTTTCAGCGCAAGGCACGACGGATTATCTGTCTGGGTTCTGACTCAACAATATACTAGTATTAGTAAACCATTCAGAGAAAACATACAGATGTTAGTACTATTTTACACACCGAACAAGATAGACAACAAAACTATTATAAAAGAATATGGAATGGAGGTGTCAGAACGGGAAGCCGTGGGCCTAATCAAGCAATTGAAAAGTAGGCCATTCAGTAAACTAGTATTTCGTTTACGGAATCCGTACGACATAAAATTTTTCGTATAATATAGCAATTATGGCTGCGCCCGAAGGTTCTACCGAAGGTACTCTTAGAGAATTATATTACAACCCGAAAACTGGTTTTGGAGGTGTACAAAAATTGTATGACGCAGCACGGGCCAGCGGACTGAAAGTGACCAAGAAAGAGGTGCAGGAGTGGTTAAAAACTCAGCTAACTTATAATCTACATAAACCGGTACCTCGTACTCGTGGGGGTGGTTCGGGCGGCCGGCGCGTTTTCGTAACATCGATAGACTCTCAATGGCAAGCGGATCTCGTGGAATTCCCTCCCCCGTTTGCAAAAGAGAATCGTAACATTCGATACATGCTAACAGTAATCGATGTGCTCAGTAAATATGCCTGGGCTAGGCCGATACAGTCAAAAACGGCTGATGATACGTTACAGGCGCTACAAGACGTGATTAAGAAATCCGGGAGAAGGCCCGACAAACTTCAAACAGATGAGGGGCGGGAATTTACTAATCGAAAAATGCAGGGGTGGCTCCAGGAGGCGGGAATTCACTGGTTTCACACCTACAGTGACAAAAAAGCTAGCGTCGTTGAACGTTTTAATCGGACTCTTAAGACGATGATGTGGAAATACTTCACATATAAACAGACACGTGAATGGCTTTCTATTCTACCAGAACTTCTTGAGAATTACAATAACACCGTTCACGGAAGTATCAAAATGAAACCCAGGGACGTAACAGAGGAGAACGATTGGCAGGCATTTTATACACTATTCGGTCCTGAGTTGGCAGCCGGGGAGCCAACCCTGAATTCAAGCCGGGGAGAACGGGTCCGAATTACAAAATACAAGACCACTTTTAAGAAAGGATATTTACCAAATTGGACAGAGGAGATTTTCGTAGTTTCAAAAGTTGTGTACGCAGCTGGCTGGGAACACCACCAGTTTACAAAATAAAAGATCTGAATGGAGAGGAAATACTCGGCACTTTCTATTCTGATGAACTTCAGAGCGCCCGGGGAGCCGACGAGCTGTACAGAGTAGAACGAATTTTGAAGACGAAAAAAATTAGAGGAAAGAAATATTATCTGATAAAATGGAAAGGTTATCCAGAAAGTTTCAATAGTGGGAGCCAGAGGAAAATGTTATTAGAACTTCGTAAGTTCCTGTCCATGGTACTTGTCAAGTACTACGTAAGTACTACGTAAGTACTAACGTAAGTATTTACGAAAGTTATTCAATAAGTACCATGGAAAAAGTCTTAATTTCTTGAAAGCCGAAAGTGTCAGTTTACCACCCCGCTTCCAACCACCTGGCCAAGTATTTATCATGTACTGTCGTAAGTAATGTTCACTTACTGCATCTTTTTCGGCAGTATGTGGATGAGGTGGTACCCCCTCAGTTCCTGAACATATTAAGTTTGCAAGATCTTCAAAACGACTTCTCATGTTACCACAGTCCGTTCTCTCGAGTCCCCCTTTTTCAGCTTTATCGATAAGTTCTGGTTGAAGTATAATGTACACAACTGACATAAGCCATAGACAAGTAACTTCAAAGTCCCCCTTTTCATAATGTCAAGTGCTCGTAGGTCAAACGAAGCATTATAAGCACACACAGATTCACAAGCGTTTAAGAAGTTGTGTAGGTTCTTTAGTGAGACTCGAGGTTGTTCTAGTTGTTCTTGACCAGGTGGGAAGTACGCTTTTTCAAGTTCCTCCTCCTTGAAACCGTCTATTAAAAATCCCTGGCTGCCGCCGCTCCATGCAATTCCAAAGTCAAAAGCTCGTGGATATTCTACTGGTCCGACTGTCTCGGTATCAATTGTTGGATTAAGTATATTCTTGAGAACGAGGGGGGTAAGAGCGTTCCGAATTACCAAACATGGAAGTCTGTAGTCGTGGCAAATTTCTAAGAAAGTCTGTTTGAACTTATTGTGAATCTCTTCTAGTTCTTCTAAGGCGGCTATTTCGTACGACCTGGCTCGAGTCAACACATTCCGCCTGCAATAATCCCAAGGCATATCTTTGAATATGATAATGAAACTGGGTAAATGGTCAAATGCTCTAGAAACAATCTTTTTTTCTTCCCACTCCGTGGAAACGCCCCGGATTCGAGAAAAAGTCAGATGTTGAATTATGGAAGAGTCACAAATAATGTATTGTTCTGAAGGGAGGGGGGTTTCCTCCCTCCTCCTCCTCCCAGCCTGACATTGTAAACTAAGCGTATGTTCTATAAACTGGTTTGAAAATCGGCAATCGAAACGTGGCGCCCATTATAAAAGTCGGCAATGTTGCTGGAAAAACTAGTGTCAAATTCTGGTACGTGATACGGATCCAAATTTATTGCATCGTAACTCTTACCACTTCCAGTTGGTCCATTTATGAATATGTATGACATTTTAGGATACTATATCATAGAAAAAAAATTTTTAAAATTATTTTTATTAAGATATATACGATAAGACAATGACAATCCTTTCTATTTCAACTGCAATAAAAATACTTGAAACCGGAGAAGAGAATATTCAAATCAGTGACGAAGGGAAACTCATATTTGGTGAATCTTTGGTAGATCCTATTATATATGTAGACAGTGAGCTAGAAGTGGTTTTCAACATCGGACCTAAATATGGATCGGGAGGTGATCCTGCTACATGCGATGGGGTGTGTGTCCGTTGGCAACCGAGTCTTCAAAAGTTTACTGATTTAATAATATTCCGTACCCTAGGTGAAAGTTTCGATGCAAGCACTGCTAAAAGTTATGCTGCAAGCCTGGCCGCTCACTCCAAGACCGGATTTTACAATCCATCTAAAGTGTATCAGAAGCGAGGGAGCGAGGGGCCTCAGCCAGTGGCGTATTTTAAATTTCAGTTTAAAAGAGGGAGAGGGAGAGGGGCTCACGATTTCGCTACATGTATTGATATGGTTCAAGAAATTGACTGCGGTTTTAAAACAGTGAGTCCGTTACTACCAGTCCGAGAAAATCCTGCTATTGTACCTCGTAATATCCGAAAAGGTAGTAAGATAGAATTCTTAGCATTTAAACCGCGCTTAAGTAAGCGTGCTCTTTCTTTCACTGTTGAGAGATTAATATTTTGTGCTGCGCCTAATAAACCAGAAATTCAAGATGCGGAAGAAATAGTCGACTTAGAAAGATTAGGTGAGATATATAAACAAATAAATGCTGACAAAAATATTATAGTGGATTTTGATGACCTATCATAGAATAATTATTTTTTTCATTTTAAAAAATTTTAGGATAGTATATATCATAAAGATGGCCAGTTTACATACAGCATTCAAGGGAGCAGTTTTACAAAAAAAATTTCCTGAAGTCAAGCGAGTCAAGGATATCGGGGAGCTGGTGGATATTGAAGGTATGGTCAAAGAAACGGAACGAAAGATGTACTCTGTTTATACCGAAATGGAAGTCAAATTATCGGATCCGAAAACTGGTAATACACAATCGCGTTCATTGTATGTTAAATTAAATGATACATACACAAAAGATGTAAGAGGATCAGGATCGGATGTGGGGCAACAATTAATAGATCGCTACGATCGTATGCTTGATACAATTGAAAATGTTGAGGGTTCTGGTCTCGTTCTCGAGGAGATACTTAATTTTGAAGTAATTCTAGTAGAAGTTTTACTCGGGGCTGGCCCGGGGGCTGGCGCAGTCCAACTTCCCAGATGGTTAAAAAATAAGCATTGTGTGAGCGATCTGGTGCTACCTTCGGGCAGCGAGAACTGTTTCAATACGCCATCGTAGCAAGTTTAAAGTTGGCCGACCCCGAGTTTCGTGAAAAGAAATGTGGTCAGGTAAGGAGAAAATGGAATACGTACGCCCCATTTATGGCTGACTACTGTTGGGAGGGAATACCCACGCCCACGCCCGCCGATCTGACTGTATTCAGGCGCTTCGAGCAGCAAAATCCGAGCGTCAAACTTCAAGTATTTCAGATCTACGAGAATGATCCCGATCCGTCCGGCATAAATGTGTTATATAGTAGCTGTAGCGGAGCCCCTGACGGAACGGAAGGCGGAGCCCGTTCCGAAGGCGGAGCCGATAGGAATCAAATAGCAAATATCTTACTGATAGTTGGCGAAGCCCGAAGGTGCCACTTCATACCAATTACTGCGTTAAATCGCCTTCGTAATTCTCGTACTAATCGAAAGAATGAGCGCAGAAGGAAGTGTATTTGCCTGGTTTGTAAAAGAGGTTTTAAGTCAACAGAAGAATTAGAAATACATCAGGTGTACTGTGGAACAGACGACGCCCAGCCAGTTTTTCCTAAGGAAGTGTGTCAATTCGAAGGACATCGGAAGAAGGTCCCCGCCCCCTACGTCGTCTATGCAGATACTGAGGCAATTATTGAGAAGGGGACGGCCGACACATTCCAATTTGTCTTTCGTATGTTATGGTGGAACGGGGGTGGGGAGGATCGCGGACCCCTTCGGAACGAGGCCCGGGCCGACCCACTGTTTATGGTAAAAGAACATTCACAGGTCTCTCCTGTGTTACAGACTTTCTAAAGGATATGAAAGAACGGGCCGAGTATTATTCGAAATCGTATTATTGGAAAATAATACCGATGAGGGATCCTTCTAATTACCGGCGCGACGGATGTGATCCAGTCTGTATTGCATGTGGAGAGCCGGCAGGATACCGAGTAGTGAAGGAGGAGGCGACCTTCTATTGCGAAGGATGCCGGCCGTCGAGAACCATTCCTATCTACTTTCACAACCTCAAGGGATACGATGGTTCTTTTATTTTGAAAAAGTTACATGAAATAGATGGAGGGGGTTCCGGACAAGAGCCAAATTTAATAGCTAAGACGGGCAATGGTGGAATTATGGGCCTCTCGAAAACATTTATTTTTCACGCCTCAATTGTTGTCGATGGGAAGAGGGAGATAAAGAGACGCCACTTTTCTATAAAGTTTATGGACAGTGCTCAGTTGATGATGGGGTCATTGGCGAAGTTGGCAAAAACTGTGCCGGAGACCCACGGGTGGACGGCGGCGCCACTTTCATACCCGGACATTCAAAGGGCGAAAGGTTTCTTCCCCTACGAATATTTAGACTCGGTTGACAGACTGGGAGAGGGTGAGCTCCCGGAGAGGGAGGAATTTTATAGCGAATTGACGGAAGAGGGGATTTCGGAGTCTGATTACGAACATGCATTAAGAGTATGGGACGAAGTTGGATGTAAGACGATTCGTGATTATATGGAATTCTATTGTGAGACTGACGTTCTACTTCTTGCAAATATATTCGAAAATTTCCGTGACACATGTTTAGAAGCGTACAAGTTAGATCCAGCCCACTATATGTCAGCGCCCGGCTTGACATGGGATGCTATGTTACTTTACACAGGTAATAAATTTGGGCTCATTCAAGATGCTGAGCAGATGAATTTCGTACAGAGGGGGATTCGAGGCGGTATCAGCCAGTGTAATATTCATTATTTACAGACAAATCATCCGGCCGTCGCCGGCGGAGCTGGCGGGAATTACGATCCAGAGAAGCCGGTGACCGAAATAAAATATCTCGATGCAAACAATCTCTACGGCTGGGCAATGAGTCAACCAATGCCTACGGGCGGACTTCATTGGATGACGATGGAAGAGTGGGAGGAATGGGCCGCCGAGGGGGGAGCGGGGGGCGGAGCTGGCGGAGCGTGGGGACCTGGCGCCACCTTTCCACCAAGTTTTCTAGAAGTAGACTTAGAATACCCAGCCGAATTACATGAAGAACACAGCGATTTACCATTAGCACCGCATCACTATGAATTTCCGAGGCAGGGCGGTCGACTGATTACAAGTGTGATGGATAGAGAGTCCTATGTCTTACACTACAAGTTGCTGGAATTCTATCTTCGGATGGGAATGCGGTTGAAAAGATTTATCGGGTGCTTGCTTTCGATGAGGCTCCATGTCTCGCGAAATATATAGACTTTAACACTAAAATGAGGGCAAAGGGGAGGACAGATTTCGAAAAGAATTTCTATAAGCTGATGAATAATGCAATGTTCGGTAAGACAATAGAAGATGTTCGAAAGTACAGAGACTTTAAATTTGTTTCGGACTGGAACGGCACGGATAGTGGACGTAAAAGATTCAGAAGTATAATCCAAAGATGAAACATATAACTTTCATAACTTCCGAAGAGGATGGCGATTCCTGCGACAGTGCCCTACTGGAACTGAAAACGGATGAGCATAGATATGTAAAACCAGTTTTCATTGGCGCGGCGGTGCTTGAACTTTCTAAGCTGCTAATGTATGAGACGCATTACAATTACTTTCGGGTCAAGTTCCCTGGAATACGATTAGCCTACATGGATACTGACAGTTTTGTTTACAGTGTGCCAATACCCTCCCCGACCCGGACGTAACTTTCAATGATATAGTTCGGGAAGATGTTGAAAGAATGGTGAGAAGTCTATATATGATACTAGTGGGATGAGTGGACCCATGGTGGCCCCCAACTTTCCGAAGATTAATAAAAAAGTGATAGGTAAATTAAAGATGAGTTGAATGGTGAACCTATTCTTGATTTTGTTGGCATACGCTCGAAAGTGTATGCTTTTCGAACTCCCGTTTCCGAGACGAAAAAAAATAAAGGGGTTAAAGATGTTTGTGTTAGAAAACATTTGAAATTTGAAGACTATTATGATCTGTTTAACGATGCGACTCAGGTTCAAAGGTCAATTTTAGCAATTTTTTTTTTATTTCAAATTTCGAACCACTGACACATGGTCTTTCTTTGGGGAAAGGTGTTGGGTCACATCGTACCGGGAAATTCCTGAAATGTTACTAAAATGGCAAACTATCAGCTACAGCGCGTGCCATTATTTCCCTTTTGTCTTAACGGTCGCGGATTACCGACCACGATATCTTTGATAAACACGCAGAGATTATGTATAGGCTTTGCGGTATAGTGCGCATGCGCTAGCTTCAACGTTAGGCTCAGCGTTTTGAACTCCGCATGCTGGAGGTCGAGCAGACCAAAGCCGGCGCTCGCGCTCCGTACCGTCGAAAAAGCAAGCGAGATCCACAAGAGCGGACCTGAAAAAGACGGGAACGTGCGCAAAGGTCGATTTAAATGTAAAACAGTCCTACTTTGGCTCATACTCCCTGCAATAACGATCAAGAATGCAGTGAAGAGACGTGCTCAGTTCAAACAACTATGAAAGTATTTGACACACTGCTTTTCGAACATATTAGGCTATGCTGATTACATACCCGAGTCCAAAAATTAGCCTGAGCGAGATGAAACTTCTGTTAGTTGCGATAATTTTATCACTCTTGCTGTACATGCTTGGTGTTAGTATCGTGTTCTTTTATATTTTTAAACTCGAGTTTTCTATCGTGCAGTCTTTTCGTGTCTGCTGAGAAACCTTGAACAACACCGTACCCGACATCACGCGACATTTATGTCAAGGAGTTTCCCAAGCCAGTGCAGGAGTTCATACACACATAATGTAGATTCACAAGAGCAAGTTCACCGATCTGCTAATTTTTCGAAACGAAATGCAAATATTTTTTTTATTTCATGCTTTTTCTTTCTTTAAATATAAACCAAAAATTAAATTACGTCAAACGTGAATTGCGAGGGTTCACAAATGATTCTTGTGTGCGTCTTGTCTAAACTTATCAATTACCAGCAGACTCCACAGCAGCTAGCTGGACCTCAACACTGAACGTAAAACAAACCCGGCTCAACTTCTAGAAGTGCTGAAACTAGCAATTTTTACTATATGAGGTCAGTCATCAAAAGTTTGACTTAAAGTGAAAATCTCCGAAATAATTATGTGTGCGCTGATATTGCGCAAGTCGAGTGACTCAACTGTAGACTAGTCGATACTCTGTCTCTCGGAACACGCTGTCGATGACAGCCTGCACTGTTCTAGGCTACGGCGTGATTATTATTAGTTTGATAAAATCGGTACAAGAACACATATAAATAAAGTTTGAAAAAATTAACACGAGTCAATCTCTCCTGTCGTAACGAAGGGCGACAAGTTTGCAGTGCTGTGCAAAAGCTAAGAAAATACAACAGACATTTTATGTTGTCAAGAGTTACATGTGTTCGTCTCATCTTGAGGTAGGAAAACTAGCAACTGACGTCCCGTTCGCACAGTGTCGCCGCAACATGAACTTGACAATCATTTTTCACAAAGAACATGCATAAATTGCCGATCTCGAGACAGGAAGTAGACAACTTGAGTCTTAGTGAATGCCCGACGCAATCGCGCGACGACAGCACATAAGTCTCGATCGGATAGACTTTTTTACGCAAGTTTCGACGTCTTCGTCTTGACTGTGAACTCTGGTAACCAGATTGTAACCGTTGAGACAACAGTATACAGTTAATCTACTAGTTAAACGTTCCAAAAATGGATTAAATCGCTAAGTATCCCTCTGTGTTTGTTGTGTAAATACCACCCACTGCTGGCACTAAGCATTTGCCAGTCAGTGTATAATTTCTTTCTATTTTCACACGATCTGCAATCCTAAACATATTCAAAATTCCCAAAACTTACTCTAAATATTTCAACTTAGTCCTGGTGTAAGAAAATTCGCAGAAAATAGTGCGCGAGTCGGACTTCTTGGTCACAATGTATGACGCATAGGTCGTTACAATCGTTTACACAAATCGTCGATTTTCTCAGTTCCGTTTTTGGCAGTGCGTACATTATTCAAATAAGTATAAGTCGGCGGCGCCTGGACAGACTAGCCTGATTTTTCACCTGTGGACAGTGAATGAATATATCTGAAAGACCGTGTCTCAGATTTCCGATAAAGGGCCTGGAAGTGAAGATATCCTGACAAACGTGAACAAAGGCCGATAATTTATGCAAAAAACGTCAAGTTGACACTTTGAAGGTGCATTGTGCGAAAACAAAAGCGAATTTCAAAAATCCGGGACACGGTTTTTTTGCCCAGTATGCCCAGCCGTCGATGGCCGTAAACAGATCACCAAGGCCGATTGGAGATTTGTACTTACACTTTTTTGAGTAAAAAAACTAAAAAACACAGGTTTTTGAGTAAAACAGCCGTATGCGCACTGTTTTTAAAAACTAACAAATTTTTCTGAACTCTTCGGTGACCGAGCAGATAAAAAAAGTACCACCTGTCGGGTGTGTGACCACGTCTTCTTTGTGAAAATGAGGATTGAAAATAAGTGACAATGAAACTGAGTCGCTACCTTAAAACTGGGAATAAGCCGGAGCCGGCACAATTTGTACAGTTTGTACGGAAAAAGGCTGGAGAAATCTGTAGTGAAAAGCGTAGTAAAATCATGATGGCGCCAAATGATATCAAACGTGTGCAGTTATACAATCCAGACACGGGCGAATGGTTGGCAGAAACATGGCCGATAGGACGGACGACGGGTCATGGTTAATATTGTAAAGACATTAATCTACTATTTTCAACAGTGACCTGGGCATCACTGATAACATAAATGTGGGCAAATATATTATCATTGTGAGCGTCATCGCCAACCCACGCGGTATCTTTCTTCAGGATCTCAAGTTGAATTCCGTCCTTTGTGTTCATTACTTTTAAACCATTTCCATGAAACTCAATATCTTTAAAACTACGCAGATCGATAAACAGACAGAATTTATTCTTCAAATAATCGACCTCATCTATATCAATTTCACACCAATCTTTATCTTCAGCAAAATACCGTCGCACCTCTCGCCAAAATTGTCTTGGTATCATCTTCTGAGCGTACACTTTATTTGCAATGCCTTCGATTGATACAGACACAGATTCAATGGAGGGTTAATGAAAAGTTCACTGTTCAGTTCTGCCTGATTCTGATTTTTAGTGAAGAGTATAGCGATACCTCTAATGCTACGTCGTGGTACATTTATATTTTCATTGATAACCGTGTCCGATTCTTTGAATGGGATTGTTCTAAAATAATGTATATGCTCGTAAAGGTAACTTTTTCCACCGTTGTAATAACCAGCAGTTGACCTCGCGAGATTGAGGTCAGAAATTGTCTCGTATTCCATTTGAATGTTTTTTAATTTATAATTGGTTGTAATAACTGATTACTGACAAGTAATTGGGGGGCGGGTGCCAACGTAATTTCCCATTCAATATGACTCCCTAACGCTTTTGGATATGCAACTCCATGACCTGTCACGAGGGGGTGAGTGAGACGAATAGCATATTTGTTTTATATGTGTCGAAAAGTAACTTATCGCCCACGACGGCGGCATCTGCATCGGTCGCACCGCTTCTTAATTTTCTTAGATTTTCGTTCTGAATTCCATACAGTGTCATGTTCGTTCTCTCCTTTTTATGTTTGAAGAGATCGCGATAACATTCAATAAGGTTATATTTATTCAAATCGAAAAGTGTCTGACCCTCAAATGTGAGTTTCATACGCTCCACCAAATTTTTGCAACATTTTGTACTACACGGGTAGTTCCACCTCCCGTTACTTCGAGATCAAAAACCAGGTCGAAAGTATCTGGAACTAAGAGTACTCCGCTTTCTAACTTCGGACATCGTATGATAAGTGTCTGGCCTGGATCTGCCTCACTTGGATTATGAGCAATCACGTGATGAGTTCTTTCTGACTTCGTTCCATTCGGTATTCGGTTGGTGAAAGTCGGTGATAATGTTCTATCGTACCCCATTTTTCGTGTAATGTATATAGTAGAAGAAAAAAAGAAAATAAATCACATCTTACATTTCACTTCGTGTATATAATGACTTAGAAGAAAAAATCACATCTTTACATAAATATTTCCGTCTGCCTGAAAGATAAATCGATTGCCTGTGTCGCGAATCAATCGAAGGACCCAATATTCTTGGAGATGTTGGACTTCCATTTCATCATTGTCAATCTCCTGAAAGACGTTTATGAATTCTAGTCGCTTAAAGAAGTTAGTCTTTTGACATTCCTTCACGAAAGCTAATATGTTATGATATAGATTATCATCTTTGAGTCGGACACCTGGATTTGCTCGAAGTATATGTCGATTTACTCGTCGGAGTTTGCACCATTCCAATTCGACGGAGAAACCAAACAGGTCTTTATTTTAGAAAGAAACTTTGCAATATTCTTTTCACCAAACATGTTGATGCCGTAGGGAGTGTCATATATTAATACATAATTTTATTTATAATGACTAATGTTAATCCAGTTAAAAATATCCATAGCTGTTCTCCAACAAATCCGACCACCGATCCTGCTGTTTTTAATAGAAAACTGACGAGGGAACCGATTAAACCTGGTATTGCAGCAGCACTTTTTGCGGCCAAGGGTTTTTAACCATTCGCCAAATTGCTTTACAATTTCTTTCGCTTTTGTATATACTTTGGGCGGACCTGAACCTCCTGCGTTTGCTCCTCCTCCCCCTCCTCCTCCTCCTCTAGTCACAGCCAGGGCAATTGTTGATATTGTCATTCCAAGGGCAGTCAGTATTGCAGCTATTGTAATACCATTTCGTTTAAATAACTCTGTCAGCTTCAGTCTCAGTGATAATTCTGGATCAGAAATTACATCACGAAGAGACCTAGTCGTAGCTAGACTTTCACGTGCCTCACTGATCTTACCATGTTCGTATTCAATTCGATTGTCAACTTTAGCTTCTCTTGTTATGAGTTCAGCTAGTAGTTTCTCGGCTTTTTCTTTTGCTTGGGTGTGTTCTTCAGGAATTTCCTTTAACTGTTTTTCAACTTCTCTTTTCTCTAGCCTTATTTTAACTTTTTCGTTGTTAAGCTCGCCAAGATGCATATTCGCAATCCTTAATTCATCATTAATAGCTCTATATTCGGGGTTTAGATCGTTCCATTGTTCGATTTTATTTTCAAAAGCTTGTATTATATCTGCATTACCAGAAGCATCTTGCCGTAACTCTGTCAGTTCATCTTTGTATACACCCATGTCTTCTGGAGTCATCTTCTCAGCTGGTATTTTATCGTTTTTCACACGACTCACATATTCAGGCTCTGCGCTTTCGACTCCACTCCATCCGTATACTTTATTTATAAATTCAGGTCCTCCTCCCCTCTTTCTTAATGTTGATTTCTCTAAAAATCTACTTCCTTTATCTGTTGTAACTCTGATTTTTTTATAATACAGTTCACCACCTTCAATATTAGCATTTAAAATAAATTCGGTTCGTGCATCCGTATTAGTAATCTTATATTTGTTTAAGAGTCGTTCAGCCTCTTGCTTTGTAAGTTCTACTTTATATCTAGTCGTAGGATCTACCTGCGGGCTCCGCGCGCTTGAGACGGCCTGGGAAGAATCGGCTTCTGTAAAGGTATCATCATCATAGGAAAAAGTTGTTTCAGCAGTAGCATCATCATCGTCATTTACATTTGCATCATCTAAACCCTGGAGTGGTATATCTTCTCCTCCTTCTGCCATATTGTATTTCTATATTACTACAATTATTTTTTATCATCCCTTACATATACAGTAAAAATGCACATCTCAGTTGTTGAAAGCGTTGAACAATTGGCTGATTACATAGAAAGAACAAGTGCTGCATATCGACGAAGTTATAAATTAATGGGTCGAATTGATATGGCTCTCAATATTACTAAGGGAATTCTTGTAAGCTCTGCTGTAATAGCAGCAATTCCAACAGTTCCAGTTCTTTTAGCTTTAACTCCTATACCAGGTGTTATTATTGATGTAATACAGGGAAAAACGGGTGTAGCAAAGAGACGAGAGAAGTATAAACATTATTATGTGCAATATAAGCAGCTGCTTACACAAATACAAGAAAAAGGTGCAACCCTTCGGAACGAGGAGGCTCCGGGGTCAGAACTTATTCAGGACATATTTCATCAGGCGCTAGAAATTCAAAACAAGAAGGATTTAGTCCGCCGCTGGAGCGATATCTACGATATTATGGATTGAATGGATATGAAAGTTAGTTAACTTCAGCTAGACTCCGCGACTGACTGACAACGGGGTCCTTTATATAGGCTAGTTTGATGGTGATGACTCACACGGAATTTCCCGTACATGTATAAACATGCTCAGCAGGGAATTTCCCCGCTTAGTTCAGGACAATGCACTGTTGCGCGTGCGTGAGTTCGTATATAGGTCAGGGTCATACTTTAGTTACATGGATGGTTAATTTTTCCTTCGCTTCATGTAGATAAATGAATAAAATGGGTGTAAAATTCTTACTTAATCCCAGTTGTCCACGTTTACTTTACTACTTTGGTCTTATGTTTTCAGTAAATTAGGATTCTGTAAATGACGATTTTCGCTTCAATTTGATTGATAGAGCAGCAATATCATAGGCAATCTTGATAAGGCATTGACTTTAGGAATGGTATATGTTGGAATATTGAATGCTGGACCCGAAATGACCTTTGACCTTCATAAGGCAAGATGCACAAATGCGTAAATGGAATTCTTGATGCAATTGATTTCTTCAAATGGATACAAGTGTAACTGAGAATGTTCAGAAGTCATTTAAGTTTCGGCATCAAATCACTGGTCAGAAGTTGAGGGCAGCGTAGTTAATCACGTGCCAAAAGATGATAATGCAGCCACAACTAACTTTAATTCACTTAAACAGAGCTCATGTACAATACCAACAGTAAAGTGCCATGTTAGGTACAGACCAAAAATCTATGTACAGTTGACATGAGTCAAATACATCGAGAACAGGAGTTCCAGGAGTTCGAATTTCATATCCAGTTGTTAAGTTTGTCTTCATTATTAAGACAAAATCGTCTTTACCGTATTTACAGAAATGTCAATCCAACTTTAGGAAAAAATAGCTCAAAAATTAGAAATGATTTAGACTTATGCATAATTTAGTTGAACATGCAAACTTTGTGCATGTCATTAGAAAAAAGTCAAAGTTCCGGCACATAGAAGTTACACAGAGTTCAAATATATACTAATTCAGCTACTCAGAGCAAACTTTATGAGTTTTTGCAACACTATTGAGACCGGGAATGTCCGGCTGAAATTCCGCGATAGAGCAGGTATGGCGGGAAAATATACATGTTTTTTATGTATACTTAAAATTTTACGTAAAATGAATTTTGTACTCAGTATACCATCCATGGTACCATGCTAACAGTAAAAACGTGAAATCGTCCCATTCTTACTTAAATTTACATGATTTAATGTTCACCCTATGTCCCCATTACTACCAGTTCTGGTTGCAAATGTAACTGCACTGTCTTTCAGTCCAACATAGCTGTTGAAAACATGTAAGTTTGACTTGTACTATCTTTAAAAGTTTCCATGGTGACCCCTCATTTTTCACTTAATTTTGTAATATATAAAAAATAAATTATTTTACATATTCTTCATATGGTTAGGTATGGAAGTTGTGAAAAATGGCAAAAAAGTGTTACTTTTGTGAAATATTTCTGGCCGATCTAACATTGGAAGATTCAACTTATGGACTTATCATATTCATCCAGCAAAAATGTCAAATTTGGCATTGAGGAAATGTTTATGAAGTCTACATTCAATTATGCGAACAAAGGTATACCCTCATAGAGAAATCATATTTCAAACATTTCTTTCAACATTGTACGAAAACGGACGGCAATTTAGTCGTAAATTTAGCCGGCTGATCCTATTTTCCTCCGAATGAGAAGCTTACAAAATATAGTATCAATAGTGTTATCCAAATGCACTCTATATTAAAGCCATATCTAAAACTACTGCGGAATGACAGTAGTGTCGACGTGTCATGCAACACCGTGAAATATCAGCTAACCACTTTATCATTGATAGTATAGTTAGTCATCTATAGAATGCATTCCTTTGGTCGTTGGTTTGGTGTAATCATCTATTTTTCGATCCTGTAAGCTGGTATAAGGAGGACTTTCCACGGTGTATGGAGGTGGCAGTTCGCTGTAACCGACTTGTATGGCATGATCTGGCTTTTGACCTGATATCGTCGTTACGTAGATTCCACGAGGATTCGATACATCTGCTATCTCCTCATAGGTCGGTTCGTTGATCGAGGTGACGACAAGGCGAGGTAATTCATAGGCAGGTTGCCCAAGGGTTGTAAGAGCACCGCTGTCACTTGTATGGCTTTGCATCGCTGTCGAGTTTGCAGCCTGAGACGAAATAATAATACTCTTTCATTACACTGTTTGAAGAAGTTTCACTCAGTGATGAACACAAAACTTCAATACTGTGCCAGTAAATATGAGCCTTAATCTTACAAAATTTGCATCATACCCGGTTAAAACATTTTGCTCGTCAAAAATGGATTTACCTGCATGAAAAATACTTCAAAAGATGATATACAAGTTCATAGAATTATTGGTCTGGCACGATACGACGCCGAGTGAGTATAAAACTTACTCTCATGGTAGTTAAAAATTCAACGGAGCACTTGACTGGGCAATACGAAAATGATATTGGCACAAATTTCACTGTTAATTTGATCCTCAAAACACTTGTACGTCGACAATCCGATCTTTTAGTAGTGAATCTAGACCTCCATAAAGATGGGTTTTCATTTTCATTATGAACAATATGAAACCCGATATCAACCTCTGTTAATTGAAATTTTGTCGTTCATACCGTTTACTCAATCAGTTACGCTGATGTTAAAAGTTAACTTTTCAATCACAGTTTTTCCTATCAAGTGAAATGCCAATGACTTCCTGAGTTGTTCGTTCTGATTCAAATTAAGATCAAGTGATTGCAATATATGTTCTTCTTCAAACATTGATTGAAAGTTGGAAGTTATTAGTTTATACATAAACACATAAACTTACTTGAGATTTATTTCTTAATACACCATTCTTCTTTACCCTTCTTGCAACATAGATGACGACGCCTACAAATGGCAACACGCGAATTATGTCAATTTAAAAACAATTTGATTTGGCAAAGCGTATATTTATGATTTGTTCGTAAGGCTTTAATGTGTGCCGGGTAGAATCTATCATGTGCGATTTTTTTTGCTTGGACTTAAGTAAAGAACACATTTTAGGCTGTAAGATTCAAGGTGACTTTGCAGTGTTTTAAGGACAAGCTATAGAAACCGGTCTAAGGATGTGGTGGTAGAGATAACATTCTTCTTTCTGAAGAGTAGCATTATTTTTATAAGAAGACAAATAAATGACTAAATGATAGCAGTATACCAGTTCTACCCCTTCCAAATTCCCGTGGTGCACCTCCAGCACACAAATATATACTGACATTTCATCGGCTAGAAATGGTTCCTTAAATATGAACATCTACAAAGCGGACAGACAACTTACTTGCTATCGCAATCCCGACGATAAGCCCAACAAGTACTCCAATTAGAACTGTCTGCAGGGTTTTAAGAAAATAAAAAAAATATTTATTAGAGTTCCTAATACAATAACGTCCAAGCAAGTAAGCATTGCTATATTGTATACATGTATTCGCATATTCGCATCTATGTCGTATTATGTAGCGTGCATGCTGCCGTGAAGTATACAATATTATATATTATTGCCTGAATACATGGGTTTATGTGCGCGAGAGCAGGTGACAATTTGCCCAACGCCAGGAGGACAAATTGTCTCCTGCTGCGAGGGCACATAAACCCATGTATTCAGGCAATAATATTTTTTTATTACATGCTTCTTCACAGTTAACGCTATAGGACATTTAGTTACATGCAGGGCATTCTCAAAGAATTTTGCCATTATCGACTAGCATCAAACAGATTCTAACGAAAGTCAAAATAGCAGTGCGCGCAAGGATATTTTACATAGCGTTAAGCGTCTACTTTGTAGAAAACCTCGAAGGCTTCACCGGTCCGGGTAACTATGGAAACTGGCCCGTACACAGTTCACAAGGCCTGCTAACTCCCCGGATGTTCCTATTCAAATCAATGCACTTAATTGCACTCACATCGAGGCGTGTAATAAAATGTACCATGTAATATGCAATGAGAAGACATACATTTACAATGTTTGTTTACATGTATGCATACTTTCAGGAACAAAACCTGATAAACATACATGTACATTAATTCATACATACATACATACATACATACATACATACATACATACATACATACATACATACATACATACAGACAGACAGACAGACAGACAGACATACACAGACAGACACAAACAGACACAGAACAGACACAGACACAGACACAGATATATATATATATATATATATATATATATATATATATATATATGAAACAGGACTTCTACCTTTGGAGATTCGACTTCTGCAATTAGGTCAGGTGTAGACATGCGCTGTGTAGTGTTCGTTACAACGTCATTGGTGGTTCTGTCACCCGAAGTCGGGTCAGGACCTGGAAGAATAGTAATTAGCATTGGCGTCACTAGACTATAGCATAATACATTCGAACATCTGTAAACTTAAAAATCATTAAATAACGTCATTAGATTCCTCAGTTCATATCTAAGAGAGAATAGGGTTTCAAGTTCACATCATCGATGTCATCATTGTTCAATTTTTATTTTGCTGTGTAAAAACAATAGCATTTCTCCTTCTTCTCCCCGAGGCATGTGTGAACAAATACAAAGTATTTGCCTTACAAACAAAAGCCTCTCTACAATATTCAAATCGATAAATGAATTATATACAGCACTTCAGTTCAATTGAACATGACACATAATTATACTCCCTTTCGTGATTGGTTGAACTGTATTTCAAAAATCTACCTACAGGATAAGAAATCACTGGTTTAGTTGATGGAGTATGAAATGAAAAGCCACCACATACCTATGAATGTCCAATCGTACTCGTCATTATCTGCATCGCAAACGTAAGAAGGATACGCTGGGTTTTGGAAGCCATCACTATAGCACACCCCGTTTATGAGACAAGACTTCACCTGTGAGTAGAAAACGAAATAATGTATTATATCTTCATTCAAGTACCTAGGATCCTAGAGTTTAAAAACACAAGTTTCGGTATTATTGCGTAAGTATATGCTTTAGCATTGTTGTAGGTAACGGATTCTCCCGACATTGGTTATCCCCTAACATTTATTTATGCGGCATGTATAGTAGTCTGCCAATGGGATGCCGTGTATTGGAAAACTGGTTTAAGGGGTAAGCGGTTGCCTGCACAATAAATGAAATGACATAGTTGTAATTTTTGCCGTGTTTTGACGACCAATAAATAACCCCGGAAATGCTGTTTTAGTTTGTAAGGACGAAGTCAGACATCTATAGTTGTGTCTGCACTTCGTCGATATGTTGTCAATATGAATGTTTCAGGTGTGGATGGATATGGATTGCAGTACCTGTATTTTTCTCTGGAAATTGTGCATATAGTGTTCATTACAGAAAATTACAGTAACTTCAATTTCGTTAAACACTGAAAAGACGTGAGAAATATGATCCTAGACCTCACTGCGCTGATATGGAACAATTCACTGGCGTGAATCAATTTCTGTCACCCAAGATCTGGAGGCACTTAAAGCTCCTGCGAGACAAAATTTATTAAATCGGCAAGAAACTTCATCTTTGTATTATGCTGTAAGGGATGCTATGAATCGTAGGAAGTGAAATTCTACTGGAATATACAAATCCATTGTATTCGAAACTGACACCATTACATGTATGTATGTATGTATGTATGTATGTATGTATGTATGTATGTATGTATGTATGTATGTATGTATGTATGTATGTATGTATGTATGTATGTATGTATGTATGTATGTATGTATGTATGTATGTATGTATGTATGTATGTATGTATGTATGTATGTATGTATGTATGTATGTATGTATGTATGTATGTATGTATGTATGTATGTATGTATGTATGAATGTGTGTGTGTGTGTGTGTGTATGTATGTATGTATGTATGTATGTATGTATGTATGTATGTAAGTATGTACAAACAACCCTGTATCCATAAAGGACTGTCTTTACTCTACAAAGAAATAAAATACCTTTTTCACGCAGTTTCCTCCGTCTTGGCATTCAACACAGACAGAGTCGTAAACAGTGAATAGTAACTCTTCACTATACACTTCGCCGTCATTGCTCACTGATAGCGTTGAATACTCCACAGGTAAAGAGTTTGCTTCGGAGCCCTTACCCGAGCCGGAGATAACTATGTTTGGTTGTAACAGCAAACAAGAAACCTCGGCAAAGCTAAGGAGTAGAGCTGTGGCGTCGTACACAATGTTATAGTTCGCCTGCAAGAGTGAGTCAAGTACTGCATGAATGATACATGTAATATGCATTTCTCACCTACATTTGTCATTTGTCTACAAGTTGCATATGTGATGATACAAAGTGTTTTACATCTTTAAATATATTCACCACTTGATTGTTTATTAACCGAAGGGTAAACGATTTGAGCAAGTTCATGAAGTTGTTCTGAGATTAAAAATACAAATATGCAGACAGTTAAAACTCCCTAAGCTGTAACTCTTGTAGTTCATTCTGTTGTTCTAGATCTGTTTACAATACACAGATGTTCTTTTTACCCTGCGAATCATAACACTCAATGCTTTGTCTTGCGCTCGTTAACACATGTATGTATGTATGTATGTATGTATGTATGTATGTATGTATGTATGTATGTATGTATGTATGTATGTATGTATGTGTGTGTGTGTGTGTGTGTGTATGTATGTATGTATGTATGTATGTAAAATACATGTATGTATGTATGTATGTATGTATGTATGTATGTATGTATGTATGTATGTATGTATGTATGTATGTATGTATGTTTGTATGTATGTATGTATGTATGTATGTATGTATGTATGTATGTATGTATGTATGTATGTATGTATGTACTATTTTGACTGCTAAATATAAGTCGGGACTAGAATTAATCTGTCATACTGTAAACTTTGTACAAAACACAATGATGTCATAAGTTATGGCCATTGTCCTTGTATGTTACTTTTCCATAAGCAACTGACCTTATTGTATTGAACTCTACATGTCAGGTTGTTCGATGACGTAAACTTTTCGCCGATGACAAATGCCGTCTCGCATGGCCTGTCGCGCACGTCGCAAAGCTCATGCCTCAAATTATGAACTATAGGTGGCGCTCCTTCTTCAAGAGAACAATCGTCACCAGTGTACCCTTCATTACACGAGCACTCATTGTCAACACACTGACCACGAAAGCTGCATTCGTTGGGACAGACGACAGAGACTACATCAGGGGGTGGCACCATGTCACCGTTTTCGTCTTCTTCGTAGTAAGTTATATTTCTTTGCACAATGTCGATGCATTCGAGCTCCATTGTTGCCAGTGACGACATGACTAATTCCTTATCATCCGTTGCCTGCAATAAAACAGGCACCATCGAAAGTTAAGATTTATTGAGGGTAGGATGCGCCGGGAGGGGGTTAGATATTTTGACTCAAATACTTTAAGTGATATGGTGTCATACATATTCATTTTGATGCTTGTGGAGTAAATGAAGTTTTAACTTTCTCATAGTACTAATCGAAAATTCAGTATTTCCCCATATTGTCAACATATGGATGGTGACCATTTTGAATTTCAAATTTTGGTATATTTTCGGTAATGTATTTCTTAATACCAAAATTTGCTCGATGGTCACCAATTTTATTCTTGATTTTGAAAAAGAACACAGCATGAAAGTTGAGCGAAAGTTTAAAACGTTCAGTTTTGAGGCAACGCGCGTACTAACTTAACCCCAAATCAGCCGTGAAAACGTGAACAGAGCATAGATGAGTGAAGATAAGTGGAAATACATTCGTACATTATCAGTTAAGGGGTCTCGGCTTAGAATCTGGACTCCTTAGAATAATGCGATTATTACGATTGCTGTCTAAGTCCACTAATATCCACGTTTCCGACAGAACGTACATGAAACAAACAGCCAAACATATTTCAGGTGTGATGGATGGCTATTTTAACGCCGTTTAATATTTCGATGATAATACATTCATTATTTTTTCAGGGTAGAAAACGATTCATCGTAAAGTGTAATGCATATGTTACAATTTTTCTGACAACTGAAAGATCAAACAATGGCAACATAAACACTAAATTTCCGTATAAAAACCTAACAAACATTAACTCATTACCAAAATTGCCTACATTTGCAGATTTTAAAGACATTAATTCACCATCCAATTATCCCAAATTAGTTCCAATCGTGTTTGCGGAATTTCGACATCCATTCTTTCATTCATTCATTTAATTTCATACTATCTCACCTTACCTGTATGTCTAGTACGCATGCGTCAGTATACGAATCCAGCTCAATATCAGTCAGGTTTAGGCACCCTTCACCCACTGATGATTGTAAGAGGAATGTTTCACAGTATTCTACCGCCATATCTTCGGTTACGCCACTTGGCGTGGGCCAGTCGGGGATCGCTGGCACAAAGTCCTGATCAATCTCAAATTGAAATCCATCTTCCTCGTCTTCGTAGTCGCTCAGAATGTCGCGCTGGTTTGCGTTCTTGTACAAGCGAGGTTGCAAGGTGTCGCCCACGTCTTCTGGTGTGAAGCAGGGTTCCTCAATAGTCTCTGCCGGATCGGATGTGTACACATTGGTGACATCCGTACCTCTTAAAGTCCTCTGCGCCAAGCTAAAGTCACAACATATCGTAGGGTCGTCTGATTCGTCACCGGGACAGCTACAATAAAATTTGTCATAGTCTGGTACTTCAGGTATGTTTGCATGGTCTATGAATAGATTTTCTCCCTCTTGTACTCTGCGTAGGGAAAGGAGAAACATTTTTATTTGTCTTTATTTGTCCTGTGAAAGCAAAGATATGTTTGTAAACCTAACAACTCTACCTACCCACTTAACAAACAATTAAAGAAACGAACAAACAAACATGCATACGTGCGTATGAACATACAAATGTACGTCCATATGCGCGTGCCTACATACATACATACATACATACATACATACATACATACATACATACATACATACATACATACATACCAGGGCTCGAAATTAACTTTTTTCCCTGGTAGTCCACTTGGGCTACCATTTTCTGAAGTTGGGAGCCCAGTAACAATGGCTGGTAGCCCATGCATATTTTAGTTTAGAGATATTATTTTTCATTAACCAGACAAGAAAAGGCAATTTTCAAGATTCCGCCCATGAAGTGAATTTTCTAGCCATTTGATGTGAATACTTGCACACCTAATACCCAACAGGTATAATGCCACTCAAAAATGTTTCTGGTCTTTGACATTCAGCAAAAGTGATGCGGCAACGCGGTTTTCCTTTTTTTATTCTTAACTGTGCTGGGTTGGCACTATTGATGAAACAGGTATTGTCTTTAATCACCGGCTGCATAATACTTTCGTTTTCTTTTTAGTATTTTTGACATGCAAACAGGGATATCAAGGATAGCTGTACTGATGAGTATGTAACCCCAAAAAAACCATGACACGCAGGTTCTGTAATGACATACGCGGTGACCAGAAACGATCTTTTTTGGCTTTAGTGGACAGCAGTGATACTTAAAAGTTTGGTGACCTATACAACTCGTTTCACTCAGAGTTGTACGCAAATTTTGACAGTCGTCATGACAACGACCACGGCCTTCTCAGCACGATTAGACATACTGTAGTAGGGCTTAAAATAGACTATGGGCTTTCTGTAGGGGAGGAGGCATATTGTCTGTGATTGATACATTATGATCAAAATGCAATGAAAATACGTTTTCATTGGCCATCATTTCCTGTGCCTGTCATCCAAGTTCATCAGTTGAGATATTGAAACTTTGTGCAAAGTTCCATCGCACGGTCGTCTTTGTAATTTGCAAAACAAAGTCATAGTCTGGCCTTACTCACTGATGTTACTGTTTCCAACTTGATTCGACTGCAATTTAGCTCGTTCCAAAGTGACGGACCCGATATGGCACGCAAAGTACTGACTGAATTTAATGTCCCGGTCTTTGGTAGTCTGTGTGAGCTACAATTTCATGGACTTTGGTAGCCCCAGGGAAAAGTTGGTAGTCTGTGGACGCGGAACTACCGCTAATTTTGAGCCCTGCATACATACATACATACATACATACATACATACATACATACATACATACATACACACACACATACATACATACATACATACATACATACATACATACATACATACATACATACATACATACATATATATTAATTAATTACCTCCAGGAGTCTACAAACTCTTCAAAACTTTGTGCAGGTGTACCGTCTCTCTTGGTGAAATCGTCTGAGCGATCGTCACTTGCTGTTCCACACAGTGCCGTGGTGTTGTTATGGTAATCCGAGGGTAGAAGGACAGTGATGTCCATATACGAATAATCACGTCTACTGTGTAATGTTACCTCTAATAACACGCCGGTATGAGTGTACACCTTCAGAATACGTGAAATAAATATTTTGAAAGTTACACGATACAAGCATGGTCGGGTCGCTGTAACAAACATAACTAAATTAAACAAAATCATATTTGAACGGAGCTTTTGTTATTGAAATTTGTCATTTTGTTCATTTATTAAATCATACGCTAAACAGCTATATAGTGAGAATCTTGCCAGACATAGTCATGTGAGTGAAATTTTTTCCCGCCAAATATCATACATATTTGAGATTATGTTATTTCATGAAAATGAATCATGCAAATTTGCAGTAATTACATCGACTGTCAAATCAACAGAAGCTGATCACATTCTGCAATTGCCAAACGGAATCTATGCTCAGCATATTATTCTGATCAATACAGCCATTTTTAACTTTGAATTTCTAATAGCAAACTTTATTTATAAACATTATTTATGATAACCAGCGTATAATGTGATCAGTAGTTTTTGAGATATCGGGCAAGCAGACAGACAGATGGGCAAACAGGATGGACAGAAAGACATCAGTACCACAATAGCTAAAATGTGTGATCACGTTAGCTAGGAAAGCAAAATGGTAAATGCCATTGCAATGCGATTATGAAACACTGATTATATCTTAAAGGACAATAAGTATGAGGATTCTTACATAATATCGGTACCCATACTGTTCATGGATCACAGTTCCAGACGACAGCTTTCTCCTCGGTACTGTGATTCTTGGTATGGTTCTGTGACAGAAGTCGATGATGACAAGGTCATTCTGTTCTAGAATAGCCACTGCACAATTGCAGGACACGTCGGAACATATGGAAGTAGCTGTCTGAATCTGAAAGTGAAACATTCAAGTTCAAAAGTTCAGAAGTCTCCGTGATCACAGGTGCAATTGCGATCTAACACTATTCGTTCATGTAGTTCCCAGGTAGTTTTGTTGTTAACTCTTGTACCTTAAACTCCCTTGATATCATCGGGGATCCTACTGTATTACGTTCACCTCGAAATAGTTCATATTACCATGGAGATCTACCAAAGTAGCAGTCTGCCTTATAATGAAGTAGATCTTGTTTTGCATCTTTGGTATTGCGTTAATTAAAAGAAACGTTACCCGATCAATTCTTTGTCGTGGAAGCGTATCGTACTCCATATTCAAGTTGAAATGAATTAGGGGCAAACATGTAAATTGTCAGGCTATATATTGAGGTAGTCTAGTCCACATATACATATCTTATGGCAAATATGGAAGAAATTAGTGGCATTTTCCCCTGGTCACGCTAGCACGGAATAAATCAAAATTCCACGTCATCAGCGATCTCGAAGTAATGTCTCAGAGGCATATTCAATTATACTAAAGACAGAAGTCTACTGTAAATGATACGAGTACCTCTAATCTGCCTCCTTTCTTGGTTTTTCCACGGACCAGAACAAAATAATCATGGTACATCATAGAATAGTAATTCCTGTGGAAAAATTGTAATTTAATAATGACAATTAACATCATACATGGGGTCATTTAATATTATAGGATGTGTCTGACTGTTGTTTATCTTCCTGAAGGTCTGATACACGAGAGATCGGTCATGTTGAGGGACTGTGAATGGGCCCATCAGAGGTGCCAACACCCAGTCAACAATGTTTGTTATTCACACCATTCTCATCTACCGATATTGTTTACCATTAGTGCCACAAATGTAAATAACTGACAAAGATTAAAGCAAAAGCAAACCGAAAGTAAGACACAGGCGATTTTCATTATGTTTCTTTTCCTTAGACTGCATCCTTGATATTAACCATAATACAGGCTGAACAATCTCTCCATAGTACATTCTAACCAGAAATTTATATGGACTTGATTTACCTGTCAAATGTTCTGTAATGCGGATCACTGTACGAGCTGCAATATTTGTGGTCAACATTCACAACAGATACCTGTGAACCATTAAACGTAGGACAGACAAAATACTTTTTCATTATCAAACAGACCTGCAACAGATATCTGTCTCTCCTGACAATGGAAACATACTTTACATGAGTGTATACGATGCTACTATGTCTTAACTGCAGGTTCAACGTGTTCCAACAATTAATAACATTATAACAAAATCATCGGGTTTTGTTTGTTAGTTCTTACATGCGCACTGATATGTGACGTGGACTAAAAAATGTCACTGATATCCCAAATTGCCCTTGACAGGACAATGAAAACAATACAGTCACAACTAATGTTCTCCGCCATACAACAAATTATATTTTGCAAGACCCCTTTCTCCCTTCCTCCCTCCTCCTCTGTCTGTCTGTCTGTCTGTCTGTCTGTCTGTCTGTCTGTCTGTCTGTCTGTCTGTCTCTCTCTCTCTCTCTCTCTCTTCTCTCTCTCTCTCTCTCTCTCTCTCTCTCTCTCTCTCTCTCTCTCTCCCCAACCAACTTGTTCTGTGAATGTCTTGAAAATTGTAGTTTGGTATGGAAAACGGTTACCGTTTCCAGATTTAAACAATCAATCAACACAGTTACAAAAGTATAAACTTACCCTTATGGGATCAACTACATAACCCATGAAAATACGGTAATATTCACTTTCAACGCTACTAACTGGAAATACGTATGTCTGGATAGCCATGTTTCTTGTTCCGTCGTCCATGAAATCCCGCGTTGCGTAAAGGGTAAAGTTTGTTGTAGCTTTGTTTGTTTCGCTGTCCCAGTGATGGCGATGACTAAGTACCAAACCACACGTACTGACCGCCAGTTCCTCATGGCTGTAGCTGGATTCGGTGTCTGTGTCTTAATGTGTACAATATAAACACGGTTTAAATGATTAATCGGAGGTAGTTATTAATTTATTCAATGAGCTGCAGAGTTACTCAATCGTCAGGGCTCAATTCATATAACAATGTTAATGATGGGAGAAAGAATATGTAAAATTAAGTTGTTGACAAACAAAAGTGTAAAGGGACAGTTGAGGACAAGGCATGGGTATATAGAATATAACAACGTGCTGATATGAGATTTATCTGGAAGAGACTTTTCAGTTTATGTAAATCTACTTTCATTGTTCCTTTCATGTGCTTCTCGCAGATGTGGACTTTGACAATTGCATAAATTGTTTGTGAAACGATGTCACTGGCTGAATCATTGGATAATTTAATAGCGATAGTTCTTCTGATGTAAAGCTCATCTATCATACCCATTTTGAATGCAGGGGCACAGATAAGTACACAAGACAGGTGTGCAAGGCACACATTTCAGCAATATAAATATTCTACTTTTTCAAATCGTAATTGAAAAATAATATTCGATATGAAGTCTGATATAGGTCTGCGTACCTCTCGTTTGCAATACAAAGGTGAGTTCACATATGGGCGAGTTTGTCTGGTCTTCACACAGAATTGGGACCGTCGACCAGAGATGCACAATTTCCCCTATGTCATCTGATTCTAGAAGCCTTGGGATGAACGTTGGGCCCACCTGGTTAATAATCATGAAATAAAAAAATCTAAAATGAAGGTCCAATGAGCCTCGGGGTAGATAGTTGGACTCTTAGTTTTTTTGCGATTGCTTTCTCGCCGGTGCTCTTCTTGTAGTGGCTTGTATTGACTCTTTTTAAAGAATGCGGAATAATATCTTGTCCTACTCCCTGAAGCGTCATGAAAGTCCGGCACAGCCACATATGTACAGTCAGCATTGTTATTGTTTAAAATGAATTCAAGTCCGGACTAGAATTCATTTGTCATCAATAACAGTCATTACAGTCTTTACACATCAAGTTTTAGCAAGTTTTGTCACGGGAAATATGTAGTTTACCTGTAGACTACTATGAGAAGTGAAATAATAATTTGGATGAAATTCCAATATCATATTTGCTGTCCGCATCTGAACTTTTAAATAACCTATTTGAATAAAGGACGTTTGCATCAATTGTCGAACACTTTTAAAAGCACAGATTTAGTTAGATTAGTGTCGTAAAAATGTACATAGTCTTCTCATAGACTCAAATGTATAGTGAATCAATATTTCTGGCAAAATTTCAAAATCAAATACCTTGTACACATATACACATGTAATCACCCTCTTCTAATCAAGTACAATTATGTCAGTTATCCAGGGTCTATATATGCACAAATATTTCAAGTTGTATATCGGGAAAAAGTATTCACATACTCTTATGAATAGTGGATGAACATCTTCGATGAAATTTCTTGTACAGTTATGCAGTTGTAAACACCCTATGCTAATCAAATACCTTGATCTCAATTATCAAACATCTATAAATGCACAGATACTGCTAGTTTTATTTTGGAAAACAAATGTTAATAGTTTTCTCACAGACTACTATGTATAGTGAATCAAAATTATCGATGAAATCCAAACATCAATTTTTTAGTAGACACATGCACTTTTTACCTGCCACTTAAAGCAAAGTACATATACATGAATTATCACACATATAAATGTAGAGATATAACTTGTTTTTTTAAAGGAAAAATGTTAATAGTTTGCCCAATAATGGGGGCATTTAAAAAAACTGAGAACTAGTTTTGAATCCCCGCCCCCTCCGCAGGTGTTTGAGAAATCTAAATTTCAAATGTGGGTAAATGTGAGGTGAAGTTTTTACGTTGCTCTTCAAAGAAAATGGTCTAAGGTTTTGCTGTAGAATATTTGAGTAACTTGAAATTTCGAAGCACATACTACATTCTAATCTTCAGCCATTACAAATCAATAAATCTACGGTGATCCCTCGATTGTACTGTAAGACATGCGATATTCCTAACAACTGGTCTTTGTCACTGCCTTGCCATTTACTTTTGTTGTGATTGGATTTATTTAGCATCAAAAACACGGAAAAACCTAAAACCGTTGTGCTAGGTAAACACAAAGAAGTTAGAATGATGTTCTAATGAGAACAACATGACAATGTGTTTGACCCTCACTCTGAAATCAAACTAGACTTCATGAATGGCCAACACAGACTAACCAGTGCTAGAACATACCTCTATTCCAACAAAGTATTCATCGCTGTATTCCCAGTCACTCTTTCGGGTTTGGTCATAGAATGATCTCACCCGACATGACAGCTGCAAAGAGAATAATATCATATACTTGTTGGGTTCTCAAGAGATACGATAATAAATCCATTCAAATCCATTCACACTATAGTGGTATGTTTGAAAAAAGATGCGCTGAATTTATCTCAATTTAGTTTGTCATCTTTTCTCCGAAAGACAACGCCTGGACTATAGCTCGAAGTAATCCTAAGCACATCTCATGCCATGTTAAATTAACCTGCTAGCATAGATTGGCCGGAACCAAGGTTTGTTAGTTGGTAGACACAACCGGTTCTGGACCACTTTCCCCATTTTAAACTTTATTTTTTATTTTTTTTTATTTTTTATTTTTTAATTTAAAAAAAGAACCCCTAAAAAATCTTTACGGTGGGAGTGGGAAAGGGGAGTATGGAGGGAAGGTCTAGACCCCCTCTACTCCAAAATCCCTTGCGGCGTGCCCCGTTCTTTCCAATTAAACATCCGGTGGTAATGGGGTATCTGAAAGAACAGCAAATGAGGAAAGGGAAAAAAAGCCTGCCAGCGACTTAAATTGAACTCTACAGAGCTCTGTGACCAAAGATGCACGGCAGAGTTTTGTAAATTTCACAGACACAAACTTGCAATGTGTGTGGTAAGGGGGTGACATATAGTTATCTCTATGTTGGGGGTGTTGTTACAAAAATGAGGTGTCGAAACTATGGCACAGAGAGCAGAGGGCTCTCGGTAGGAACCAAAGGGTATTTGAAAAGGAATACGCCCGGCTGGCGGAAATTGAATGGCCTTTGATGTGAGGTTAGGTTTATAGAGATAACCGATCAGCAGGTATTGAACATCCATTGAGAGAGTAGCAGCAAAACAGGTTACCAGTAGCAAAGGGGTTACCCACTCATCACTTAGAGGAACCACCCAGCAGGTACTTGCATAAGTAGACGTGGGACACTCTTGTACAGGATAACAAGAATGACATTGTACAACTTCTCTACAGTTGGACCCGTGTGCAACTCATGGTCAATCATTTATTTCAAAACAAAGAAATCATTAAATCACAACAAGACACAGCACAGCACAGTACAGCACTATTTATTATACTTACCATTTTGCCGAGTTTTTCATCTCTGTACGACAAGGTTTTTCCATCCAACTTTGCATGCAAAGGCGGAACTCCATACAGTATTTCTGGAATCGACCCATCTTCTGGAAATCCATTATACAACCACTCCACTTCATATTGTGCCTCAGGCGTTCCAGTTGGATAATCTAAGATGCACTTGAAATGAAACGTGCCGTCTAACTCTATAACTGGGCCTTCTAATATTGGAGGGCCATTAGGTATCGGATAGTCTCCTAGAAAATAAACAAAAGAAGTTGACATTTACTTTTTTGAAGACTAATTGTATATGTTAGTTTTCATGTGGTTTACTGTGAAAAGTAACTTTGATGAATGAAAATGATATTAGACTCACGATTACTCTTAAGTAACTAGCTCTATTATTGTTATTATCACTTTACTGTTATATGGTCGCCCGTATGTGTACTAGCTTATCATTGATATTTACAAGAACAACCAAGCAAAAAAGAAAGAAAACAGAAAAAACAATCAAAATATATTAAACCCAACCCAACCCTTAATACTGTGTAATCAAACCAATGTTCTATCATAAATATGGTTGTCACACCTCTTTCACTGTATATCAGGTGCAGCCCACGGAGCTATTCATCGAAAAAGCTATTCCGGAAGCAATTTTTTGTGGGCTGGGGAAATTTTAATTTTGCTTGGGCAGGGGACATATTTTTAGCTGGCAGGGAACAGATTTTAGTTTTTTTGTCGGGAAGGGCAGATATCGGTTGATTGGCCCCTTGGACCGAGATTGAGGGGAAAAAAAACGAGGAGAGGCGAATTTACCAGTAAAACGGGGACAGAGAAGTTGAGCCTATTTATAAAATTAAATATGGTGTTTCCGGGGAAGGGGACACAAGACAAGTACTGATATTTTTTTTGAAATTTTTCAAGGGAAATCGACAAGTTTTTTCCCGCCACAGGGCATGCGGCAGGGGAGCTTCAAAACTTCACAATGGGTAGGGAAACAGGCAAAAATATGTGGGGAGTGGATAAAAATGAAGTTTGAGTGCAGGAGGGTCAGTCGAAATTTTTTTCAGTTGGAGGGCAAATTATGAACAGCTCAGTGATTAAATACCCTCTAGACTTAAAATCAGTCCGTTCACATTACTTGAAAATTAGTCAGTTTACATTTTACTTGCCGTACACAATATATCTTACCATAATAAGGACCCCTTTAAAAGTGCATTGATCGTTGGCTGCACCTGATATATAGTCTGTGCAAATTTGCGGTGGCCGAGTGACTCTACTTAGTTGTTAATAACGTCATGTATCTATCTTCATACCAGGCATATAATTAGAAAGCATCGTTTATGAAAGGAGATATACTGTTCTTCTCATCGAGCAAACACAAGCACTCCAGCGCAGAAATTGTTTATAGAGCGTTCCAGTATGTTTTCTTGTGATCTATTACATGTAAGTTACCCGCGCTTTTCACTCGATTTATCTTTAACCGTCATTTGAAACTTTTGAATTACTCACTGATGAAATCTTCATTTAAAAGATGTAACCATACCTGTACAATCGCCATCAGAACATGGACTTACTGAATCTGTCGCAGTAGAAAAGTAATAGATCTTGATTAACTATCAAGTTAGTGTATCTGTAAATAATGCGGCTTACACAGTGAAAGCTACAAACAAATTAAAGCCCCACTAGCTGTATCTTTTATCATTATTTTTAAGGCTTTACTTTCAAGCTAAAATAACTTTGTGAGAATTTACTAATTTAGGGGAGTGTATACACTTATTATTAACTTCCCACTGGGCCTATACTTGCAATTTTGAACAAGATAAAGATTACACCGGGATTAAATGTTTGCCCAAACATTAAATTGCAACCCCATACGTAAAAGCAAGGAGCGTGGATACTGTGCATATCTGCACTGAAATCGTCACATAAACTTCACAGAGTAGTCTAATGTAATGCATAGGGGTGAATGTTTTCAACTGTGACATTGTCTGTTCTGTTTCCTTTGTAAAATTACCAATTTTTGAAAATGGCGGGAAATCAAAATGAATGTTAAAATTTGAATTTACTTGTCAAATGTTTCACAAAGGAATGGTTTCCAAATGCAGAAAAAACCTAGCAGAGAAGACCAGGAGAGAATACAAGAAGATATTTTGAGGTCAACAAATTTCAAGAGTTGCAGCTAGTACAGTGGGGCTTTAAAGACTGACTTTCAAGAATCTACTTATCGTTCGAAAATTACCAGGTAAATTCAATCGAACAAAGTAAATAAATGGGACATAAATGACATTGCATCATGACTCAGCAGATCTCATATTGATTTCAATACCGCGCACGGTAACTCAATGGTAAGGAAGATATCAGGACAGAGAGACAGACCAGACGAGAGAGAGAGAGAGAGAGAGAGAGAGAGAGAGAGAGAGAGAGAGAGAGAGAGATGCGCAAAAAGCATACAAACCGGCGCATGCAAAGAAAAACTGTCACTTACCGGTGCAATAAGCGTAGTAACATCCTGGTGGTCTGGCTAACTTATACACGTAGTAGCCACTGCAATTCCTCACCTCTATCGTACTGCTCCATCCACAGCAATAGGGATCCGTCATAACAGAGCAAACCCTGCGTTGGACGATACCATCGGATACCAATGGGTGATTCCCATCCATCCAAATCGGCATGTGTGTACCGCAGCGGAATTCGTGAACGCATTCTGTGGGCAGATGCGTGCCGCCATGACCGGAAAACCTGTACCACTGTTGCGTGCTAAGGCCAACGTCACAGAGAAGTTCGTCGCCTTTGTCAGGGACATGATCAACGTCGCGCCGGGGATCGGACAAAATCTCAAAATCGACGCATTCAGTACCTGCATCGGCACTTGCCTTAAGGCACACTGGCGAAAAAATATGAATGTATAACTAAGAATGGGAAGCAGAAACAAGAGCCAGTTCAGTGGGGAAGAATCAACCATATTTTGTGAGGAATACGCCCGTGTTAAACGTTTAGCTGTTGGCAGTTAAATTTCCATGATCAAGAGTTCCTAATCCTATTCACAGCAACTCATGAAGATAAGTTATATTCCTCGTAGTTCAAACCCTGATCTAAGACAGCTTTCAAATCACCTGATTATTTGAAACCATATCATGTTTAGTCTGTAGAAGAATATGTGTGTATTGCGAGCAATGCCCTGTTCGCTGCACCCTACAGCACCATCCTTTGGTGAAAACGCCAGCATTATGGAATATCTGATGTTTTCAAGTGCAGAGAATCAACAGTCAAATTATTGTGCGGCATTCTTTTTGAGAGTCTGTCAAAAGTTCAAAAATGAAGTCACGTATTGTGAATGGTCAACTTGCCTTGCCATCCTGACAGGAATACTATGGCCACACACGTCCACAATTTCATCTCGCCAGGATGAATTTTTACAGAGCTTGATTCTGTAGTTCTTCCAGCAGCAATATAAATGTCGACTGAGTTAAAGTGGCGGCGGGATACCACTATATGTACCCTTCCTTGTCAATGTTTTTTTCATTGCTATTTCCTTATACACATTTATCAAAATGGATTTGACAAAGCAGAGAAGATAGTACCATGCGCTCATCAATAGCACACCCTTTGAAAGGTTAAAGAGATTGTAAGTGTATTTTTGTATCTCTTGTTGTTAATCATTTATATTTCCGTGTTTTAATGCTTTTGGCCTATTTGGCAAATAGAATAACGCTTTGTAACATCTTGCTCAGAGCTGTATGACGTAATTTTGATATGAAATACCAACGCCTGTCCTATGCTATGGCCTGCTTGGATGTCTATTGTTTAAACTTTATGCAATGCTTGAATAAGTGCAATATACACTTGAATGTGTGGAAACCGAATTTGAAGATATATTTTAAGGGGGTGTTATTTGAATGAGCAAATTTTCATCGGCATGAAAACTGCTGTTCCGAATATCCCCGAGATGACACAAATAATCCACGTGCACGGGAAACATTCTTTGCTCTATGCAATATACATGCACGTATTGTATGTAAACATACCGATTAAAGCTGTAATGATGATTCAGCTAGAGATGCAAGTATTCAGTTAGGTATTGATTGGGTGTCGTCTCGTCAAAGTGCCCTGTAAACAATTAATCGCTTGACTATCTTTGTCATCAGTTTAATTATTCTTCCTTGTTGCTCTTTCGTCCTCAGCATGTACTGCTATCAATTGCATATGTCATTAACATGTATGAGGAAACGCAATATTATTGACAATTTATTAATTTCACAGAGAAAACATTGGAGACACTGTAAGTGATCCTGATTGGCCTGTCGCAATATTATTGACAATTTATTAATTTCACAGAGAAAACATTGGAGATGCTGAAAGTGATCGTAATTGGCCTGAGTTCGTTCTTGTTCCATACGCGTTCCCGCCAAATATATGCGTCGTAATGTTATCAATGCCTTAGGGATCTCGACCAGCCAGAAGTACGAATCACAAACACGTGAGCACTGTCCCTTGATGTCTCTAATCCCAAATAGATAACTAGGATATCAAGTACCCTGATGAATGCAAACACGTGATGACATTGACACAATGGTGTGCGACCATCATCAGTTTGCGCTTGTGTGACGACATTGACACCATGGGGTACGACCAACAACAGTTTGAGCTTGTGTGATGTTATTGAAGCAAGTTCTTTCTCCATGTTATATTTTAGAAATCTCAATCATATATTTGCCAGGTGCATGCAACTTTGAATATTGAGTATTGCCGAAATATTCGCTGACGACATTGGAAGAGATCCTGTTGTTTAGTATTGGACAGCTGCATTTCAGGTATAAATTCGAAAATAATCGACTTCTAAGATTCATACTTTGGATTATGATCATTGTATAAAATATTAATCGAAATGAGAAAATGGAGCTTATCTTGATGTTACTAAGGCAATTGCTCGCTTCAGATTCTAATAAATGTTTGTACACGTAAACAAATGACTATGAAATCATTACCATTTATCGCGCTATTTTTTATTCCTGTCGACGGCGAAGAAGTAAAATGTTCAACATGTATGTCAATTTCTTCTTTCTTTTGCCGAAACCAATTTCAAGTTCATACTAGTACGTGTTTTGTCGTATTACTACGGGACAATGACCTTCACATGAACCGACACGTGGAATTCATCGGGCGGACATTTCTGCATCCATGAGATCCACGGTCAGCCGGTCTAATTTAAGGTAGAATGCGTCCCTGGGTCAGATTTTCGGACTCTCAGACTTTTACAAGACTGTTTTGTTCTACCAGTTGTGAGGGACATTTTTGAAGCATATGGAGTAAAGTATGGTTCAACCGGCTTATTTTTATGAAAATTGAATATTCCCAAAGAGTTAACACAGAGATGGTGGCCACTTTTTTATTTCAAGTGTTGGGAAATATTTGGTAATTCGTTTTTCCAGTTCCATACTTTTCCTACTCATCGCTATTTTTACATTTCGAAAGGGAATGGTATAAATTTTCCTTACGCAAAGTTTGAAACCTCATGTAATAAACCTTCATACAACTATCGTTGTCTTTTGTCATTCCTTTGTCATTACACTGACATTACAATGTCCTATGGCTGTAAGGTCGCTTGATTTTCTGGCGCTGGTCTTGATGTACAGCTGGCTGACATACTTTGACTGCCGTATAAAACCCATATCGACAGCACATGTCTTTTTCATCGCTTCACTCAATCTACACGGACATGGGAGAAATCTGCTGTGGCTGGTCTTTTAGTCAATAACTTATCTGTTGAGTATAATTGGCAGTCAAACGATGCATCCTTCAGATAAATGTATATTAATGATGATCGAAACCTATCTGTTGCTTTTATCGGATAAAATTAAAATAAACTAAATCTGAGGCTTTTCTTTTGAGGTGCAAATCTCAGTGCGTTCTATCTGGGCATTTTTGTCACAAGAATATTGTTCAATGGGCCAGGCTTTGTGTGTGTTGGTCAACGTTTAGTTTGTCATAGTCACTGCACTTTGATAATTAGGGTCGGAGGGCAACAAGGAAGTAAAAAGTACAGCCTACCAACAGACATATTTTATCTATGTATTTTAAATGATACACCACTCGTCAGTATCGCGGTATGTTGATTGAATACCAGTCAATGTTTCTAGGCGATGCCATCTCTATAATCGATGTCATAAAGGATATCTTCCTGGTGATGTGCAACTTGGATTTTCCGAAATGTCATCATTACCAATGTTCCGTCAGATTCTGACGTCAGGTCAAACCCTTTCTGCCGACGCCGCAATCCCGGCTTTGAAACCTTGGTTCCCGCATTGATACTCATTGACACTAGCCATGTACAAGGTGTTAGTTATTGTTCTTTTGAAAGTTCTATTAAATTAATCATTTTTTTAGATTGAGTTGATATACAACCTAGTCCTTTAATATAATATTGTTGAATAATTACTCAGGACCAAAACGGGAACTGCAAACATTGGTGTTGCTCCAGGCAGTGACGATTAAGGCCTTACACCAATAACTTCGCAGCACGCACACTTTAAATGGTAACAGCGGGAACACGTTCTTATTTTGTAATGGGAACGCATCCGCTCGAAAAAGTATTTAAAATATTGGAAGCTAATGTTACTCGCGACAAATTTTACGTTGTGATTAGCATTTAAATGACGCAAATAACGGTATAATCCTGTATCTCTTTATAACTTAATATCGAATTGCTAGGCTAGCATCTGAAATATCTCATTTGCTATAATATGTTACAAACATATTTTTATCGGCCGGCTTAAAATTACTTCCTCTGTCATCCTGTCGTCTTCGGGGTATATTGCAAAGCCTATGTAGATACTTACGATAAATGGATCCTCAAAAGAAACTGAACAGACGACGAGAACAAATTGTGTGGTCATGTGGCACGTAGACATGTCTGACCTCACGATCCGATTACATCGACATAAAAATAGGCGATTGTTATGATTGCTACGTTTGACTATCAACTGTATTCAGCCTCCAAATAGACATAGACCTTAAAGATATCTATGATAAAGATTACAAAAGGCAGGTTTTCATACACTACATCTATTGATATCGGTAAAAACATCTATTCCGAATCAAGAAGTATATGATACTTGGTCTTAAGTGAATGTATACCTTGCTATCACGCAGCAGTTATCAACATCACTTTTCTAGTTTCATTAATGTAATAGAAAGCAATGATGCCAGTGTTTAAGTACAGGTGATCAGATTAAGGATGACGTCATTTGGAAAAGTTGCGAATAGGGGATTTCCCCATAGCGGTAAGCATGCGCAATAACCCCTCGATCATTTTGCAACATTCCGATACTTCGCCCAACTCTCCCCATCAGAAGAAGTACGTCGTCACATCCATACAGAAAGGGTTATCTGAGATTTTCCTATTGTTCTTCTCATCGCGTTTCGTTTCTTCCATGGACTACTGGACTCAGCTTTGTGTTGAGTTATCGGGGATCTCTCTAAGTAAAGAATCACAGAGACAGACTCACAGTCCAATGTGACTGCATAGACTTATTTCACAAAGATCGAGCTTACCAACAGCATTCCCCAAGATACAGATTCTGTCATGTATTGTTATATCCTCATATAGAGCGAATGAATTCGATTGCTAGCCAAAGAGCTATTGAGGACCATACAGAAAAATATTTTAAAGCGTGTGTTTTAGAACAATATCTTCAAGGTACGATGCAGTGTTTAACTCCACGAACTCCTCAATTTGCGGTATTTCTGTTAGAACCCACCTGTACGGTTCTGACTATATTTTGCAGTTTATATAAATTTGTTTCAGGTATGAGTCTCTTTTATTATATGTTGTGCTGTTAGTTGGTTGGTAGGGGTGGCCTTGGCTTTGCAGGTCACATTGCAGGTAGCATCGAGGTCATGAACGTAGTTGCCATGTGCAGGAAGACGGTTTTACCGTGTTATATACATTTTTCGATGTATATAACACGGTATAACTGCCGTGCCCGTAGTAGGCGATTTACGAGTTGAGGTACCAGTCTGGATCGTAATGCTTTCAGTAACTGAAGCTAACACACCAAGATGTAGATTGTAGCACAACTTTAGATCTTTATTTCAGATGGCAAGCGTAACACGCCCGGTCTACAATTCTGATCTGTAATGTATCTAGTGTAAATTCGCTACCAAGTTTAATGCGTCCCTAAACTTACATAATTACTATGGTTATCACGTGGTAATTTTCCCGCCAGTCTTTGATTGTTTTTTAAGATCACACCATGGAATATCCCGTTCTCGATTGTTCTCATTCAACGTCTACAAATAATTAATTAAAAGTATCACACTATTTCCTCTCTCCTTCTCGTACGATCTTGAGTCAAGTTTTTTCAATGTTTTAAATGTTTACCTCACACATATTGAAAATAATGAAAATATGTGAAAAAATATCATTAAAAATCTAGAAAGTACTGATATGTAAATATTATGAACTGCAATATTTTCTTTAGTGCAAAAATATTCAAAATATTCCAATGTCCATATTTCTACATAGAACATCATGGCTCTTTAAATGTATCGTAAAGTTTGCCTCCTCCAATCAGAAATTTACAATGTGTCTGTAATGAATTGATAGCCTACATTCCCCGGTATGATGAAGTGTCTGCAAATCAGAGGGTAAAATCTCTATGGTGGCAAGCATGCACCATTGAAAAAGTCGGCGATTTATATAAATGACACTGCAATCAAGCATCGAGCATAACATATTACAGCTTCGCGTGGTAGAACTGTTTTCGGCTAGGCTTTGGTGGAAGACGTAACCGGTAAACACTCGGCCTTGCCACGCAACGCGAACAGCCCACCACACCTGTCATACACACTGTACTGCAACTACAGAATGTACCCACATTTAGCGTGCTTGTCTCGGTTTCATTACATATACCCTGACGTTATATTAAGATTGGGATAAATCCCATACGAAACATGACTTTAATAAAGGACAATGATGGACATAGGCAGGACGAGATCGACAGACGTGGGCAGTGAGAGCGATTGCGAATGCAGCCAACAGTTAATTGTCGCGCATGCGTATTGCGTTTGTAAAACGTTCGGTTAAAAAGGCAACTGTGAGCGACCATAGTGCCCCCATTTGAATGTGTAACCTTTAACCCGAGTGTATTCACTTAAGCATAAAACTGGCTTACAATGGAGTATACTTTTCACATAAGCAAATACGAGAATTATTTTGTCACATTCGGATTCCGCTGTCGCATTCATATGCTTGCTATATACCCGGATTCTCCATCACATTGCCACTAGAGAAAGTGGTTTTTTCTGAGATTGTCTTATAAAATGTCGGAAGATAGTAGACACTGTCTGGTATCACTCTGTGTTCAGTAAAACCGTTGTACTCATAATGATGAATTCAATACAGTGATGATAAATGGTGGTGTAGAATGAAAATGGCCACTTCATCAAAATACAGCTTTTAGATGTGGGACGTACTGTACAAAATGTATTCTCATCAAACTATTGAATAATTACTCCTACGGATCTGATCAATCTCCATATCTAATAGCGTGTACTTAGGAGGGTCTTAAGATTACTCTGCAAGTACAAACGATACCAGAGAAAATAATGAACTAACTGGCTAAAAGCTTCCGAGACGCTGCACATTAGTTAGGACAAAGGTACAGAAGTGATGGTGAATGGTCCTGAATAAATATGCATAACTTGCTAGCATGTACCTCTCATTAATATTACTGCACGAGTTTCAAGTGCGATCGAAAACAATGAAGTCACTGTTTTCGCGTTTTCACGGGTTTGGTCAGAGGGTCTTTGGTCAGAGTAAAAGATCAGGTAAAAACGAAGAAGAAGTGCTGTCAATTTCAAAAGAAGACGTTTAGGGTTATCAAAATTTAAACGAGAATGAGCATGATCTTTGTAAGCTTGGAAAAGTACATAATGGTCATTTGATTTTTAATTCGCTGAATGTAATAATGAACGGAGACATCCTGCATTTCAAGAGTTGTATCATAAGAGATGTAGCTAGTTGTGTCCAAACGTAATAAATTCATGCAAAGTTAACACTCTTTCTGGTTTAAACGGTCAGTGTGACAGTTGACGTCGCTGTTGCCATGTTTGCTTTGGCATGTATTGATTTATGGTGGCAGGTATAAGTCGTGTTTTGAGTGTAAACATAGTGTTTGACTTACAAACGCCGCATAATACATTTAAGTTATATGGTGACAAGGTCAAGGGCAGGCAAAGGGCAGAAAACAAAGCTGTTCGTGCAAAACGCTGTTCGTGAGCAATTTCGGGAAACGAAGGGTAATTTTCCCGTAACGGCTGTGAAATGCTATATTCTGTTGTTCATCGAGCAACTTGAAAAAGGCAGTTCAGGCAGGCAGAGAGTGTTATTTGTTATCTACGCGAGTATGCTAGGGAAGAGGCCAATAGCTTGTGGTCAAGACATGGAAGCTGGGACTTCTATGGTGGAGAAAAGACATTAGGGAGTACTTTAGGGATAAAGAAAGCAAAGATATTTTCTGGTTGGGGAATGGGAAATCAAGGAAAGAAATTGGCGAGAGGGGAAATCGTAGCGGAAGGTAGCTACACGATCCGAACGGCGGTCAAATAATTTCATTCAAATATGTTATGTACAGATACCTGCTAGTGGATAGAATTGTCCAAGATGCTTTTAGAGACCAAGTAAGGCGATATTTACATACTAAGATTGATTTTCCCGCGTGTTATGTGAGCTAGCGCGCTTTTGTGTATTTGTTCTTCTTTGAATCTTAGCTGTGTTGAGGGTCGCAGTCAAAATTGTTACAACAAAGCTAGGTCAATGAACAACCGATTTGTAAGAGGCGTAGATGAAACCGACCTGTTTCGGACGGCAACATCTTTGTGGGCGAATCGGCACGGTAGGTTGCGAGTTCAAGGACGATAGATGGGTTATTGAATCCAATATGGGCGTTTCGATTGACCAAAAAACATTAATGTAAACATTGTAGAACCTTTTTGAACGACGTGTTTCGATTGTATGGCACAAGAGTGCATTATGCAAAAAAGTAAGTATTAACTAAAATTAATTCTTCCATTGCAAAAGCAGCATTTTCGCCTAAAAAAATTGCTCGTGAATTGCACGCAATTTAAATCAAACAAACGAAGTAAGACTGAAATCAATTTGATTTATTGGCACTCTTGACTACATATATCTTATCATACCATTATCAGCACAACGAGTATAACGTCAGCGTAAAAGTAGATCCTGATTTAAATATAACACGATCATGTTTTATCAGATTCGAAAAATTAAACAAGGCACGATTTCTTGGCCGGCGTAAATGTGGACGCACTCTTAAAGTCGCGTCAAGGTGAATAAGACGAAGCGAAAATTATCTAATTAAATGAAAACTGCTAATTACTCACAAATATAACATTAGGTTGATCACGTTTTCTTGTAGTTTTGCCTCTTGTTTGATGTAATTCATGGTAGTGAAACATAACATGCTATTGTATTGAATAATATGTATGTCTAACTAAATGTATAAATATGCTGATTAAAAGATATTGATACAGCCTTCAGAATTACATTCAATATAACCTTGTTCATCACCAATAATATGTAGATAATGCATTCAATGCATTTGTAATGCGAGTAGAATTACTAGAAAACAGTTACAAAGCATAAATATCTAAATTATAATAAGATTTATTTCACCTTCGCGTGTTAAACAGCTCATCAAATTTCAGTGAGTTATAATTACAAATAAGATATTTCATCAAAACATCCTTGACCAACCAGCAAAGTAATTATTTTGAGATGATAAAGATCTTAAATACTTTGACTGACACTGTCAGACGTATTTTGGGGAAGTTAACATAATATTAACTGGAAATTCAGACTCCTATGTTGGGAAGAATAACTGACCTGTAAAAATCATTCAATATTCCACATTTTTAGAGGAGCATGGATCCAAAGTGACCGAAGTTTGAATTCGGCGAGGCTATTACTGAGATACGATCGCCAGAAAGAGAACCATATCCCGAGGCAGACAGAGTGGCCAACTGACACTATTGCCAGACACCATATTTTACTGCTGAAACACCTTTATGCAGAAGTTTCCCCAGTCAACAACAACAACCCCGAAAAATGTCTCCCCATCGATTACACATATGCCGTGTGGACAGTTCAGACCATTGCAAACGTTATCAACACGGCAGCAAAATTTGCCCCTTGAATCAAATTTCATTATCCTGTCATTTCCGCTATCTGAAATGTACACGTACCCGTGCTTATCCACCGCCACTCCCTGGGGACAAATGATGTTAAATCCCTTACAATGGTGTTTATGAATTCATCATTGCAATCAAACACCTGGATTGTTTGTGTACTACCGTTTGTAACATAAACATTGCCTTCGTCATCGATACTGATAAATGAGGGGTGAAACAAATATCCTTTCACGCCTTTTCGTATCTTTCCAAACGACCTGATATGGTTCCCTTCCGGGTCGAAAATGTGGATACGATGCTGACAAAGATCTACCACGTAAACTCTCCCATTCACTGGACTTATGGCGATCCCAACAGGCCATTTAATCGTCCCCATTCCAAACAACCTATCAGTTTACCATTCTCGTCACAGACTACCACCTGTTTATTTCCTTCGTCGGTAATGTACACTGTGCCATTTTTGCACACAGCAACATCATTTGGAGTGAAATCTTTGGCAAACTCAGTAAATCTGAACACATTTCGATGTTTCCCTGTCAAAGTGAAAGACTGCAACCTTTTATTTTTGCGTTCACAGACCAAAATGTCGCCATTTCTCATCATAGCCACACCGCAGGGAAAATCAAGTTTACCAATCCCAGATCCCTTTTCCCCAACTTACTCGACAAACCTGTCTTAGGTAGCACTTGAATTATGAGCGGTGACCCATTTACTGGTCGGTCACAGACTTTTACTGACAGTTCATGTTTTCCAACAGTCATGGCACGAGCTTTCAAAATAAGACATCCATTGCCCTGCTCTGTGACTTCAACCACGCCTGTTCCCTTATCGGGTGTCGACATCAAAGCTGTGACTTCTAAACGGCCATAAAATTTTGCCGGAGTTACGTTGCCAACAGGGATTAAAGTGGCGGTGATGTAGTCATCTACCCTCGGGTACTCGGTGATGTTTGCCATTTTGTAAGCAGCAGCATACTTCTGTATCACCCCTAATGTGCCCGTCTTACTGTACTCACTGCAAGGCTTGAACTCGACACAATCGTCGACGACAGGGTAGCACTTTGTTTCCAATTTCATCAACTCCTTCATTTGAGCAGATATACCCTTCTTTGCACTCATTAATTGGTCGGCATTTCCATATTGCTTTAATTTCTCAGCGTATTCGCAGTGTATGTAATGTCGTTTTCGGCGATTTCCAGCTCTTTCAGTTGGGCGTTCAACTTGGTGCATCTCTTATCGTACTCATGGCGAAGCTTTCGGAGAATTCCATCACCGCTGGTTTTAATTGGGCGGGTTATTTCTTCGACAGTCTGACGGACATGTTCTTTGATTTTGTTCTCCTCCGCCCTGAGTTGCTTGTCCAGATATTCCAGTGTCGTCTGAACGGTTTCTTTGCTTAATCGCGTTTCTTCTTCTTTCTCTTTCACTTTGCACATTAAAGATGTCAACTCACCGGTGAAAACAGTCACGGCTTCTTTGACACATGTGTGTCGATGCTCCGGCTTCGGATGGTCCACAGCCGAACACTTAAGACAGACCATCTTGTCGCACGTATCACAGTAGATTTCCAGCTCGTATTGTGAGTGTTTGGAGCAGAGCAATGGAGGTTGAACCGACGCTGGGTTAGTAGACTTCGCATTGTAATAGTCACCCAGACCAATCATCCGATGTAACTTCGTTGACGGCATATGATGATGGCCCTTGGCGCAAATATCACATAAGTCAAGGTTACATTCAATACAGTGCTTACTGCGTTGCCTCTGTTCACAAATACTGCAGGGGAGTGACTCGTTCAATCTGTCTCTTTCAACCAAATCGTTGAGAAAGGCATTATTGTCAAAGCCCGCTGCTCCCTCGACAGGGAGGGCGTGTGAACGCCGACATATTGGACAGTTTATGGTTGTACTTCCATCTGTTAGCTTACCTAGACAGGGCTCACAAAAGCTATGTTGACAAGGAAGGATTTTAGCATTCTTGTACCTTTAAGTACAGATGCAACAGATGAGAAAGTTCTCGTCGATTTCCTCGTGATATCCCGACTGTTTTGCGGCATTGTCGCACAATAAGACTGCTAATGGTCTGCAAATATACCGACGTGCATTTATCATGTATTCTGCAAACATCCGGTATACGTGCGTGCAAAAGTTCCTCATTGCGGCTTTACAGAAAGGTACCCGGATGTGAATCAAGGCAAAGCTAAAAGGGCACTGCAGTGCAGGTCAGGGCCACGGCACAATTGTTTGAACTCACTCATGAGTGCTATAAATTAACCTCTGTCCCACTTACGCCTTTTGAAGGACTGGACGTAAATTAGGACAAGGGAGGGCTATGGTATTGGAGGAGAGTCACAATAGCTCAATGATGTCAGTGATTAATTCAGAACTGTTCATGGCGTTTTGCCTCTTTTCTGGTTATTACATTCTTACTGTCGGTGATTGTTTTGTACAGTATCTATGTCTTTCACACTTTCAATATTGTTAAGGTTGCACACTGTTGATTAACTGGTTTATGTACTATCATCTTTCGAAGACAACAGCTTCCTTCATCAGATGAACTTGCAGAATGCACAAGGAAGCACAAAACCAAATGCATTGTGGGTAATGGAAAATGCCAAAAGAAGGTGTCAAAGTAAAACAAAGGGTTTTATCAAAGGTATGGAAAAACTGTTGAGTGAGGACAATGGTTGGAACAACTAGGCGAAATTTCATCCAACATAGTTGTTTGTAATGTGTTAAAAATCCGTTATCTCGGTGAGTCCTTCTTTGACAGTCGAAATATTGTATGATTTTTAGTTCTTCAGTCTCTCTTTGGATGGTGTGAAGTACAGCCGCACGGAAATCACTGATAAAATGTCCAAGTATAGTGTTCAGCAACAGGTTTATATGTTTTTTGCTCTGTATGTCGAACTTTTGTTTGTTGATGCGTTTCCGCAGTACTGTCCCGTTTGGCCATGTTCACAGCGGATGGACATTTTATACAGGTGATAGCATAGATGACGTTGGTGAAGTCACAGTCATATAATTCTTTGATGTCAAAAGTCTTCTTGGGTTCGACTACAGTGGTGGCGGTATTGATGAGAGGGCACAGTTTGCATCTGGCTTATTACAGGGTGTTGTTCCATGGGATTGGATGGTTGTAGGAAATTTACTAGTGACAATGCGTTGTTTTATGTTCGGAGGTTGCCTGGAAGCTATGATGGGCTTTTCTTGGAAGACTTCGGGGAGTAGTGTGCCCTCTCGTATTATTGGATGGAGTTCATTGACGGTTTTGTTCAGCTTCTTTAGCTGTGTTCTATAAGTTACAACCAGTGGGATTGTGTTTAAGTCTTTCTTCTGCCTGTATTGGAGGAGGTCATTGCGATCGATATTGCTGGCCCGGTTGATCTGTTCATCAACTGCTGGAAGATTGTAGTTTAGGGCGACAAATGTTTGGGGAAGCTGACCACTTTCAGTAATCTCTTCAGTGTCCTTTGCCAGTTTCTTTTTCTTTACTTTGTGCAAGAATAATTTGATCACCTGGTTCTACCACGTGATTTTCTTTTCATACTTTTTTAGTCCATTTGCTTAACTCGTTTCTTATTTTGCCCCGTTCTCTGACCACAGGTTTGAAGAAGGACGCCTTTTGGGCTCAAATTATGGAATGTAGTACTTGGACAAATAATAGTAGACACTGCCATGTCAGACCGACCGCGGTGGGGTGGTGTACAGAAATGTTTGGCCACCGGGTATACATGCTTGTTGTCGGTCACGATGCCAAGGTCTTTAGCAAAGCGATAGCCCAGGCGACGGCTATAGGCTTCAACTACAAATTTCATTCAGGGCCCTCGTGGTAGAGTCAATGTAAAAGCGTCGACTAAGCGATCGCTTTTCGATCGCTTTGCTGAATACCTTTCCACCGTGACCGACTACAAGCTTGTACCCGATGGCCAAACATTTCTGTACACCACTCAACCGCGGTCGGTCTGACATGGCAGTGTCTGCTATTTTTTCCACCATCGACTGTACCCGCCATAAACTCGAACAGGCCACAATTTTTATACTTGGAACTCTGGCACTAGCCGGAATGAATACATATTTTAATGCGTTTGATCGTTCTGTTGTTGATTGGCTTGTGTTTCCACGTTTCTCCAGCGAGGTTTAGTACTTACGAAGGGTAGCACCCGAAACGCCTGTTTCTTTTCATTCTCTGCGATTTGAAAGTGTTTATTTCCCGCTGGTCAGCCATATGTTACTCTTTTCATTTTCACTTGCTGCAGTTTTATCCCTCTTTTGAGGTCGTTTGTAATTTTTATCTGACATACTATAGTTACGCGCCCAAAAGGGCGCGCCGTAATCTGCTACTGAATGATGGAATTTGTGGCTAGTACGATGTATTTAGGCAAGTATGAGCACGTTTATTCAAAAACACACTACCCGGGGTGACTCCCATAGATCCGCCCCCTAGGCTGAAGAAACGGACCAAACCCTAATGCAGGTTCTTGTGAGCAACACCTACATCTCTAAGTATAGCTTGCTAATTTTATGAAAGGGTTTCTACTTATTAAATTACGTCATTTTTCAAATTAAGTTCCTTTATTTACTATTTAACAAAGGTTTCACACAAGTTGAAGTGTGCTGATATATCTTTGTGTTATCCTGACCACATATTCACTCTTTGCATATCTTTTGTCACAAGTGGTTAAATATTTCTGCTACACTTCCTGACTCGGCAAACCTGTGGCAGCTAGTTAGTTTTTGTGGCAATGGGGGTACCATTACGCCGGTCGTTCTTGCATCACATAGTCAAAAACCTCTAGTATTCTCCCAGTCCTATTAATCATTAATGTATCGGATTCTACGCGCCGTGGGATAAATACAGTAACTTTAAACTTTTGTTGGAACCTTTAAAGGAAGCTTGCAAACGTACTCGTTCATGATCAAGTATAATTCTATTTCGGCACGGTTTAATGTAAACTGTAAGAATTTTGAGGCAGAGATTTAACTCTGCCTGCTTATGAAGAGCAAATTTTGGAGGAAGTTAATTTTCATGGTAAACATTGCTCGATTCATCCTGATTAATGTCTTTAATTCAAACAATATGATTACTATCATCAATGCTTGCCTAGAGCATTGATGCCTGCCATATTTAGGAAAAGACCATTTCCTGTGCTGCTCGAGAAATTAAGAGATTTTGCGTGGATGTTGATTTGACAAACATTGTCTCGCATAATGGCGCAGAGGGGCTTATAAGTAGTCTCAAAGAATGCACGATGACGGTTATTTTAGTTGAACTAATGCAAATGAGATACATTACACAAAATACCATACTGGCGCATTAAAACCTCAAAGGTTATCGAAAATCATAATTTTTTATCAGAATAGTATCCTAATATTGACATTCTCTCAATTGTATCAACGCACTGCGGTTCAGTGGATGAGCCAAACATCTGCTCGAGCCCTGACGTTCTGTGATCAAGTTGATCGAGTTTGAATTGACCAAACAGGTTACGAAAGAATATTTTTAGAACTTGAAAATGCCTTTTACATCCTCATAATGACCTGCCATTCGTTATAATATGTTTCCTATTAACCAGTTTCTATCACTCGAGACTTATTTGTCAACGTGCCTACAAATAATTCATGAAAGATGTGGCGACAAATAGTCTGAGGAAAGAACTAGACCTCATATTGTGGTTTGAACATTACACTTTCTTCGCTAAAATCGATAGAGAGTTTTCTTATGTGTTTGATAGCTGTATATCCACTTTATCCTGGATTATTACCAAGACTCTTTGATATGCTTCGAATTTTCCTGAATTAATACCAAATCCCAACTTCGCCGTGTCATCCAATCAGAAACTGTCGTTTTATAATCTGTCGGAGCACGTGATTTTACATACCCCACGATCCAGTAAATGTTCAGTATATATCTAAATTGTCCCATCACTGGTTCATTGCCGGCGTTTATTAGAATTGATAGGTTCGTCGCAGCAGAACAACAACCGCGATGAGCTTTAAATGATCCTGCGTCAAACAGATTCTATGGCCGTAGTCGCCGTATTGTGTATGCTCCTTTCGGTAGGATTTTCCCGATTTGGTGATAGTGGAGCAGATTCACTTCCTCCGAACGGGTAAGTTCTATCGTCTGTCTGTCTGTCTGTCTGTCTGTCTGTCTGTTGTCTGTCTGTCAGAGTGCCTGTCCGTCTGTCTGCTTGTCTGTCTGTTTTGTCTTAGTTATGAGACAGATGTAATTCGGACTGAGAGATGTAATACTTTACGTTCGCCCAAAATTTGCAATTGTCAACTTCGAAGTAAAACTGTACATCTTTATGATGTCAATGACAAAAAGTTCGGAGTTACGTCTACTTATCTGCTTTCAAACACCATACCCTGAGTTTAAGTATTTGCTAGAGCTGACTCAATTTTTCCGGAAAACTGAGGTTATAAGCGTTATAAAATAGTTTTATCACCTCGTCGATATCATTAACGGTAACGGTTGTTAGCCTATGTGCGTATCTCTGTGAGTAAAACTCTCCAACGAAACAAAATGTATAATGAAAATTAAAAAAACAGTAATTTTCAAACATGCATTTATTTATTCCTTTCATATATGTTGCAAATCGGGCTTCATTGGAATATTTAACATAACCCTATCGTACTTCCATTGACTTCGTTTACAGTATACTTTCCGCATTGGGTCAAAAATTACCCGCAGTGTATGCTACTAAAAAGTTACAATAATGAGGCCACAACGGAGGGCATTTGCAGACGATTTGTGTTCTGTTAGACCATTATCGTCTTATTTTATTCACTTGCCACATTATTACATACTGTCTGTATGTCGCCTATCGAGGCCTGCATACCTATTCATACGTGTATCAATGCAAGGGGAATCAGCAAGGTGCTAACTATTTTTACTCAATATTTAATGATTTCATCCCATTAGCACAACATTGTTAGGTTGTCGTGTCTTGCATTAAACTTCCGCGTACTTGTTAACTTTAAATGCTTGTTTAAATTGATTGTTACCTAAAATTAGATTGTTATCAAAATTGTAATCGTTGATCGTGTTACTTCTGTGCGTCGAATTAAAGGATGAGTCCTCCGCAAACGATCACAGCTTCCCCTTTTTGGAAATGCGACATCTTATATATTGCGTCTATGTATTAAGCACGATATAACATGTTACACAACTAGCAATATTATTCGGCAATACTTTGAATCTGCTTACGGTGACATGCGCTGACTTGATGGTCAAACTTTCCAACGATCGTCGGTTGGCGCTAATAGTGATTACCTTTGAATAGATGGTTAAAAATTAGTCCTGTATGCTGTCCTCTCAAATACGTCCACTCGGCGCACAAATCATGCGTCCAAGTCTTTATGCCATTCATTTACTTGACCTGTTATTGTCTTCAAAGCATAATATCCAAATAAAGTTTTGATAAATTTAAAAAGAATAGAGTCTGGTTTCAACGTTACCCCGACGTATTAATAGTTCTTTTACCGGTTCCATGATGCAGTGCGCGCCAGGGTATAGCTACAAAGCGTACGTTACGCATAGAACTTTTAGCCGTAGGGTACACGCAGGTACGTTAATCATAGAACTCTATGGCAGGGTACATTCTGACCTATATTTTCGTCGCTGATGGTTAGATTATAAACGGGGCATTATTTGGCATTGCAAATTTTGTCATTCTTCTGTAACAATCCGTTGTACAACACAAATCAGCATGTTTTCGCTTTTTGAGGATGTTTGATAAAGTCACTGCAATGCATTGTGGGATAACCGGGAAAAGGTCTATTAAAGGTACCGCGTGATCTTTCATGACCATGCTGGAAGAAATTCATATCACGTGCCAAAAAGCCTGTATAACAACGAGTGACGCAAGATTTCCAGTCACATTTTGAAACTAGATCCTGTTAAAGTTGGCAAAGACAGGAAATATCGCGAAGGATGAAACAGTGCATAGGATTAATGCACATCGGGACAAAGATTTAGATTCTCGAAATTTTTAAAAATTGTTTTCTTATCTACCACTTGTTGGGGCTCATTTTAAAGCTCTTGGAGTAAGAAAATTTTCACAATCTTTACTTTCCGGAAAGCGAAAACTATATTCCTCGCAACATCGTTAACACAGAGATTGCGACTTGAAGTTTTTGTATTCTCGAGTTGGTGAGACAATAGTTGAAGGGTTCACTCTGGAAACTCTGAGAAAATGTTAAAGTCTTACAATATAGTAACTGGCGTGTGTTCTAAGTGAACTTATTTGGGTACACTTGAATGTGCTGAGCAATGCCCAAAAGTAAATATCGTTGACAGGTTCCTTATGTCTTACAGAGGACGATGGGATTGCAGTAAAATACCTCTGGAATAGGAATCGGGATAGAAAGTACAATTGTAGTAGTGAAGAGCATACAAACATGCATTTCAATAAACTGCATGTGTGTAAATGATATATTATATCATGCCAGTATATTGATAGTGCAAATACAGCGATCTGATTGGTCGAGACGCGAAAAAACCGTGGTATATTGGCGATATACCACGGCTGGCATATGCGCGTGCTCTCAGCTTGAGTAAAAATCCGTTATGACGTTTCATTCCAGAATTTCAATATACTGTTATGATAAAGCAATAAATCACACCCAGCGACGGCATACCACTCCATTTCGACCAGTTCATTTCATATATGCAATCGCTATCGCTCGTGCATATATGTCGTGAACTGGTCAAAATCTCGTGGTATACCATCGCTGCGTGTGCTTTATTGCTTAATTAAAACACTTTATCAACCAACAATTGGGTTCTGTCGTGATTTAAATTTTATACTTAAAGTAATCAGAGTGAGCATGAAAACTAAAGCAATATGGCTGCCCGGCGGCCATGTTAGATCGTATCGTGGAGAAATTTGACGTGCACATGTAAGTCACAGTGCGTAGTCCTTGTGGCAAGTATAGAAGAAATCAGTCTTAGTATGTGATAGTAATGGCTCTGGACATGAAAAAAATGCAAGAAAACGATCGTCTGGCGGCCTCATTGCATTGTTTCATTAAGGCATTTGACATGCTTATGCAAGTCATAGAGTGTTGTCCTTATGCCAAGTTTAGAAGAAATATGTTGAGGCAAGTCTGAGACATGCCTTAGTAATGGCTCCGGACATCAAAAATCGCAGGATGGCCACCTGGTGGCCATATGAACCGTATCATGAAGGATTTGACATGCGTAAAGTAAGTCATGATAGTGTGTTGTCCTTATGTCAACTTTAAAAGAAATCTGTATTAGGTATGTTTTAGTATTGGTTTTTTACATTTAAAAAATCGCAAGAATATGGCCGCCTGGCATTTGACATGCTTCTATAAGTCAGTAAATGTCCTTGTGCCAAGTTTAAAATAAAATCTGTCAAGGAATGTCTTTGTAATGACTCTAGACTTTAAAAAATTGCAAGAAAATGACCACCTGATGGTCATATTGGATTGCACCATGAAGATATTTGACTTGCAAACGTCATAGTGTGTAGTCATTTTGCAAAGTTTAAAGAAACCAACCAAGGTATATGTTTCAGTCATGGCTCTGGACATTAATAAATCGCAAGAAAATATGCGCCTGGCGGCCATATTGGATCGTATGACAAAACAAATCAATGTGCCTATGTATGTTCTAGTGTATTATCCTTGTTCTAAGTTTAAAAAATTGGACCGGGCATGTCTGAAATACCTGTGTGGACTGACGCACGGACAGACGGAGGCCAATCTACAAGTCCCCGCGGACTAAAAGGACACAATATGCGTGTGAACAAGTTGCTACTTATTCTTAATTTAAGTTTTTTTAAACATGATATTCATTCCGTTGTAGAAGATCACGTCACCATTACTGATGTGACACAAACAAAACAGGCTAGCTCTATGGGATCCATTATTAGATTGTGCTTCACATGGCTTAGTTGCCGTGGCGTTTTTCTGAATTCATTCTTTAGACAGTCAGAATATACGCACCGTACCATGACCAGACTTCTACGACTGCCTGGCTGCATGTAAGATATCCTAAACCTCTGGCCTCTAGCTCACATGTTCACACACGTGAGCTAATGTCGTAGTCATGTATGTCTGTCTATCCGTCTGTGTGTCTGCGTGTGTGTGTTAGAGTGAATGTGTCTCTGACTATCTGTTTACACGATAACTCTAAAATAGCAGAACGGATTCAAATCAGATTTAGTAGAGAGGGTACCACATGCTAATTGTAAGAACTGATTAGATTTTGGTTAGTGTGGCTTACATATTAATGAAGTTATGAACTATCATTTTTTCATATAATGCTTTCCTATGGAGACAGTAATGGCAGTGTTGACATACATCAAGAAATACTGCCCAATTTTATGAAACTTTTCAGAAATGACATACACAGAACATTTTGATAATACTGTGAGTGTCATGTCAATTATCTGCTTATTTGCATATTTAATGAACTGTTGTAATTAGTGATATAACTCTAAAACTATTGCACCAAATTTGGTGAAACCTGATACAGATATCGACTGATAACATCTAACTGTCGCGCGAAGCACTGGGGAGTGTCAAGTTAAAATAGCTCATTTGCATATTACATGAGGATTTAAAATTAGTCATTTAACTCCGAAAACTGCACCAAATTTGATGAAATCTGCTGCTTTACTGATCCTACAGATAATCTAACTGTGGTGTAAAGCATTTAGTAGTATAAAGTGATTAAAGGGTTCATTTGCAGATATAATGAACTTTGTAATTATTGATATAAATCTGAAATTATGGAATCAAATATAGTGAAATCTACTACAGTCATTGATATTATAAATATCTAATTGTCGAGTGAAGCACTGATCAGTGTCAAGTTAATTAAGAGTTCATTTGCATATTTATGAACTTTGTAATTAGTGATATTACTCCGAAATTACAGCATTAAATTTGATGAAACGTGCTACCGATGTTGATCTGCTAGCTATCTAATTGGTCCATGAAAAATTGAGCAGTGTCAAGCTAATAAACAGCTCATTTGCATATAACATGAAGTTGAATAATTAGTGATTTAACTTTGAGAGTACTGTGCTAAAGTTGATGAAATCTGCTACATCTGCCTGATATCGGAGTCTTCTGTGATGCGTACTTCTATGTTATGAACCTGTTATAAACCACGTGAACATTCAGTTCACATCTGTTTTTAGTTCGTATTTTACACGATGATATGTTTACATACCTATATTGTCACCACCGTTCGTATTACCATTGAAAAATTGGGTTGGTACGCTTTTATCACCACATAATGACAAACTTCCGCAAGGGCAAGCTGAGCAGCTATTGTTGAATCCCAAGTATTAGTGTTACTGCTATTCGGTCTAAGCCAACGACAGATCAAGCTGGTACGGCAAATGAGACTGACTGTTGATATTAAGACACTTCTCTTTTTAAAACAGGAATCGCATCGTGACTCGTGACAAACGAAGTTCACAGATCCAAACAACTGAGTAGAAAATTGTCACTGTCAAGCTGTTGGTTATCGTGTGGTCACAGTTAGACGGCGCTTCTCCTTGTACTGTATCGATAGCTTGGATTTAACTAGCTAAACTAAAAGCGTCTAACTTTGAACGAAAATCCATTAAGTTAGCTATTCTTTTCTAAATTATTTAATAGGAATCTTATAAACTCGTTCACAAATGAGATATGCAGGCTAAGTGCATGCCCTCTTTGTGAGGACTTGCAATAAAGACGTAACGCACCGCATTTCGTCGAGTCAGAGTAATATTTAAGCAATAAAGCACACCCAGCGACGGTATACCACGAGATTTTGACCAGTTCACGACATACATGCACGAGAGATAGCGAGTGAATATATGAAGTGAACTGGTCAAAATCGAGTGGTATACGATCGCTGGGTGATTTATTGCTATTATATCATAACAGTATATTGAAATTCTGGCTTTGAACGTCAAAAACAGAGTTTTCCTCAAGCTGAGCGCTCGCGCGTATGCCAGCCGTGGGTATATCGCCAATATACCACAGGTGCAGCCAACGGAGCTATTCATCGAAAAAGCTGTTCAAGGAGCAATTTTTGAGGCCAGGGGAAATTTAAATTGTGTTCGGGCAGGGGACATGTTTTAAAGTGGCAGGGGAGCACATTTTAGATTTTTTGTAGGACAGGGCAGATATCGGTTGATTGTCCTGGGGACAGGGCTTGGCGAAAAACGAGGAGAGGGTAAGCTACTTTTAAAACGGGGACAGGGGAAGTTGAGCCATGGTGTTTCCGGGCCGGGATGGGGACACAGGGCAAGTACTTATAACTTTTCATGTCTGCAGGGGAAATGGAATAACAAAATTTTGAGGGTACTTTTTTCCAGGGCAGGGGAAATCGGCAAGTTTTTTTCGCCACAGGGCAGGGGAGCTTCAAAAATTCAGTGGGGAGGGGAAACAGGCAAAAATAAGTGGGAGTGGGTAAAAATGAAGTTTGAGTGCGGGAGGGTAAGTCGAAAAATTTTCAGTTGGAGGGCAAATTATGAACAGCTAATTAATTACCCTCTTGACTTAAAATTAGTCAGTCATTATTACTTGTCATGCACAATATATTTTATCATAATAAGGACCGCTTTAAAAGTGCATTGTTCGTTGGCTGCACCTGATACTATGGTTCTTCTTGCCTCTCGACCAATCAGATCGCTGTATTTGCGCAATCAATATACTGGTATGATACAATTTCTATTATAGCATGCTAATGTTACCACTTCCCTGCATCGAGTTCCATAATTTCAAGTGACCTTGTATGTTGAATACAAGACATGATGTTGTATTTACAATAACGCGGTCTTTTCGTATTACAATATTACGTTGTCCATGGCTAAAGTGTCCTTATCAGCTTAGCTTACCTATTTTCGGAAGACTGATGTGTAATCTTGAACAGATATCATCGATATGTTTGAAAGTATATATTTTACCACCACTAACGTCGTGCAGAATTTCTCATCGCGAGAGTATTGAACGATTGGAACTAATTTGGGATAATTGGACGGTGAAGTAATGCCAAATTAATCAACAAATGTAATCTTATCTGCTTTTCTTTTTACATTACACTTTTGTTTTTATGAGTAATTTGTATTATTGCAACATTCAACTATCTGGCACCTAATACTTTTGAGAAATCTAAAAGATATGAAAATTCACTTATCCCAAATTAGTTCCAATCGTGTTCCATGCACCCGGGAATCCAAGCCCAGTTATCAACGACCCATATCATTGTTATTGCTACATTCTTTATTCCAGATGCTAAATCGTCGTCCGTAAACAAAACCAGATATGAACTGAATATGCTCACGTGTTTTACAACAGGTTCATTAATAGTAGTACGCTTCACAGAACAATAAGATATATGTTATCACTAAATGAAGCAGGTTTTTTGCAACATCGCACAGTACTCTCAGATTTTAATCACTAATTACAAAACTTTATTTAATATGCAAATGAGCTGTTAATTAACTTGACACTGCTCAATGCTTCATTGGACAATTAGATATCCATCAGATCAACATTTCTAGCACGTTTTATTTAATTTGATGCAGTAATTTTAGAGTAATGTCACTAATTACAAAGTTCATTAAATATGCAAATAATCCCTATATTAACTTGACACTGTTCAATGATTCATAGCACAATTAAATATTTATCAAATCAATATCTGCAGCACGTTTCACAAAATTTGGTGCCGTAATTTCAGAGTTATATACCTAATTACAAAGTTTATTAAATATGCAATTGAACCCTTAATTAACTTTACACTATAAAATGCATTACAACACAGTTAGATATCTGTCACATCAGTATATGCAGCAGTTTTCATCACATTTGATGCAGTTATATCGGAGTTATATGACTAATTATAAAACTTCATGAAATATGCAAATGAGGTAATTATTAACTTGACACTGTTCAATGCTTCTCAGTACAATTGGATATTTATAAGATCAACATCTGTAGAAAGTTCATCAAATTTAACGCTGTAATTTGGAGTAATATCACTAATTACAAAGTTCATTAAATATGCAAATAAACCCTTAATTAACTTCACACAAGTAAATGCTCTACACCACAATTAGATATCTGTCGGATCAGTATCTGCAGCAGATTTCATCACATTTGGTGCAGTTATTTTGGAGTTATATCACTAATTACAAAACTTCATAAAATATGCAAATGACCTATTTGTTAACTTGACACTGCCAAATGCTTCTCAGTACAATTACATATTTATCAAAACAATATCTGTACCCAATTTCAAAGACTTGGGTGCCGTAATTTCAGAGTTATATACCTAATTACAAAGTTCATTAAATATGCAAATGAACCCTTAATTAATTTCACACTTCTGAATGCTTTACACTACAGTTAGATATCAGTCGGATCAGTATCTGCAGCAGATTTCATCACATTTGGTGAAGTTATATCTGAGTTATATGACTAATTACAAAACTTCATAAAATATGCAAATGACCTATTTATTAACTTGACACTGCCCAATGCTTCAAAGTATAATTAGATATATATCACATCAATTTGTTGCAAGTATCATCAAGTTTGGCGCAGGAATTTCAGAATTATCTCACTAATAACAAAAGTTCATTAAATATGCAAATGAGAAGGTAATTGACATGACACTCACAGTATCATCATAATGTTCTGAGATTGTCATCTGTGAAAAATTTCATGAAATTTTGTGCAGTATTTCTTAATATATATTTACACTGTCATTACCGTCTCCATAGGGAAACCATTGTCCGGAAAAAAAAAACGATATTGCATAACTTCATTAATATGCCAGCCACACTAACCAAAATCTAATCAGTTCTTGCAAGTATTACATGGTACCTGTGTACCAAATCTTACTTGAATCCGTTCAGGCGTTTTTGAGTTATTGTGTAAACAGACAGACAGACAGACAGACAGACACACACACACACACACACACTAACACACACACACACACACACACACACGGACAGACAGACAGACAGACATCGCTATGACAATAGCCCACGTGTTTACACACGTGAGCTAAAAATAAAAAGAGGAAGCCACTATAAAATCATTAAAAAGTTAAAATCGCGTCAAAATATGTCAGAGATTTGTAACCAGGAAATTTAAAGCACATGTCAGATAGCGATTGTATTGACACGTTTTCACAGATCTGAAGCCGTCTAGAAAGATTATGAGAAGTATTTCTCTGCAGGATTGACAACCTGCTACATTATTTAAAAATGAAGATGGGACATTTCCAATTTATAGTACCAAAATAATCTTGAGAGTGCATTATTATTACAAAATGTTTTCTACGGATGGTAAGACATATTAAAATCGTACCATAATTGTTTCCATAGATATAATTCCAATTGCGTTAAAAAGTGATTTTTACTTCACATCTACAACTACTGAATTTTCTTTATTAAAGCATATCAAACCACCACACACTACTCTTCCTTGGAAGTAAAGATCATCATCACATGAAATTTTCCTCCGTTTGTATCAACCTACAGAGAAAATGTCTGCTCTGAAACCAGACGAGGGCAACCTCATACTCGCAGTCTTATTCCCAGTCCTACTCTAGAAAAACCACAACTAGATGTGGACTTTGGAACTGGGGTCGCTGCACAAAGTATGTGTAAGTATATTCTATGTCTTCAACAGTCCCATCAAGGTAGTGCGACGTGCCGAGTGAGCAAACGAGAGGACAATGCAGGGACAATAAGAGAGACCATGACGTCACGACTCTTGAAGTCAGCGAGGCTGTCACCCAGTGGTATTGAGTTTCCCTGGAAGTACAAGGTCCAAATGCTACAGTTTTAAACTCAACAGAACTGCATTCATACAACGTGTCATGCTTTAGTCAGCAGGCTTTGATAACTACGTCAGCGCGTATAGCGTATAAACTTATTACATCTTGGTAACTTTGAAAGCGCTGGAAACATTTGTTAAAAGTGAATTTTGATAACTTTCATTTGTTTTAATATACCCTATTTCACAGGATAGCATACAAAACCCTTTATAGGAAAGCGTACAAAATTGACTATTACGAAGAATATTTTTGTTGTGATGGATTCTACCAATACGAAGACAAGTGCTTAGGTAATTAAAATACATAAATATGCGTACTACATATAAGCTTTGAGCCTATTTAAAGTGGCACACTCACTTGGTAACATTTTTAAAACGCATATTTTTAATACCAACGGTCGATATTTGACGTGGCGACTGCACACGGATCGCGATCGAGATATCGATAAAAAATGTCATTTCCCAAGCGTATGTTTCACATCCCGAAGTTTTACGATCGTTTCTGATTATGACCAGAAGGTTTGTTGTTGTGCTGATTGACAATATTCAAGGGAGTCCATGATAAGTTCGACCGACGCAATTAATTTACCTTACACTGCAAAGACTTTATATACACCATTATGCCTTTACTTCAGGTAAGTTTTTTTAAAACATCTCTTGTCGTTTTCATTATTCTAAATCAGTTCTATAATATTTTTAACCAATACCACATAGATATCAGTTTTTACGTGTAAAATATTAGCCGCCTCTGATGACTACATTTTGTCGTCTGCCACATAGTTACGCGTGGTTCGATATCTGGCGGCCGCCGCATGGTATGAGTCCATGCATACCACGCGGCGGCCGCTATGTATCCACACGTTACTGTGCTAGTCACTTTCCTTCTGGTTGCATCAGCAAACTTTGTTTTTCGTTTTTTCGCCGAGTCAGTAAGACTCGGCTTTCTCCCACGGGGCATGACCGATCACCGATGCGAGTGGTACTGTGGCGTACAGCAGCGTCAGCATAGACTCGTACTCCATAGCTTAGTTGACAATGCCCCAAGTGCCAAACGTTCGATATTCGGAAGCTGAATTCAAGTGGGCCACCGGAATTCAAACTTTTACTTTTTTGAGGACATGTTTTTATCAATATTTCGTGATCCGCGCACAGTCGCCACGTCAAATATCGACCGTCGACATAAAAATGTGCATTAAAATGTTACCTAGTGGGAGTGCCACTTTAATCAGCAGAGAATGAAGTTTGAAAGCTAATATGTTTACGTCAGTCAAGTGATATCCTCCTTAATATTTGCGGTCGTACCAGGCTATCGATGTTACTATCTTTGCTAAATACTAACTCGACATCGGTGCAAAAAGCACGAACAACTGCAAACTAGTCTTACGAGCCATTTTGTACCCCTAAGATTACATAGAGATGTGATACGGTAAGTTCAATCGCCTTTTAAATTGGAATGTGGAATGGACAGAACGAAGTTCATTTTTGATACATAGTAATGTGTTCGGCATGTTACAAAATATTAATTGCCGCCGTTTTTGCTTATCTTTCATATTGTTTAAGTCATTATCGTTGGTTACATAATCGGCTGGCAAAACGATACTAAGTGACATTTTGCAAAATTGCGTGAACATTTGACAACATCGATGCAGTGCTTAATGGTGACATTTTGGTGCTATACTGTTTCTCCTATTACACGGACCCATGTGAGTCCTACGTCACACTACAGCAGCCATGGCGGAGTATGTACCTAAAACGTGACCCAATGGAGCCCGCCTACTGTGACGATGGCCTTGACAGTGGTTGGTACAGACTGGACAGTGATGCTGGCGGTGATATACCTGGCACATGTGTACAGCCAGCATTTTGCAGCACTGACATGCCAATATGGCTCAAAGGTGAGAGTACACCCTTTATTAGGTATGTGACTTATTGAGAGTACCGTTAGACGATTACTGACCGATTGATTAATAAACTGATATATATATATATATATATATATATAATATATATATATATATATATATATATTATATATATATAGCTACATCCTATAGTAGGAAATGCAGTAATGTTTCAATCTACAGCGAGTTTGCATATATTCCAACAATATTTTATCTGATACCTCAAGGTTCTGCTTCATATGCATAGAATGACATTCTTTAAATGACGTATGAGTATGTTAAGGACATTCATTTCTATGGAGCATCTCACTGTAACCTCTACTCTTTTACCGGAGCCATGATGCAGTGAGCGCTAAGATATACTAAGCGTACGTTACTTAGAGAACTTTTTAGTCGTAGAGTATACGCAGGGTGTGTTACTCGTAGAACACTATGGCATGATACACCCTGGTCTATATTTTCATCGCTGATGGATACAAAATACACGAGGCATATTTTGGCATTGTAAATTTGCGTCCTTCTTGCATAACAATCCGTTGTAAGACAGAAAATCAGTATGTTTTTGTTTTTTTGAGTGTGTATACGGTGTTTGATACACCCACAGCAGTGCATTATGGGATAACCGGGACAAGGTCTATTCCACCTCGTTAGTACTTACCCCGTTAAAACTGTTAATTTCTTGTTTAAATTACTAAATGATTCATTTTTGTGTCCCTTTATGTTTATAATAACATTATTACCGTATACATTATATAACCAGCCACTTTCACCTCAATGAGCTTTGACAATTTCTTTCTGTAGATTCTCGACCGACAGTTGACGAACTGATCGCACCGAAAACAGTCTGTGTCACTACGAGTAATGACACATGCTGTGGAGAAAGTTGGAACATCGAAGTCAAAAACTGCTCCGAGTTTAATGTATACTCACTGGTTCCACCGCCAACATGCAACATGGTCTATTGTGAAGGTATCTGTCCAAATATCGTGTAGGGTCTTTTATTCTCGAGATAATCGTCACATCTGCATGCTAAGGTTGTATGAATCCATATGGGTTTTGTTACAAACAAGAGATAAATAAACGCTTGCAATATTGATAGCTTATCTGATTTCGCATCGATCTTTTCTATATCAGAAACACGAAAAAGTCCTCATAAAATGTATCAATGCGTTGCACCATGTGACGTTTCCAAGTTGCGCGAGTAAATAAAGCCACTTTCTTGCGAATTAATAATAACGATCACAGATTATCGCGCGAATTCTTATAATTTTACGAAAAAGCTACTTAAAACCTACATTCTAGTATTTTGAATTCAAAATGACTGTTCTACTTTGAGGAAAAATATTTCGGTCATAGTATATGTGGAAATATTTACATATTATATTGAAAAGTCTAACGTTCTAATCATTAGACACGCTACATGGTTACGTGCATATTTTAATCGTATTGAAAGGTCATATAGGACAAAATACCATTAATCCCAAAACCCCGAGACGTAAGCTTTTTAGGGCTAACGATATGACTTATTAGTATTTCCTTTACAGGAGAGGAAATGATTTGTGGTGAAGACGAAGACGACGAAGAAGAATGTGTTGGTAATTTGAGGAAAAATAAGCATGTACCTAGAAAATTGACAAACTTTCTGATATGATATTATGTAAACATGAAGAAAATATTTTTATCATAATTCTGATAACGTCGTGCAGAATAGTTTGACGTGTACGAAAGAGCGAAATCATAACTCATGCGCTCTTTAAACATCACCATACGTTAGCCGCAATGTATATTAGTGAACGAAGTCTTGTCTATCAGACAGAAGATATAAATTGTAAAATGTATCTGAAGAAAAAGAATCTCACTTCGCCAATCAAGTATAGAGTGTACGAAGCGCAGAACGTGACTATTAGCCACAGATAATTTGCCACTGACATCGACTTTTGCATACTGGTGAAACACTTATTAAGGTATTATGCGCCTCGAAAGTGAAAGACTTAAACTGTTGCTCAAACTTTCCTTAAGGAATCTTTCAAACATTCCCTTTCAAAATCAAGAATAAAAATAGGGGGTCACCGTGAAAATTTTGTACTAGAGAAAAAAGTAACCCAAGATTTACCGATATTAGAAATTCAAAATGCCGCCATCCCTGTGTTAACTCAATGGAGGAAAATAAAAATTACGAATTTCGAAAAACTAAGCCGGTAAAACTTTTCACCAAGAGAGTTAAAATGAAACCCCCTAAGTGGTAGATCAGAAAGAATTGTAAAAGTTTGAGAGTCTGAATATCTGTCCCCGAGATGTTTCAACCTTAACACACTGGCACATTTAGGTACAGCTGATTAAGAGAAACAATGTTTTCATGAAATGCATGTTAATATTCATTTCAGAGATGTTTCCTGTAATGCAGGGCTCTCCCGTACTCGAAGGGCCAATCTTAACCCAGGGACGGTTCCATTTCAAGTGCACAGTGGATTTTGCAGACCAACATGACCATGCGGCAAGGTTCGAAGTCGATTGGCTGTTTGATGGACGTCCCCATGACGACGTAGAGTCAGTCATTCTTCACATTAATTCTGAATCTTTGTCGACCACGCTACCGGGAGACATGTTGTCGTACAAGGAAGGTAGACTTGGAGTTATGGTAAGTGATGAATTCATAAATCACACTTGGGCCAGTCGGAGTGAACAATGTATTTCTGCAAACTTGTTCTCGAGAAACCGATTAGATCAATTCGTCACGTTAGTTCTCTTACATTCTGTCTCATTTAAAATCGATGTGATATTTTCCTTTAAAACAAGTCTCAAAACTTTCCTGTGCAAATGAGTAAAACTGTTGTTTTATCAGACAATATGCTTTTATAATTATGTAAATAGATGCGCAAGTCCTTTTAATTAGAAACGTGGCGAGAAGGTGCAACCGACGGATATTGCGCTCTTGAGAAACGGAATTCGTTATGAAGCAATGGTTGGTTTTAAATGTTACCACATCAATTTATATTCCACAGGTTGGATGTCGAGCCCGTTCCTTCTACGAGAATCTCCACAAAAGTCATTGGTATACAAGTGAGAACTATTTTGCTGGTATCAAGGTAACGTTTACATAGTCAGGTATCCCTAGTCAGTTTCGAAACGTGAGGTTATTAGAAGGATGATTCGTGTCTTATGTTTAATTTGTGTTTAATAAAGATATATAGCAAAATACAGCACGACCCGATAGTCGATAAATCGATTACAATAAATATCGTAAAAGATAATAAGCTCCTACAACATATTCGTTATTTCCCCACAGGTCAACACAAGTGACCCATTGTTACTGAGCGAGTCCGATGGAAGTGGAACGACGGTACCAATTTGGTCAACAATCCCTATTTTCTGTGAAGATTTGACATACCAGACGGCCTGTCACATTAATATATTGGCTGTGACTCAGAGTATGGTTAAAACAAAATGCTAATAATTACAGGTTATCTAAAAATAATGTACCCCTCTTGGCCCTTGATGGAAGAAAACGAATTTGCACAACATAATGTAAAAGGCGAAGCCGAGTAAATTACGGAGTGCAAAGTTGCTTGAGTCCATTATCGGGCGGGGTGGGGTACATTATTGCTATTATTTTATAATTTTGGCTATACCAGTGAATTTGTAGATGTAAGAAACATCTTCAGCCACAATGCTAGATAATCGGATATGGTATCAGCAATAATCTTGGGAATGGTGTCACAAAATTCACTGGTATTGATAAAGCTATAAAAAATAAAATAAAGTCCATGTTGTCACGAAAGACTACAGACAACATAAACGTTCACTTTCGCTTACAGCTATCATAGCTGATCTACCGGAAATCAATATAGTTTATGCCTTATATCAACATATGTACAATATTATATATTTTAGCATTTCACTGTTCAAATTTCAAGGACCGAAATAGTTACAATTATTTCATAGTAAATATTGTTAATGAAATACCTTTCAACAAGTACCCTATCATTTCACCATACACTTTGGCGGGTAAAACAAGCTGCAGATATACACATAACATACGGTGTTTATCTATCACAAGTGAAAGCGTATGTAGTAGAAGGGAAGGCCCAGCCCTTAGAACTGGTTTGAACTGGTCTAAGCTGGTCAGACATCTCAGAGCGATACTTTCACTCTAATCGCACAGTTTGTGTAAAGCAAAAAGAGAGAAAATATGTGGTTTCCCGGGAATCAAAAGTTCTCATCAAACTGACTTTCAGACGAAGACCTTGGCACAGAATACTTCCATGAAGAATTATCTTTCGATCGCTGCGTTATGCAAATAAGACCACGTGACTGGAATGAAACGACGAAGCGAGCAGCAAGTCAGTTCACGATGGTTGCGAGACGTGACTTCATGGACGATGGAATCCGTAACGTGACCATCAGCAGTACAGTACTTCCTGTACACTGTGTCAACAGTACCTACTTATCAATATTTGACGACTATGAAATTGATCCCATAAAGGTCGGTCATGTGACTTTATATTTTCTGATTTACAAGGCGCCAGACAAATTTTTAAGAAGATAAAGATGTTTTACTTGCTTTCTGTGTTTACAAACGACAGTACTTGACTTCAAGACGATACCATAGTCCTATCGTTAAAAAATGGGCCTTAAAATATACTGATTGTAGACAACCGCTGAGAATGCATAGACTGTGCTGATTTAATTGATTTAATTTGATTTAATTGAATAATATGTCTTGTATAGGTCTCAGTCATCGGCGTGGATCACAAACGTTGCTCTTCTTTCGGTGACCCACATTACAGAACTTTCGATGGGTAAGGCCTTAGGCGACCTCTCGCTTTGTTATTTCGATGTAGAAAATGTCATGCACTAGAATATATATCAGCATGACTTGAAATGATCAGCATATGGTACCAAATATCACGTCAGTCAAGTGTTTTCCATCAACTTGCTTAAAGTTAATCATTGAAATATGTTTACATACGTTGCTAATGTCTCCTACTTGTGGCACAAACATAAACTGTACATCTTCAGAACTGACCTTTGATTTGATTGTAGACTTTGGTATTCAATGTTAAAAATGGTACTATGTGTTAGCAAGAGGAACAACTGATGAAGGCAGGACACTAGAGGTAAGCCCTGGAAGTGAAACACCAATTACCAGTTTTGCAATCTTAAAACAGGAACTTAAATTTGTACCTCGTAAATCTAAGTTTTTATTACTGCAAAGCTGGAACATTGTCGGATTCATCTTTAATCAAATGCCATTACGATTATGACTACACGCGTTCGGCTTGATTCTCTAACTTTCCCGTTGTGCTGAACACTTTGTCTCTAAAAATTAAACAGTCGATCAATCAATCAATGAACCGATCAAATAGTAAACGAAAGTATAGCTTCAATTCGTAGCATCATCGAGATGTTTAAACTTAGCATTCTGACGTGATAGACACACCGAGAGGATACTGAGTGTTAAGTCAATTAAACAATCAACGTATAAGTCTCTACAAAATACAATGCAATTCTCATGAATAACTCACAGATGGACTTATAGGTGTGACTTCCATTCAATAGCGTAATTAGATAATAACAATGGCTTTCACACACTCATCGCTGACCTGTATTTTTTGTTGAAATGTTCACATTGCTCTTTTTCTCAAAGTTGACCTCTCATGCCCCATGATACACTGGCATTTTAGGTACAGACAGCGGCTACAGACTGCGCTGAGGTTTCTTGTAACTGTGCCGTGGCTATCCGTGAGAATAATGACCTTGTCATTATGGACATCTGTAACAGAGACAGTTTGAGAATATCAGTTCCGAGGAAGAACCTGTCGCCCGGCACTGCCATCCATCAGCAGTATGGAAACAAACATTATGTAAGTATATTAATATTGACGTCAAAGGCGAAAAAATCATCAGAGTATTGAGTATAAAAATGTTAAAATTAAATCATATAGAAATATTTCAAAATTATCCCTCAACGGTATTCGAAGCAAAGTATTCACACGATTACTTTCATGTTGCATATACAAACAACATACAGAGATTGCATAGTTAGTTATTTAAATATGCACGGTTTTCATCATCCGCTTTGTTCCTAAACGAAATTGATTATCTGCTCACAGCTGTCATAGAAGAACGAAATACAAACACCATGTAAATGAGCAATGTCACAAACACTGTTATGAGAACCATTTATTTACCAGTGCTGTTTTATATTGTTTACATCCATAGCTTCCATGTACCTTACGTTTGTAATAAACATTAGAATATCGTTCTTTGAGTATTCTAATTGCCGCGGCTTTCCCCTCAGGTGTATATGTACCCTGGTGTCACACTGGAAGTACAGGTGGTCAGCAGTGCGCAGGGCAAGTGGCTGGATGTCTTTGTCGTCCTTCCTTCCGATTATACCGGACGCACGATGGCGCTGTGCGGAGATGGAGACGATGACGACACTAATGACTTCACAAAGAGGAACGGTGAAATCACAGAAGATCTGGACGACTTTGCTGAGTCATGGAGGTATGCACTACGTCACTGATGACGTAAAAGAAAAATTACGATAATCAGAGGTACAAGTTTAGTTGCAAGAGAATACGGTTGACTGCAATTCTACTTTTACAACTCAATTTTACGCAAAACACGATTGGAACTATTTTGGGATAATTGGATTAGAGTAATTATTAGGAAAATGTAACGAAATCGAAATTTTTACAGCTGAAATTTTACAAAATGATAGAATAGTGTAAAATTTGAAATATTGTTTCTCATCTAAAAAAACAACGAAAACACAATGATTATTGCATATCTCTTTCATCGGATTCATTTTCATGAAAACATTTGTGATTTTTGTGTAAATGTACCGAAGAAACGAGACAAAATGCTTAAAATTTCTCTAATTGACGACTTTTGCGTCAGGGCACTTTTGAAATGCCCCTGACTTTTTCGTGAATTTAAGGCTTCATAAACATTAAATTGAGTCAGGCACATTTTAAATGACCCTGACTGACTTAACTGTAAATCAATCAAAAACTTCAGTTTGGTCGAGGAAAGTGACAAACTGAGATTAGTACTAGTATTTCAGTAATGAAGAAACCATAGACAAGCTCACACATTTTCATTCAAATATAAATATTGTTCCTATGTTTTGAACAACATTGCATTAGATACTATCATGCGCTGATCTTACCCATAACATTTCAACAGCATCATAAATTTTGAATAAAATTTTAAAGATGATAAGGAAATATAGGGTAATATTAAACAAATTTCTAAAATTCTTGATAAATTGCGCCTATCCAATTATCCCAAATTAGTTCCAATCGTGTTGCAAAATACATCCTAAACTGACTGCCATTACATACCCTTTATAGATCCCGCAGTCCTCAAAGTTTATCCACTTTTTAGAGACATAGTAGATAGGCAAACCAAGAATTTTAATCGAGCGAATGAAAATTTAAAAGAATGAGATATAAATCATCGGGTTATAGGTTACAACTGTTGCAGGATATAATCAAAATGTACGTAATCGACAAAGTTGACAACGATCGAAAGTTAGATAAACCCTACGAATTGTCAGCTGTATAATGTGCACGACAAGTGTAGAAGGCCAGTTAGCCTATGAAGCAAATTTTCGGGTTTTTTTATAGTTTTGTTTCTAAAGTATTGGAAAATTTTGTAATTTTTTTTCCCTTTATCTAGTATTTTTTTTCTATTGATGATTTCTGTGATAAGTGTAAGTGTGTCTGTGGTAAACGATTTATCTTACTCAAGTTGTATATCCTGTTGTTAACAACAAGGAACGCAAAAAGTGCTTCATTCCTAAAAGTGGTTTCCCTCGTGTAGGTGTTGCCTTAGCTGATCTGAAGCTATATCCGTATCGCTCCATTTCTGGAAAATAGATCCTACAAACTAAGACTTACTAACTGAGTTTTAGTATTATAAAAACACTATTTGTGCTTTTTTTAGAGTTTCCGAGGATGAAAATTATTCTTGGAACACGACAGCTTTCACGGACACCAGAAAGCAATGCAATGTACTGCAACTGTCCAACTGGAATTGACAGCTCCAGAATTTGCTGTGGGTACGGACTGCACACCGACCAATCAAGACACGGTACGGACGTGACGCAACTTTACGCAATCGGGCACAGATCACGGTGAAGAATCTTGCTATGGTCCTCTACGCAGAAATTTTGTCAATTACGCAGACTATCCTCAGTGTATCGAGAAAACAGATTTTGAAAATATCGGAGAAGATCACGTGGAAATAGGAAATATCGAGTTTGATTTTGATTCCGAATTTCAACCAAACATCCCTGAGTGGCCGACACAAAGTGGCATAACAGAGGAAATGGCGCGCGAGTTTTGTGGACGTTTTTTCAACTCTACCTCGATTTTCAGTGAATGCATTCAATGACAAACCTTGATACTCAGAAGTACAAAGATACATGCATTACTGACATACAGGTAAGGATTTTTGTGGCTTTCGTCTTCTTTATTTTATGACGTTGCTGTTCCTCATTCTTGAGTTTTTATTGAATCAGCTTTTACTCAAGAAAACGCCCTTCATCAACTATTATATATGTAAGCGATAAAGCACCCTAGCGATGGTATTCTAAGAGATTTTGACCAGTTCACGACATAAAACACGAGCGATAGCGAGTGCATATATGAAGTGAACTGGTCAAAATCTCGTGTACACCGTCGCCGGGTGTGTTTAATGCTATTATATCATAACAGTATATTAAAATTCTGGGACATGAAATGTCAAAAAGGGATTTTTGAACTTGCCGAGAGTTCGCGCGTGTGGCAACCGTGGTATTAATTTCGTAAATATACCACGGTTCTTTTGCAGTGTCGACCAATCAGATCGCTGCATTTGCACCATTAATATACTGGTATAATCTAATACGTTTTAGCAAGCAATGAGGCTTTATCAAAGCATGAGATACGTGGGCAGATTACAGCTAAAGTAACGTCTGCCTCTGAAGTGAATTGATAAAGATATGTTTAACTCCCTCTCTTTAATTTTAGGTTTGGCCAATGTCGTTTTTGCCAATCGTTTAAGTTTGATAAACAGGAAAACTATAATGCAAAATAACACTATAACATTATATTTACTTTAGCCAGTGACCAATTTACCGGTAGAACAGTATCTTTTCATTTGTTTTATCAAATTTTCTCCGTGATGACATAGGACAAAATAAAAAGCGAAACCAAAATATATGTATGGGTGCCATTAAAACAATTTTTTACCTCTCTTTTATAGAGTCTACCAACTATGCATGTCTGTACGGTGACTCGGCTCATCTTATGGAAAGGAGGCCGCCGTCATTGTATATTTTGAAGGAAACAAATTTGTTAATGTTCCTTCAATTGACATCCTCGCGTGTCTTTCAGGCGATGGATACCCTCGACTTTGCGCCCTCTACGGCGGCAGCATTCCAATTTGATTGCATGGATCTCGTGCTCCGTAACATCTCTCTGTACGAAGACGACGGCCACGGAAACAAAGTACCGCCACAAGAACTATTAGCCATGCTCTGTCCAAACGATTGCAGCAAACATGGCGAATGTAACGACAACATCTGTCTTTGTGACGAGGGTTTCACAGGAAACGACTGTTCTCATGAAGAAGGACAGCCAATATATCTGAGCTACCTTAAGCACGACGCCCTCTGTGATTTACAATCAAGACCGTGTGAGACAGCGTTTGGTGTTGGAGAGAATTTCGTCGAATCAGAACGACTTTTGTGTAAAGTGAAGCTTACGAATCAGGTGCAATACGTCATACAGTATTGTTTTCTTTGACTCTGGGCAAATATCATACGAATATTCAGATTTTAATAATATATTTAAATGTGCTTTGTTGGAAAGATCAAATCAGACGCACGGCTGATCTTGTAAGTTAATCTAGGGTACATATTCTGTACTTTGGCTGTATAAGGTGTTACAGGAAAGGCCACAATGAGATTTGAAGTTGCAAGGTTGAATATATAAAATACTAGGGCAAGAACAATCGAATTTCTGCACATCCCTGATGTTAATACGGCTACGTCTTACACTTAGGATGTGATTACTTGTATAACATTGCAACATCTACATTGCTGAATGCCTTTTCTTTTCAGAAAAACCACATCTCTATGTATAACATGGAGGCATACCTCATAAGCTCAACGGAAATCGCATGTCCCCTGAGGCACACGGGTATCAACACACATCCAGCAACAGTCACCAACAACGAACTGCCAGTAGAATACTCCGATATTTCCGTCAGCTTGGATGGCGTAACATTCAGCAACGAACTGCTATTCACTGTCTTCGATTCGGTGTGTGTAGAATGTAGGGAAAATGGTAACTGCGACAAGAAGGTGAGCGATACTCGTCCTAAACGTCACCATAGTAGCAGTCAGTGTGACAATTTACCTAATATGGATACCACGATAGAAATAATGTTTCGTGACTGCCATATTTTCTGATGTCAAAGTCTATGTACGTTTTGATGCTTTAAAATTGGTAGAGAAAATACACTTTCATGTGAAGGTAATATGCGCCTTGAAGGTGAAAGACTTAAACTTTTGCTCAAACTTTCCTTCAGCAATATTTCAACCATTTTCTTTCAAAATCGAGAGTAAAAATCGGGGGTCAATTTTTTGTACTGGAGAAACAACTAAGCCAAGATATTTAAATTCAAAATGGCCGCCATGGCTGTGTTAACTCTATGGAGAAAAAGAAAATTTGCGAATTTCGAAAAACTAAGCCGGTGAAAAGTTTTCTTACACCAAGAGCTTTAAAATGAACCCCCACAAGTGGTAGATCAGAAAAGAATTGTAAAAGTTTGAGAGTCCGAATATCTGTCCCCGAGGCGCGTTCTACCTTAATTGTAAATCTTGTAGGCAATTGCCTTTTTTCTTCAAATAGTATGCGATGTATGCGATGTAACACCAGTTTGAATTATCAACACGAAGTCATCACATTGGTCAAAGAATAGACATCTATACCGCTATGATACAAAACTCCTTATATTGTTTAGTATAACGGATATCAAAATACAGCCAGGCCTAAAATTCGCAATGGGTCTTATACTAGTGTTCTGCTGTCAATCTTCTATCTATCTATTTTTACCTAGAACAATTCATGTCTTATCGAGGGAGCGTGTTTCAGTGAAGGAGCTCAACATCCGCTCGAGTCTGGAAAGTACTGTGATCCGGCAAATGACGAGTTTGGATGGACCGAACGAGGTAATGCTAAAAATCTATGCATTTTTACGCATTATTCATGTTTGGTCAGCATTAACACAGAAAGGCAGTCAGACAGACAAACAGAGAGACACTTTAAGTCGTACTAGATCTTATATGTTTTTTTTTTCAGAGAGACGTAAGTCACTTGCGTGTCACGGGCTGCTATGGTTTCCACTCGAAATCTAATTGATGTCAATTTTGTCGTCAGAGAAACAGTAAAATTTCGATGAAAAGATCTGAGAATCTCTTGGATTACAGCGTTGTCTAAACAAATAAATAAAAGCAACAAAAACAAAAGACAAGATTCATAATGTGTACCATGATCCCTTCTTTGAATCGTTAATTACTTCACCAAAAGAAGCTATACCTATACTAGTTACACTTGGCAAACGGGGAAGAGTCTTTCTTTTACTGTGAACGTTTAAGACAACACCTTTCGGGATATTAAATCTGATATCAGCTTTGTTAATTGATACGTTGCATTATTATTATATTATTACTGTTCTGGTAGTAACATAGTGATGTACATTGTTTGGTGTGAGACTCACCTTTGCACACACTGAAGCGGCGACATGCGCCCTCTATCACATGCTTTAATACTATTGTGGCCTTACATCATTAATTCGACACCTCCAGATATCACCGGACCTACTGAAACTACAAATCCGACCGCGCCAGGCTCGACAGAAACTCGGTAACGTATTTAAAAGTTCCGTAGGACTTTGGTTCTGTTAATGTCATGTACAAATGTCCGTACCATAAAAAAACAAACAAATACCTGAGGTTTCCTTGATGGCAATCGTATCAGTATCAATTTATGTCTCTTCCATTGCCACTAAAGATAAGGTTTTATAAAATAGGTTAAACAGTGACCTTTTTCGATTTTTCGCTATATCGGAAATGCCATACGCACATAACGTGCTCGAATCAGCCATAGAAACGAAGACAACACAGCCAATACTTACAAGTAATGTGTAATTCAGTTTGATGCCGATGGACTACATAGCGCTCTCTCTCTCCTCTCTCTCTCTCTCTCTCTCTCTCTCTCTCTCTCTCTCTCTCTCTCTCTCTCTCTCAATTTTTGAAATTTTTTTCAAGTATATATTTGAGTAACGAGACAAATGTTAATTAAATTTTGATGAAGTAGAATCACCTTGAGTAAATCAAAATAATTTATCAAATTAATTCCTTGAGACAGTCTTCAATCAAGTTAAAATCATCATCTTTGATCGATGTTCATTTTGATGACAGGGACAATGGCAGGCGTTTCTTGGTTTTCTCTGTGGAATTATAGTCGGTGCTGCTGCCGTTTGTGAGTATCAATGCTTTCATTAATTACATGCATGGACATCTATATAAGGCCTTTTACTCGTACAGGACACAGTAAACTACATTCTTGACAAACTCCTACAGCGACATACAAATTGACGGACAAATGTTAATGAAACGGAAAGTTTTGAATTATTACTCGGAAATTTGAAACTGTTCCGTTTTGGCATCAATTCAACAATGAAGGATCGCCGTACAAATGTGGTTCCAGAGAAAAGAAATACCCAATATTCATCGACACTTGAAGTTAAAATGGCTGCTATACCTATATTAATTAGTTGGGGAAAAATTAGTTTCGATGTTCACAAAAGTAGACTATTTAGTCCGTGAGTTTCAAATGAACCCTTACAGTGGTAGCTAAGACCAAAGATCTGCGGTAGTATGCGCCTCGAAAGTGAAAGACTTAAACTTTTGCTCAAACTTTCCTGAATGAAACTTTTCTCCATTCTCTTACCAAATCAACAATAAAAAAGGGGGTCATAGTGCAGAGTTTGTGAAATTTGAAATTCAAGATGGCCGCCATTCCTGTGTTAACTCTAAGGGGAATGTTAAATTTTGGAGTTTCGAAAAACTAAGCCGTGAAAATACATTATAATAGCTTTAAAATGAGCCCCCACACTTGGTCACCAGAAAAGAATTGTTAAAGTTTGAGAGTCAGACTATCTGTCCCCGAGGCGCGTTCTACATTAAGAACGGAAACAACGGGCGGCACGACACGGGATTTGATTGGTTAAGGAAATAATAAGTAGGGTAACAGATAGTAAGACTTCTATTCATGCTCAGTACATTAAACCTAGGATAACAAGTAACGGCATTCAGAGTCATGGACACTGCCTGACATTACACTCTAAACTCCAGAGAGACATACATGTAAAATGAAATGAGACAAACTTTAGAATATGTCCAGAGTTAAAATGAAGCAATAAAATTTCATCACCCCAAAGTAACATATTCAAAATAGTTCTATCGTTGTCTGGTTCTTTCAGGCATTGCATTGTATGTGCACCGCAGAGCGACTGTAAGTACCTCTATAACTTTTATTACTGTTTAGGCTGCTGCCTTTGACATGGTGGCTAGTCTGAATCATACTGGGTCCGCACTGAACAATTGTATAAATCAACATAATTGTAGGGGAAGTAGTTTCCTGTTTGAGGGCCTACGTATATCAATTAGAGATTTGTTTTCAATACTGAGCCTTGTGCTCGTCAGGTATACACAGTATATATATATATATATATATATATATATATATATATATATATATATATATATATATATATAATTCTCACTTGTGTTTTGAAAAAATGTCTGATCGTCTTGCTTTTTTAACTCGGCAGAAGAGAAAACAAGAGAAAAGTTTCGATAGAGCTGTTTCCAATAGATACCACATTGCACAAAAACCGGATGGCGAAACCGTCGAAGAAAAGTATGAAAATGTCGTTGCACGGCAAGATGTCGACATGGAGGTTTATGAAGATGTAAACAACCGGGCCAGCATGAATACGGAGCTCAGCATTCATCAGCAACAGCCATATACTGATATCTTAGACCGTGAAGAACATGAGTATGAAATGTTGCAAGGAGAACGCAGATATGGCGTCGGTAATCGAAATGTGTAGCTGTCGTCTGCAACCATTCTCAATCAGTTTTTTTTATTTACCCTCGTAGAGACCATACTAAACGGCATATAAGGCAATTTACATGAATCCAGACTCTAGAAGTCAATGGATTTAATCTAACTGACGTCTACATAACGAAGAACAATAGGTCGTTTCCCAAATCACACTTTTTGACCTGTCGTCAATCCAAACTATTGCATCAGTCATATTTAATTTGAGTCTACTTCATATCCTCAATATAACAACTTTTCTAACTCATATAACTCAAGGAAACAAAAAGTACAGTTGCGTATGTTACAGTTTTCTTTTGATATGGTCATACCAGTTTCATAGATGCTTAAGAAGATAAAATTTTCCTTTGATCATAATTTGCAGATGATGAATCCCATGATAAATATGCAGTTTTGTAGTACACGGTCTTAATAATTCAGTTACACAGAGTATAGAAAAATGTGATACGAAGTGGAGTTGGCGCAAAGCGCGTCAACTGAGATATTGTAAGCGAATTTTTAGTTGTAAGGAGAGTGATTTCGTGGTGCAACGAAACCCTAAAATGACCTTTTTATGTTCATCAAAATGATTTACAGTGTTAAAAGTTCAAATATAAAAGAATAGTGTCTGACTAATGACAGAGATTGCATAAGTCATTGGACGTCCTAAAGAGGGCGCACTTTTCAAGGGACTTTTGCCAGTTTAGACATTTACATGATTAGATCCACTCAGACACCGGTAACATTAAGTAACTTTCCACGGAACATTCTACGCAACTTAATTGCAAATTCTAGACGCACTGTCAGTTAAGAAGTTGAATTTTGTATTCAAGAGTTGATTGATGTCTAGTATGAATCATTGTAGATACACCAACCACAATCAAATGTCATGATGTACAGTTCAAACAATTAAGTTTGCTGGTCCAAAGTAATGGAATAAAGTTCCTGATACTATAAGAAAATATTGAAAATAAATATATAGTCACAACAACATATTTTACAAACAATTTTTCCAGAATCTTATATTAACCAGATGTTTATATTGAAGTATAGTAATATTCGTGTACATTTATGTTTCTCGTTTAGCTTATATACAAATGTGGTTTTCAACGAGAAATGACAGTGCTCAAACACGGCAGTAAGAAAGCAATGTTTTCTGTTTATCTCTGAGATGAGAGGCTAGACTATATTACTTTTAACTATTCTTAGCGTCTTTTCCATCTGCAATATTTCCGTAATGTTCACAAAGTACACTTTGCATTCATTTTCATCAGTCAACTTACCCTTGTGTCAACTTTACCCTTGTGTCGGTCACCCGACGAAAGTTTTTACTCTTGCCTCTCCCCAACACTGGTGTGGCGAGCCAATAGTGCACGACCGGGCGCCGACGCACCTATCCAGCCGGCAACCCCGCGATGCCCGCACTCAAGCAAGCTTGATCCTCGTCTCGGTCCCCGTTAAAAAAAGGAACAAGTTTTCATCATAGCCTCTCCCCGACACCGGACTTGCCAGTCCGCTGCGGGCAAATCGGCTGGGCATGGAGGCTAATTTGCAATGGGTCGCAGCGAAGAGACTGCTCTTCTAAGTACGACACTCCGATCCACACCCAAGTCGTCTGCAAGTGATTTGGCGCCCCTTCCATGTTTGAACAGGTTAGATCTATCGAATGCAGTGTCTGTCGACTACATTTTAGGTAATGTTACTCAATACGTAGACTTGCTACAAGATTGTTGGCCCTATAGTATCAAAAATGAATAAATTGAAGGAATAATCTTCAGAAGGCTATCGAGTTAGAAGTAGGCTGTTGCGTAGAGCGCGGGGTGAACGCGTTGGCCCAGTAACTGCTGGCGGGAAAAGGTAAGCGACTGGTGGCCATTGACTGTCCTGTAAAAAATCGATGTTTGAAAGCAAAACTGGTATGCGCAGACGATGAGCATGCAGATTCTAGGGACTCTGGGAGAACGGTGATGCAGCTACAGGCGACCCCAGTTTGATGACCTTGTTATTACAATAGCTAATGTTACCCCATTAACTGGGTTTAACCTTTGGTTTTTCACTTGGACCGTGTACTCTTGTAGTGTTGTATATGAGAACTGTGTCAGGATTGTACATTACAGCTGTAGGTATAGTTTGTTTGTTATTGCACAATTTTCAGACTTTTCGTCTTATTCAGTAGTTATCCATGCCATCTCAGGAAGGTGGAAACGATCACTTTGTCCCTTGATGAAACACCGGCACTCTATTGTTAGAATTTACCTTAAGTGGTACCGTCAAGCCTTACATCACCGTGTTAGTAATACCCAATCAGAGGCTGCGATTTTGCCATTGTCATCAGTACGACTATTTCCTGTTACTGTATCCGATAGCTGATCTTCAATAAACTTATCATGCCAATTGTACCATCAAACATAAATATTTGATGATAAATGGCAGTGTTTAACACAACGAAGAAAAAGATAATAAATTTTGATTTTCCGCTGTTGATACACAGTTCTACGTACACACGCGTGCATAGTTCACTTGCTTGCAGTTTTGCTTGACACGAGTTAGACCAATATTAATTAGAAAAAGTGTGTTTCTGGTAACATGCCTCTGAAAATTAGAGTAGTTAGGTCGGAGGAAAATATTTTTATTTTCATTTTAGTTTGCTGAGACCCATAAAATGCCGTAAGATTTAGAGAATGTACTCAAAATATTTTGGAAATGCGAAAATAATGTCTAGGGTCGGAGGGTTTTCCTAGGGCAGGCCGGGTTACCAGAAACACGTACATTTTTTATTTGGCCTCAATCTTTTTATTCGGTCTTCCTGTTTCATCAAATTTCAACCACTATGATGGCCAATGCATGATTCACACGTTCACACGTTCAGTCGATACTCACGTATCTGTCTATGTGGACGAGCTTTCGAATCCTATCTAGAATTTTACCGCATTGTTATCATTGGTGTCGTATATGAAAGCTATATAACTGATATTGTAATCGTCAGCCAGACGGAAACGGGCAGAGGATAGACGGAAAGTCAATTACATCACCGTCCCGGTGATTACATGTAAATTTCGTTCTGCAAATTTAAGTAACACGCATTCCGAGGTCGCTGAGAGTCAGATCAAAGTCTAGTTGCACGAATAGCAACTCAGTGACATAAAATAAGGTATTCAATAGAGTTTGAATGGTACTCGTAGTTTGACGACTCAGTGACAATATTACCGAATTCGAACGAAATGGAACTCGATTTCACTAGTAGTGTGACTATTGATTTGGGCGGTTACGTGTTTATTATGTCATATATTAAGCCAGATTTATTTATTTATTTATTAATTAATTAATTTATTTATTTATTTCACATTAAAGGATTTCCCATTTACAACTCAAAGACTCCTATAAGGTTGTAATCTACCATGGGGTCCTACATAAAGTAAAACAAATATTAAAATTTACAACATGAAAATTAGTAAAAAAGTAAAATCAGTACAGGTAAACTCTTAAACGATGACTACAGATAAAAATATAAAAAAAACACTGCTGAAATGCGAAGTAGTCTACCTGCTTACATTGTCTCTGATGTAAAAGTTGATCTGGGATTTGAAATTATTCAAGTTAGTACTGCATCTAATCATGTCAGGCAAAGAATTCCAAGCTCGAGCTGCACGCATGGCGATAGTCCTTTGACCTGTTTCAGTACGAAATCGAGGCAGTAATAATTTGCAAGTTACAGGATTGTGGCTAGATAGAGCGTGCTCTTATAACATGTATAAGGATATGTGACTATAAAACTATTTTCCACCAAAATTAAACTAGTTGTCGTGGATCAATTGTCTTCTTGATCTGTTGATCGTGTTTGCTGATGACTTGATGGCCATGTTATCGACAACCATTGACATATAGGTACTCGAAAATGCATAGCACAGTCACGTGACCTGAAGACCATTTGGTCTGAGTGTATGTTTACGGCACGATATTCGTGTATGTCATAGTACACCGACCATTTTACAACACGAATTAGTGTGCATATATATGCGTCATAGTACATGGTTATCAACACCAGATTGATCGAAATCGACCTTGAAAGTCTCAAATATGTCTGTCCAAGGTTTTCCAACATAAAATGTCATAACAGAATGGCTGCCCATCGGCCAAGGGTTCAAAAATTGGACAAAATCGTAACAAACTGGTCGCATTTGGGTCATACTCGGTCTTATATCGGTGCAAGTTCACACACACACGAACATCACATTACAATGTTTTCGTACTGAGTTGGAATGGTATCAATTCAGACACGTCGGAGGAATGGACGTGAAAACGGTTAACAACATGTCCACCCGGTGGCCATATTTGATGGTATAATGCCAAAAATTGATAAACATATGTTGTAGGGTATTGCACGTATGCTCTGGACGTGGAATCGCATCAAACGGGCGCATAGCTGCCATATTGGATGGTATGATGAAATGACGCATAGAACATTTGCCTACTAAGTTTATGAATTTGATCCTTGCATACCTTGGTATGGCCTGAGGGACATATCCCGATCAATAAGGCCCCGCCTTTCCATTTTACATTAGGACTAGCAACGACGTAGTGGGGAAGACAATTAAGTCAGTAGTGTAATTGACTTTCATGATGCTGATCCCTGAATGTTGTTTTCAACTATCAATGATGGATGTCATCATAAAGTGATGGTCTCACTTCCAGCAGAAGTACATAAAAACTATTTCTAAGAATTAAACACTGTAACCATGAGGACCTGCAATGATATTCGAGATAATAATGTGTAAGTGATACTGCGGAAGGGTTGTCGATATTACGGAACAAACACCTTTGGTGACAATGTTTACTTCTCTTCCAAAATTGATCTTCATTGAATTGTAAGCCTACAGTTACAAACAGGGCCTACATTTGGTACCAATTTTTGTAATTCACCTGATATGATCGCAAGGGGTGCATTCACAACATTTGAGTTCAGGATTCCATATGTACGACATTTTATGACACTTTATTCTGCATGCAGTGCAATTAATCTGACTGTCGAGATACCTGACACCTTGACAGGTTCGAAACTAATTGAAGATTTACGAGTCTCAATAGGACGATGTAGGTTTAATGCGCCTTCGGAACACATATCTGAACTCTCAAATTTTCCCAATTCTTTTCTGATCTATCACTTACGGGGGTTATTTTAAGCTCTTGGTGTAAGTAAAATTTTTACCAACTTTTTCGAAAATCGAAAATTTCATTTCCCTCCATAGAGTTAACACAGGGGTGGGGGCCATTTTGAATTTCAAATATGTAGTAGTGTGGAAGCAGACTCATCGTGCTAAAGTATAAACGACACGATTGGAACTAATTTGGGATAATTGGATGGTTAAGTAATGCCGATTTAATCTACAAATGTAATCTCATTTGCTTTTCTTTTTACATTACACACTTGTTTCTATGAGTTATTTGTATTATTGCAACATTCAACTATCTGGCATCTAACACTCTTGAGAAATTTAAAAAATATGAAAATCAAATTATCCTAAATTAGTTCCAATCGTGTTAAACGACGATAATGTAGCCATGTGCACTCTTAATTATTTGTCAGAGTATCTCAAGAATGGGGAAACGGCCAGCATGTCCCTTGATAATGTGCCAGGACCCTTCAATATATTTAGAATTATGGTACTTGAGAGGTACTACGAAGCCCCGTCTTTACTGAACCAACCAATCACGAACTTGTGTTTTGTGATCGGTTAAAGCACCTATAAATGATAAATTGCCCCTAGTCCAGGTAGACTAGAATCAAACATATATCATGTATTATTTTGTAGTGATTCACTTTTCGTGTATCGGTAAAGGTGAACGTTGAAACCACTTATCGCTTTGAGCAAACTGCAGAGCAAGATTTTGAAATAATAATGCTGCGCCAAATACATCTAACGCTCGCAGTTCCGATATTGTGTCTTCTGCTTTCGGTGGGATCATCCTGGCCTAGTGATAGAGGAGCAAATTCACTTCCACCTAATGGGTACGTTTCTCAGCTTTTACGTCTGTCTGTCTGTCTGTCTGTCTGTCTCATATATATATAAAACAGACAGCCATAGAATGATGTAAGAGTTAGTTTTCGTTTTAGTGGTATACAATACAGAATAGTGCATAATATTATACTTTGATATATTGCTATTGATGTTCATTTTTGCGTACACAAGCGTTTATGGTGCATGTTTGTCGTTTTGCTTCATTTATAGTTTGTTTGTTCTACTGTTTCGTTTTCGTCGCTGACGGTATCTAAAGTGTCATTGGCTTCTTGAAACATCAATGGTCAAAACTTGGCCTTGAACGTATCGTACATATCGGGTGCGTATCGTACATATCGGGTGGTATATACGGACTTGTCTTAAAACGTGTGAGCGAACGGCGAATTCCGCGTGCAGCTGCCGCGACTTGCTTCTTGTGCATGTACTGCCTAGATTCGTTATCGCAAAAAGATAACACAGTTTCGGGGCGTTCAAAATAGGGAAACGGTCTCATAACATGTGATTATTTGGGCCGCTCCAATTCATGATTTTCAAATAGTAGATTTGATAAAAAATGAACGAGAGAAAGATATTACAGTGGTTTGCTTTTGAAGCTTTGGCATCACGCAAAGTAGACATATTGTCTAAATTGAGGTGTTGCCACACTGTCAGGTGTTACAGTAATAAACGCTGAGTAGTAATTCAAGTCGATCACAGAGAAATCAAATCTGCCAAAGTTGAAATATGTCTTGCAGCAGGTCAGGCGTAGTCAAAACAACTACACCTGAAAGAAAGTGATAAGACTTGGACAGTTATTGGACATATGTGGTGGTGGTGTTTAGACTACGTCTGACCGTCTGCTAGACAATGTTTCAACTTTGGCAGAGTTGATATATATATATATATATATATATATATATATATATATATATATATATATATATATATACATACATTGTATGTATGTATAATATGTATAATATATTGTAAAAAGGGTTGCGAAGTCGACTCAAGCCAGCGGAGAAGCCGTAATTGAATTACTCTTGGTATGTGGTCAATTATATCAGAAGCAGCGTCACTAACCAAAGTTACAAGGGAGTACTGCCCAATGTAGTCAGTATGATTTCCGTAATAACGGGGTGGTACATCTAACACAGCGTATTTTTCTCAAAAAAATAATATTTTTGCAAACATTCATACAATTTTAATTAATTTGTTGAGCCAAGATTAAATTATTGGTTGGGTTCACCTTTCAGCTTGTCAAGCAGTCGTAAGTTGCATGATAAAGAAGTGTTAATTTATGCAAATGTATGCAAATCACCCGATTTTCTAGCTTCTCTTTTCTCCCAATTTCAAGATTTCCAAAAGAATTGAACTCTCCTATGGCTGGGTCAAATTTTCTAAAATTTTCACATTATGTTGTTCCACGTTGTGTTGGGGCTTTATATATCTATCTATCTATCTATCTATGTATCTATCTATGTATCTATCTATCTATCTATCTATCTATCTATCTATCTCTCTCTATATATCTATCTATCTATCTATCTATCTATCTATCTATCTATCTATCTATCTATCTATCTATCTATATATATATATATATATATATATATATATATATATATATATATATATATATATATATATATATATATATATATATATATACAGGATAGATCAAGCAGCACCAACTCGTCTTTGGCTGTTACAACTATAGTACAGCTAACTCGCAGATGTCATTTTTATTGACACAATGTCCGCAGCCTGCTGGCTACAAAGTTCCTTGATGCTTTGTGATCATTACCATATCTGCCAAATATTGAGTTTACATTTGCATTATGTGGTCTTCCCTTTTGGTACGTGGGGGCACAAAGACTAAAAGATCCGTCGCTCGAGGACGCTCCCTACTCTCGAGCGATGGATCATCCAGTCTAGGGGGAACTGGACGTAATCACAACTCACATCTATGCAGAGGGAATCAATAATGGTGCATGCTGTTTACATTTTTAAACAGTCGGTTATATTGTTTTTGGCGCTTATCTTTATTGTACGACAGAACAAACAGTCGTGGCAAACGAAACAGTGAAGATATTTTACTGCACTTCCCAGTCAACAAGCGAGTTTCGAACAAGCTCAAACAGATGAAGTCATTTATTCAGTGTTGTTTCGAAACCAGACTTCCTATTGTGTACGAACGCAACAGTAGTGCTTGATCGCCGAGTCAAACTGTGCAGGGTTAGGGTTAACTATACGCGTATTATAATATACACATATACGGTACGGTGAATCACAAAACATAGTTTAACGACGCATTTGATGTTGTTTTTTCTATTGTGTAATTACCTGAACAGTTGACGGTGCGTGTTACCTTATGAATAAACTTGAGAGCTCATGACAAATAAATGCAACATTTGAATCTACATTTAATATTGCTGTATATTTAAGCAATAAAGCACATCCAACAACGGTATACCACTCGATTTTGACCAGTTCACTCCATATATGCACTCACTATCGCTCGTGCATATATGTCGTGAACTGGTCAAAATCTTGTGGTAGAGTAGATACCGTCGCTGGGTGTGTTTTATTGCTATTATATCATAACAGTATATTGAAATTCTGGCGTCAAAAACAGTTTTTGCTAAAGCTGAGAGCTCGCGCGTATGCCAACCGTGGTATATCGCCAATATACCACGGTTCTTTTTGCGTCTCGACCAATCAGATAGCTGCATTTGCACCATCAATATACTGGTATGATATAATTACTCATAAGCGATAACGACAGCGGTCTTTGCTTTTCCACGGCGTGGCTGAGTTTTTGTTGAGCCGTTAAGTCCAGGTGAGATCTAGATAACCTTAGCCCCGATTGCTGGGCTGGTATCCGAACTGACTGTAATCAAAATCCTAACGTAAATTATTGAATTTGGATAATTATGTATCGCCATTTAGCGTTCCCTAACACTAGTCCTCGTTGTTATTTAACGATTCCTTTCCACTGTCGTGATTTTCCGGGTCCACCATATCTGAAAGACTCATCATATCTATGAGGTACGCGTATTTTAATTACTGTAGCAGAACATCAATTGAAGAAACCTCTGCCGCGATGCTGACAAGTCTCAAATCACTCAGAAATTATACATTGCTGTCCCCGAATAGTTCATACCGCAAGCAACTCTCTAACCATCTTTCCTTCTTTGTCGGTGTACAGGGAAAATGTCTGCTCAGTCACTAAATCGAAGATGACTTCCTACTGGGAGCCTTACTCCCAGTCGTATTCGAGGCGGACGACAGAAAATTGTGGTTGGTTTGGGTGGAGTCGCTGCACTAAGTATATGTAAGTATGCGCACGTTATACCCATGCTATGCCTCCGTTTACGCAGTCGAGAAGTGCCGAATGATTAAGTTTAAAGGGGGGCTGTCCTCGGAATTGCGCGCGTGCGGCTTTCTTGTTTACAAACAACGTATTTCGTGGATGGTATCCAGATGCATCAGGTCAACATAGCTGCAACAATTCGATTTTACGATATTCATTGTTGAAAAACATGTTTCAACTTTCATCAGTCGCCAACATACGCTGGATACAGTATTTACATCGGTCTTAGGGGTCCCTGGCAGTCTTTGAGCAGAGTTCCGACGACACCCTCCCTTTTACTTGATTCCTTGCAGTTATACATCGCATTGTAATAAGGTGCTTGTCTTCTACTGCGATTTACCATGATCGAAAAATTTTTGAGAGGACGCGAAATTTGAAATAATAGAATAATTACCAAGACGCCTCTTGTATGACATAACAAGGTAACAACCAAGAGTCCACTTGTCAGACATCTTTGACATATTACAAAGTTGTAAGTTTTAGGGCGCACCCTATCGTGCAGAACGGGAGGTTTCAGAAGGGGCACGTAGTATCTGTCTACGTGTTAAAGGTATACAGTCACCTGTAATCTAAATATATGATCAAAGGGGCGGCGTTCCTTGGTATTCAAAATGCCCATGTAGGGGCGCTGTTTTAAAAGGCGGCCACCCGCTTAAAATCTGTGATTGGTTAGATTTTCTCCTTCCATGGTAACTGTGGCAAAATTGGAACAGGTGACAGCATACCTTTAACGGAAGAGTTCTTTTAATGTTTTCAGCAAATTTTCCACGTTACAGGAGATCGTACAGGACTGGATATAGAACAAGATACAGAAGGGACTATTACCAGGACTATTTTTGCTGCGATGGTTTCTACAAGGACAGAGATCAGTGCCTAGGTGAAACATTGCACACATTGCCCTTGTACATTTAACGTAGAATGCACCTCGGCAACAGATATGCAAACTTTTACAATTGATTTCTGATCTACTACTCGCGGAAGTCAATTTTAAAGCTCCACCGTCTTAGTTTTTCGAAAATCGAAAATTTTATTTTGCTTCATAAAGTTAACACAGGGATGGTGGCCATTTTGAATTTCAGTATCGGTACATCTTGGGTAATTTTTTTTTCTTGTACAAATTTTTGAACGCTGACGAAACCCCCCCCCCCGCTTTTTATGCTTTGTTTTGCAAGAGTGTGGTTGAAAGATTCCTTGTTGAAAGTTTAAGCTTAAGTCTTTTTCTTTCAAGGCGCACACTACCTGATACTAATAAATGAGGAAATTTGATGTAGTGGCGGTGAGCCAGGCGATATTTCTCTCGCTTTTTTCCCATCACAGCTGTACCGGACCGACATGATTATTATTTTGTGTAAATGTCTTGCTGTCCATTTTTTTTGTATATACTGTTCGTGCGCGGTCCAAATTTTCTTATCGTAGACATCATAAAGTATGATTGACTTTTGGTAGATCTTCGTGTACGAGATCGACATCGTATTGCAGTTAAGATTTCGATTTATTCATCTCATGAAAAAGTTGGGTATTTTGTTTCTCTCTTACGAAATCTGTATTTTTAGTCCCCACGGACACCGTCCGGGGGACTTATAGGTTTGGTCATGTCCGTTCGTCCGTCCATGCGTGCGTGCGTGCGTGCGTGCGTGCGTGCGTGCGTCCGTCCGTTCACGCAGATATCTCAGAGATGCTTGGAGCGATTTCATTCAAACTTGGTACAAGGATTACTTCATATGTCATAGAGATGCACGTCGATTTGTTTTCTGATACGATCAAATATGGCCGCCACGCGGCCATTTAATTACGATTAAATTGTTTTGTGATATGATCCAATATAGCTGCTGTGCGGTCATTTTGTTACGATTTTTTCGTGTACAGAGCCATAATTCAGGCATATCTCAATTGATTTTATGCAAAGTTGGTACAAGGACATTGACCTATGTCATACATATGCATATTGATTTGTTTTGTGATACGATCTAATATGGCCGCCGTGTGGCCATTTTTTTACGATTTTCCATGTCCTGACCCATAGCTCAGACATCCACAAGCAAATTTATTCAAAGTTGGTACAAGGACATTGACTGATAGTATACATATGTACGTCGATGTGTTTCTCGGTATGGTCTGATATTCCCACATGGTAACAATTTTGTAATGGTTTTTTCATGTCGAGAGCCATAACTCTGGCAAGTCTCAACTGATTTTATTCAAAGTTTGTACCTGGACATTGACTTATGTCATACATATACGTGTTGATTTTTTAGACAGTAAGATCAAATATCGCTGCATGGCGGCGATTTTGTTACGATTTTCTCATGTACTGAGCCATAACTCGGACATATTTCCACCAGTATCATTCAAAGTTGGTACAAGGACATTGACCTATTTTATACATGCTCGTCAATTTGTTTCACGTCATGTAGCAGTGTCATGTCAATTATTGAAGTTTCATAATTGGGCTGATATGTCAAGAAATACCGCATCAAATTTCATGAAACTTTGTACTGATGTTAAACTCACTTACTTTAATAGTGAAAAAGACATTTATCAGTGTCATTTATGTAATAAACTTTCCTAATTAGAGTGATATATCCACAAATACAACGTCAAAATTGATGAAACTTGATACAGATGTTGATCTCATAGTGTTGTAAATACTGCATTTAACTTTATGAAATATGGTACCGGTGATAATCTATTAGTGTTAGGATAGTATGAAAAAATGTTTTGCAACATCCTGTCAACTAATTCCCAGTTGACTCATTTAATGACCTTTAGGATAGTGGCCTAAATTGGTTTTATGTTTTCATCACCATGGAACTCATTCTTGGCCATTGAGTGCCATCTGTATCAAAGTATTTTCACCACAGACCTAATAAAGAGGACTCTATCCTCTCTGAGGACCTGTAATCAAAGTACCCATTAACAAGTGGGGACTGTGTCATCAACGATGACTTGTATTTTCTAAAATTGCTTCTAAACTGTGGCTACTTTGTCCCTATCGCAAGATCCATGTGAGTCCTACGTCACACTACAGCAACCCTGGCGGAGTATGTACTTAAAACGTGATCCAATGGAGCCCGCCTACTGTGACGATGGCCTTGACAATGGTTGGTACAGACTGGACAGTGATGCTGGCGGTGATATACCTGGCACATGTGTACAGCCAGCATTTTGCAGTACTGATATGCCTATATGGCTCAAAGGTGAAGTTGTGATGTCTCGGTTTTAAAAGTTATTGCTTAAGTCATCTGACTGACTGCCTGCCTGACCGATAGACTGGTTTAATAATTGACTGGCCTATAGGTGGATTGATTGGTTGATTAAATTGATTGATTGATTGAATGAATCATTGTTGACTGATTGATTGATTGATCGATTGACACATTCATTCATTATTTCTTATTCATTGACTGACCGATTGCCAGACTGATTTAAATAGGTTGATTGGCTGACTAATAAATTGATAGCCCCAAAGATTGATCGATTGATTTATTTAGTGACTGATTGACTGATTTACGGATCGATTTATTGATTAGTATAAATATAAACATATAAACAGTTATCCCAATTTTAAGCATATGTCATGGACAGTCTATGGGAGTTTACAACTGTCAACTATTCCAACATATTCATTCTCCCCTTGTGGATTTACTAACGAGTTGCTATGTCAACATCCATATTTCATCCCCATTCATTACATTCGGAGAAAAATTGTAATTGTCATACGGAGTAAACTGACAAGGTTACATCTACATCAATCATCTTTGTGAATTTGGTTCATACAGATTTCCGGCCGACAGTTGACGAACTGATCGCACCAAAAACAGTCTGTGTCACTACAAATAATGACACATGTTGTGGAGAAAGTTGGAACATCGATGCCAAAAACTGCTCCGAGTTTAACGTGTACTCGTTGGTTCCACCGCCAAGATGTAACATGGTCTATTGTGAAGGTATTTATCTTGATATCTAGTATTTCGAGACTCTTCAAAAAGATGTAGGAAAAAGTATCTATTTCGCAAAAACAAAAATCATGAAATATTATCACAAGTTGCCACTATTGTCCATTTGGAAGGAAGAATAGGAAATTTTTTAGCAAGATATTAAGGAATAGAAACCGATATATTTAAGCAGGAAACCACCCAAGCGATGGGAATACCACGAGATTTTGGCCAGTTCACGATATAATGCATGCACGAGCGATTGTGAGTGCACACGTCAATAATGAATGGTTTACCGAGGTTTTTTACTGCTGTTATGTTATAAGAGCAGTACATTGAAATTCTGGCGCGAAACTTTAAAAAGAGTTTTCTCCAATAGAGGGTTTGCGCGCGTTCCCGGGCCAACCGTGCCATATCGCGAATATAGCAAGGTTATTTTTTACGTCTCGACCAATCAGATCGCTGTATTTTTGCCATCAATATATTGGTATATTGTGACACAGTCCCTCTATGTTATTGTGATAAATAATATTGTCTAGACTCCGTAAGTACATCTTTCCAAATAAGATTTGACATGGCAGGTCTATGCCACGTACAGGAAACAAAGGTTACCATGTGTTGATCTGCATATACAAAAAATACTATGGTAGTTAGTAAAAAGCGAATTGATACCCTTGCGGTCACAGACACAGGGCGTTCTGCGTGACAGGCAATGTTACTGTTGATAGTCGGGACTAAAAGTGAGTTGTCAAAAACAAACAATGGTAAAAGCCATGTCAAAGATTGAAAACTAGACATTAAAACCTTATTTTGGGTGTAGAACAATATTTTACTGTTAAAACAGGATAAAAATAATAAATGATACATCACAAATACATTAGTTACAGCTTACGGAGCTTCAATAGTAGGAAAAAATGTGACAAAAAGTAAACAAAGACAAAATATTAATGAAAAGACTAGTTACTACAAATGACGAGTTCATTTACTTAACAGGAGAGGAGCCTATTTGTGACGATGACGACGAAGGGGAAGACTGCGTGGGTAAGTGATATGAAGAGAGAGTATATGTAGCATAAAAAAGAGGTACCCACCCATAGACTGAAAATTCCGTCGATCGAGGGCGCTCTTTAACCCCCTCTCTTGGGAGCGTAGAGAGCGCCCTCGGACGACTAATCGTTCAGTTTACAAACCCAGAGAAACATACACCAAGCATATATTTCGAAAAGCGACGAATTGACGTTGCATGCATTGCCTACCACTAAGTACATTCTCACAGTCCCATGACGTCATTTTTCATGAAATTGAGAAAATGTCTAATAGGCTGAATAATAGTATCCGAGACTAGGGCAGAATACTTTGTTAGAGTTAAAAAAACCCTATCGATTAACCAACTTCCATACAAGGCGAATGGTATATGTAATGCCTTGATCAATAACAGTCTTGAATCAGTTGTTTTTATTTACTAGTATTCATTTAACAAATTATCTTCCAAGTAAGCGATGATGGTAATTTTGTCAATGAACACACATGTTAATAATCAATAATATGTTTGTTTAACAAAAAAAGAGTCTCTGAATACTGCTTATACGACAGGAAAATATGTTCATGTGTTTTGTAAAGCATTTTGGCCTTTTCTGCTTGTTATTGTGTATTATACATATGTAGACATTGGATAAGTAACACTATGGTGTCCAATCCATGCCAAAATTACTACTTTGATTATACAACTTGACACGCAATTCCTTTTTCTATTCCACTAATCCGTATCCTATTCCACAACTCTGTATGCTATTCCGTTTTCTATTCCACAACTCTGTATGCTATTCCGCTTTCTATTCCACAACTCTGTATGCTATTCCGCTTTCTATTCCACAACTCGCATTTTTCTCTCTCTTTGTGCGAGGGGACCATTTCACGTCCGTCGCTGCGAATCTTGTTTCATAGCCAGTAACACTGCCCTGCTCCGCAGAGCTAGGTCTAGAATGGCATGTTGAGTTGTGAAATGATATTCATAATCGAATTTGGACTTGTCAAATGAAATTCAGAACAGCATACAAAGTTGTGGAATAGAAAACGATATAGCATACAGAGTTGTAAAATAGAAAACGATACAGCGTAAAATTTATTTGTGGTATAGAAAACGGAATAGCATACAGAGTTGTGGAATATAAAACGGAATAGCATACAGAGTTGTGGAATAGAAAACGGAGTAGTGGAATAGCACGTGGAATAGTGGAATAGAAACTGGAGTTGCATGTCAAGTTGTAAAATCAAAGAAGTAATTTTGGCATGGGTTGGACACCATAGTAACACATCGTCGTCTTCATCCTTAGTATAGCTGCTTCCCTCCAGTGTTCAACAGCACATCCTGGTGACGTCTTGGGAAACATTGTACACTACACGCCCACTTACTGTAAAGTAAAACTGTCGTGACATCAGTCATGTCCTTTTCAGAGATGTTTCCCATAATGCAAGGACCCCCGGTGCTTGAAGGGCCAATATTGACCCATGGCACGTTCCATTTTAAATGCACCGTGGATTTGGCCGACCAATATGACCAGGCAGCCCGCTGTGAAGTTAGTTGGTTGTTTGATGGCGAAACCCACGATGACGTGGAATCGGTTATACTGCACGTAAATTCTTTATCGACCCTTATACCGGGTGAGGTGTTTTCGTACAGGAAAGGGAGACTTGGAGTTATGGTAAGTGATCATTTTAATCGATAACTTACAAGTGAGTATAAACTTATTTTATTCATCTCTGTGTCTGCGTTTTCTTGCGATATGGCTTACTTTCCATTTATTCAAGATGTCAAATTTCCATCAACCTATGGGTGTTTAGCGAAACTGGACGAACATTAAGTACCGCAGTTTTCATGAAGACCTGCTTAAAATCGTAATTCATCTATTTATTTATTTATTTATTTATTTATTTATTTATTTATTTATTTATTTATTTATTTATTTATTTATTTATTTAACTTTCAAAGAATAATCAATCTTCCCAAGTATTCTTGTTACTGTGCAGACTTAAGCAAACAGTGCAAGGCTTTCTAAACAGCACTAATCAGGGAGATTAAACTTGGAGCCACAGGACTGGCGATATCTTTAGCATTCAGCTAAAGTATTAAATGAGGGTAACACTGTTCTGAATCTGACCACGTCACTTCTTACTCCTCAGGTTGGATGTCGAGCCCGTTCCTTCTACGAGAATTTCCACAAAAGTCATTGGTATGCAAGTGACAATTACTTCGTTGGTATCAAGGTAAAGAATAGTAACGTATTTCCTTTTAAAATTTCCTAAGGGAATGTGTCGGTTTGCTTTCATAATTATTACATTGCTTATCCTGTTAAAAATGTTTTGGAGCCTAAAAGATAAAATATATGGTTGTATAATTTGGGCTGGTGGTCACGTTGGTAGGAAATGGAGAAATCACACGCCAAGACTTCTGCATATGATTACAGGGAATGCTTTAAAGAAGAAGATATCCAAAAATACGATGTGTTCTTAAATGTTGTGACAATGACTCATTGTTGTCATTTAGGTCAGCACAGATGACCCATTGGTACTGAGCGAGTCCGATGGACTTGGAACGACGATACCAATCTGGTCAACGATCCCAATTCTCTGTGAGGATTTGACGTATATGACAGCCTGCCGTATCAATATACTAGCTCAGTCGCAAGGTGAGATTGCAACAGGGTGCAAAACACTTTATTTCATTATTTCATTTATAGCCATACGTCACTTGACGTGACGTTCCACAATACAGATTGAGAGCTAATCGTCAGAAAACCACAATACATGAAAATAAATTGTTATCAATGTTGTAAACGGGGAACGATATCAAGAGGTTAATGTAGACAACAAAACCCCGGGGTAATTATTTTCAGCAATTCTGCCACAGGAAATTGTTGGTCTTAACGTGACTTGTCTGCATAGCGAAAGAAGCGAGATGATTACAAACTGAAAGCTGAACATTATTATGAGAGAGTTGAGTAAAGTATTGGTCATGACCTAAACAGTATTGGAGAGTAAAGTCTTCATAACGAAAACACCTAGATTTCTTAGGGGGTCTCGTTACCTTTATGAAGCAGCGTGACCCCTAGAATTTTGGTGATTTTACCATTGTTGAGTTTACATCCTGTATGTTGCGGTCTCATAAAAGCGGGAAGTGCTTAGATCGATGTTTAATTTTCAGGTGAGGAAACAGAAGACGATTATTTCCATGAAGAGCTGTCGTTTGATAGCTGCGACATCGCGATAGCTCCACGTGACTGGGATGAAACCAGCAAAACTGCGACCACGGAGTTCACGATTGTGGCGAGACGTGACTTCATGGACGACGGCGTCCGAAACGTGACCATAAGAAGTAGAGTACTCCCTCCAGACTGTGTTAACAGCAGCTACGTGTCCATCTTTGATGGGTATGAAATTCAACCAATACAGGTACAATATGCTATTTTAAGGTTGGTTCTGAGAAGAAAGTGCATCCAATTACAATTGTCCGTTTTACACATGCCATATTCATTAAAAGCAACCCAGATTGCTACAAAGCATCGACCTTTCAAAATATTACACAGTGTCCATTTATAGAATGCTTCACTTTTAATTATGACTAACTTAGGTCTCTGTCATTGGAGTGGATCATAAACGCTGCTCATCGTTTGGTGACCCACATTACAGGACTTTCGATGGGTAAGTTGCTCATATTACTTACGAAGGATTAAAACTTGATAAATTGCAGAGTTCATTCAGGATAGTTGTCTATCACAAGTAAATAGTTTCTTGTATTGGAGCTATTTTAAGAGTTTCTTGAAGCTGTTGTAGGTCGATCGAATTAGCGAATAAAATGTACTTACTCCAAGAATGTGAGGCTTAAATATGACTTCCTTTTGTTACAGAATTGATATAAGGTGTAAGCTTTTGTTGCCGTCCTAATTTTCAATTTGATTGCAGACTCTGGTACACCATGCTGAAAACCGGATACTTTGTGTTACTTAGAGGAACAACTGACAAAGGCAGTATACTGGAGGTAAGATTATGGAACAGACTAATCTCCGATTGTAGTGAAAAATGCAACTAACACGATTGGAACTTATTTGGGAAAATTGGATAGTGAAGTAACGTCTTGAAAATCTGCAAATGTAAGCTCATCTGCTTTTCTTTTTACGTTACACACTTGCTTTTATTAGTAATTTGTAATATTGAGATATTCAGCTATAGGATATCTAACATTTTTGAGAAATTTGAAAAATATGAAGATCCAATTATCCCAGTTTGTTCCAATCATGTTAACTTCTACGTCTACGTTCTACAGTACAGTTTCACACGCCATACAAACAGGCCAAAATGTATTAGTATTGTCAAAACCACGTTAACAAGTGCATTAAATTTTCTGTGTTATGACTATATTAAAATTATAATGCAAGTTTATGTCCGTGATTTACTAGGCAATATTACCATGTATACAACATATTTTAGGTACAGACAGCGGCTACAGACTGCGCTGAGGTTTCTTGTAACTGTGCAGTGGCGATCCGTGAGAATAATGACCTTGTCATTATGGACATCTGTAACAGAGACAGTTTGAGGATATCAGTTCCAAGTAAGAACCTGTCGCCTGGTACTGCCATCCATCAGCAGTATGGAAACAAACATTATGTAAGAATATCATTATTTACTGTTTTTCAAACGTTCATAATCTGTCTGCATGTCTGTCTAAGACAGACAAAGGTAGAGCTCTATTCAATCATACTTAAACTGAGTTTCTTTAATTGAGTTTCTTTCAATTATTTGAATTCGATAGCGCTTTTTTCTTACGTATTCATAGTAAACATTCTGAATTTTACCGTAGCCAACTTATTGAGCAAGATTGCTAATATCCGGCAACTTCACCCTTTACCATGAATCGCTGGTAAACTACCGGTTTGGGACGTCACGAGAGCAAATTTATTTGAATTCGGTGAGCGATTGAGTTATTCGGGTAGACATAGAGCGAAGTCGAGTTGATTTCAGTCGACAATAGTTAGAAAACAGAGGAAAGGTGGTTTTTTCATGCGCGGTCCAAATGGGGACAAAGCATCAACTTACTCTAACATAAGCAAGCGATGTAATCTTTGTATATCAGAAAAGCTACACATCATCAATGCTGACAAATCTACCCCGTTAAACAAACGCTTGGAGTTGGTTTCAAAATGTCGCCACCAAAACAGATATTATCTATCAAATTTTAAGAACACAACAAATAGAATGATATGACCCGATCATACATACATAAGAGTGTTGAGCTAAGAATCCTTTTCACTTCTTCCTCTGATGATTGCAGGATACATGAAACTTAAGCAACAGATATCATTATCTTGTATTTCAAGTAATTTTGTTATATATATATATATGTTATATATATATATATATATATAATATATATATATATATATATATATATATATATATATATATATATATATATATATATATATATATATATATATATATATGGATTTTCATCTAACGATAAAGTTCAGAATATGACAGGTTGGTTTGCTTTACAAGCAATAAGCATATATGCCTATTTTGAATACCTAATAAAAAAGCGCTATCAAAGTCAAATTGTTGAAAGGAACTCAATTAAACAATGATCAAAGTAGAGCTCTACTTAAACGGATATGCACATATAATATCATACAGGGCGCAGCCCTTGGTGTCTCTCCCTGGGGACCGGGTCAAGATTAGAAATGTTATCTGTTGATTCATGATTAGTTATAGTAAAGAATAAAATAGAATTAATTATTACTTGCAGCTACGTATGTTTGTACGACAACTATCTTCTGATGAAAACAGTTCCTGTAAACGATGTCAGACCCTGCAGGTGTAGATTTTCTGTAATGTGTAAAAATGTTGAACAAATATTGCCAAGTTTTACCATGATAACATAGCTACCTATTTTGTTTAACAGAGGACGTATTTTGCCATCATTTTCGTTGCAGTAGTAACTGCACTGCTCAACTTCCAATCGCAGACAGTAATATGGTTGAGCTGAAATCTGTTGAGTTATGAGACCCACCTCATGTGTATCAATTAGCCTTGAATTTCGCAAAATTACCACTGGGGGCACTATTTTGACCTTTCGTGGACTTGCTCACACGAAATTTTGACCAGGTGTACAAGCTACGCCTGATTATACACCTGCCAATGAAATTTTCGGTCGCTGAATGTTCTAAAGTTGGAAAATTTAGCTCAACGCTACCATGGTCGCCTATGGGAAATGAATAAGTGGTCTTGTGACACCTTCCGGTAACTCGCACAGTATGTTATGAATCTGCACATGGATAGTTAGTAAGCCGCCGGCGCGACTATTATGGTTCTTGGCAACCCTTCACGGCACACAATTTTTTTCTGGACTTGAAATAAACTATTGATTAAAACTTGTGCTTTACAATGACGGCTGTACAACTCTATCCTTTTATCAAAGGTGTATATGTACTCTGGTGTCACACTTGAAGTACGGCTGGTCAGCAGTGCGCAGGGCAAGTGGCTGGATGTCTTTGTCGTCCTTCCTTCCGATTATACCGGACGCACGATGGCGCTGTGCGGAGATGGAGACGATGACGACACCAACGACTTCACAAAGAGGAACGGTGAAATTACAGAAGATCTGGATGACTTTGCGGAGTCATGGAGGTGAGAAAGCATTATTGATGGCGTAACGATGAGCAACAGTGACCGGTATACAAGCTTTGGGAAGAAATATTACAGAAAAAATCATGACAAGTTTGATTATCTATTGCACGATCTTGAGCTAAAAAAATTATATCAGTACAGCTTCAAAAAACAGGGGGGGGGGGGGTTGTAGCAGAAAATTTTGACCTTTACGGCATATGAAGCAGATATATAAAAGCTAATTGATCAGAAACATCTGTATCAGAAATAGGAATAGAAATCGTAAGACTGGAAACCATAAGTCTCAAAAACGTATATTTGACCATTAATCTACATTGTATTGATGCTTAAAATTAACGTAGGCCAGCCCCTATATATGCCCTAAATAGAAACACGTTTTCACAATATTATCAAAGATGTGTCATAAATAATACAATAAACGTACAGGCTATGTGTTCGTCTACGAATTGTTCTTCACTACGGATGTACATTCCTTTTTACAGGGTTTTAGACGAAGAGAATTTATTCTTGAGATACGATCGGCTGTCATGGATACCGGAAAGCAATATAATGTACTGCAACTGTCCAACTGGGATAGACAGCTTCAGAATTTGTTGTGGATACGGACTGCACACCGACCAATTAAGACTCGGCACCGACATGACGCACCTTTACGCAAACGGGACCACAGGACACAGTGAAAAATCATGCTTGGGCCCGCTTTACGGAAGTGTAGCAATTCACGCAGAAAGTCCGCAGTGCATCGAGAAAACGGATCAGGAGAATGTCAGAGATGATTACGTGGAGGCTGGAGACATCCGGTTTGAATATGATTCCGAATTCAAACCGAGCATCCCGGAATGGCCGACACCGAGCGGCATTACAGAGGGAATGGCACTCGAGTTTTGTGGACAGTTTTTAAGCTCCAACTCCATCTACTCTGCATGCATCGAGAAGACAAACCTGAATACGCAGAAGTACAATGAGACGTGCGTTATTGATATACAGGTATTAACAAGATTTCAATGAAAATTTTGTGTGACATATTTGCTTTTCAGACGACAATGTTCCTTGCTCCTTTGCCTAAGCTTACCTACCTGTGACATCTGCTTAATATTTCTTGCGACAGTTAGAAAGATCTAAGTTTGGACGGTATGAGAGAGTACACTCTTTTATTACATATACCAAAAATTGAGGACCAAAGTTTTACCTGTACTGTAATACCATAGACTGTGCAGTCGTTTTGGTTTGACGTTAAAAGTCTACTCTTATGTCTCGTTGAACAACCAGTGAGGAACATAACTAATTCCTCCAAATCTTCGACAGTTCATACACTCGGCGATCGTTGACTCATTATTAAGGAACATCAAAGACGACATCAATTACAGGGCTCATAATGTCAAAAGTATTGAAGATTTCGAGGGCCTCTAAAGGTTGCATGCGCCTCTGGCCCTCAAACTTTTACAGTATTCTTTTGGTCCACATGTTTTAAACATAGATTGAAATGTCTTATATTTTGTCAGGCAACGGATACCCGCGACTTTGCGCCCTCTACGGCCGCAGCATTCCTATTTGATTGCATGGATCTCGTGCTCCGTAACATCTCTTTGTACGACAAAGACGGCCAAGGAAACAAAGTGCCGCCTCAAGATCTCATTACCATGCTTTGCCCAAGTGATTGCAGCAAACATGGCGAGTGTATCGACAACATCTGCGTCTGTGACAAAGGTTTCACTGGGAGTGACTGTTCTTATGAGAAAGGACAGCCAATACATCTGAGCAACCTCAAGCACGACGCCCTCTGTGACTTGCAATCAAGGCCATGTGAGACAGCGTTTGGCGTTGGAGAGAATTTCGTCAAATCAGAAAGACTTATGTGTAAAGTCAAGCTTACGAGTCAGGTACTTTGATATATCGAAATATTGCTTACTAGCAGAACTACTTATTTTGAAATGGAAATCGTTTTCACATTCCTCTTTTGTATTGATAAATGCTTATGTTATATTTTTGAAAAGCCTGGACTCGACATATTGTTGGAAGTGATGATCGTTTAGTCGATGATAACATGATTGAAAAAAGTAGATTTAAAGGGAAGGGGTCATTGGAACTGCGCCTGTGCGACTTTCTTGTTTTCAAACATTGTGTTTCATGCACGCATCACGCCAAAGTAGCTGCAACTATTGAATTTTATGAAGTACATTATGACCAACATGTTTTGATTTTCACTCATTGCCATCATGCCGTGGATATAGCGTTCACGTCGGTCGTATGGGTCCTATACCACCTTTGAGCTTAGTTCCGACGACGCGCTCCCTTCAAGCCAACACAGGTAGTTTGACATCCTGATTAAGGGAACTTGCTTTCACTTATTAACAATTTTGCCTTGTTTCATAAATAACTTAACGTTTCTGGTAAACAGCGTCACTTTGCCGTTTGAATAAACCAACTCCTATTGTGGCATGACTGCATTTTTATTGATGGCGTAACCTGATGTTAGAAATAACCTCACTGTTACCTTGTTCACATAGTCGTATGAGTCCGTACACCCTCTGAGCGCAGTTGTTTCGATACCCGCCCTTTAACACAAACAAGTTGAGGCGGACATTGCCAATGTCCAATACCGTTAATTAATATTTAAGATATTTCTCTCCGTTTTTCCGACCAGAACAATCATATCTCAGTGTATTACACGGAAGCATACCTCATAAGCTCAACGGAAATCGCATGTCCACTGAAGCACACGGGTATCAACACGTATCCAGCAACAGTCACCAACAACGAACTGCCAGTAGAGTACTCCCATATTTCCTTCAGCTTGGATGGCATAACATTCAGCAACGAACTGCTTTTCACTGTCTTTGACTCGGTATGTGTCGAATGTACAGAAAGCGGAAGCTGCGACAAAAAGGTGAGAGGAAATCGCTACACGGATTAACGCTCTCACGTTCCTGGATTTCTTGGAGCTTGAGATCACCAGTGTGGGGTTGATTTGATCTTAATACATTAACATTGATTGTCCGTAAGTCACAAGTTAAAAAAAGGAAGTAAAGTAGAAAAACTTCTCGTGGAAGTCGTATGTTGTCAAAATATTCAAAAGTGGTAGTAATCTCCGGAAAAGCTGCTATAAAAACTGTAAGGTAATTGCTTTTATCAACGACATTTCGCCGCCGGAAAGGGTTTGATTTCTGCAGTTATTTAAATTAAGTTTATACGCCATCGAGATTTTCCATTAGGTTTCGCCATCGCCACTTGCTTTCCTAACACAATGCATCGTTTCTAACATCTTATTTGCGACAAGTGCCAAGTCCAGAATAAAATTCAGATGTCAAAAAAGAACATAACACATAGAACATATACTTTTTACTGTCCGGCGTTATTAACTATATGAAGTCTAGGCATTTTGATGTGATTTACGAGTAGAGTAACACACAAAAAGTCATGCACTTTTAATGAAATTGAAGTGCAGTTTTTGACAATATCTACATTGCGTAATCAGAGAAAATTATAATTAGTATTCTAAGATGCTGACTTGTGTGAAACGTGCTCTTTTAACAGGGCGATTCATGTCTCATCGACGGTTTGTGCTTCGCTGAAGGAAACCAGCATCGGTTGGAGCCTGGGAAGTACTGTGATGCAGCAAATGACGAGTTTGGATGGACTGAAAAAGGTATTACAACTATTCCGTGGCTTGGATTAATGGCTTGGTGTTGTGTGAATGTTCCAGTACATGTGTTGAGAGCTACCACAGTATGTTCGGTGCAATATTTGTAATAGACGTGAAAATGTACGTTTATGAAACTAACCGGCAGACAAAACATACATGCTCATCTATTTTAGGTTTTCGCTCATTCTTTCTTGCAGAGTAATTCGAAGTCACAGTTCAATAAAATGAACGTAAAGCTAACCAACGTGTTAATGGTATTACCGTAGAACATTTTGTTCTTAAATATTTTATCGACTTTACTACAATTGCCTAAAGTAGATGAGTGGGGCCCGGCAGTACAGACAGACAGACAGATAAACAGACAGAAAGAGATGTACAGAGGGAGCCATAAAGATAGACAGACTGTCAGACAAATTATTTGTATAAGACCTATCACGGAACCCATCCTGTTTTGAAAACGTATTACTAATATGCCGTTTTTAACCCTTTCCAGATATCATTTGGACCACTGACTCGGCCAATTGGACTGAACCGACAACCACAAGTCCTGGGGAATCGGGCGCTCCAAACAGCTCGGTAAGATACTTAACTTTAGAAAAGCTCATTGTATTTATTGTGTACACAAAAATTGATACAATAATAATTTCATCGGTATCGTTACGCGATTCTCCACCACTTATTAAAGCTCGCCGTCTCCCTTAAAGCTAACGATAGGACAGTCGGGATACAGAAACGGAGTAGTGGCTCAAAAGTCTTCAAAGATAACACTGTTTATTTCTAATATATGGATCTTACATATTTCCAGGTGTTGTCCCTTTTCATTTCTGTGATTGTATTCGTAAAGACACCTCCTATATACAAAACAGTGGTTATTTACATAAAATTGAAATGTAATTGTGTAACTTTACATCCTCTCTGTCTGCCTGTCTGCCTGTCTGTCTGTCTGCCTGTCTGTCTGTCTCTCTGTGTCTTTCACTTTCTCTCTTTAGGTGCTGTTTACATCTTTCATAATTACTTAACAAGCTTGAATCAAATTCACTTCCTTTCTACGCTAAGGATTTGTTTAAAATATTTCGTATTGACATTCTTTATTGTAAATCTTTACGTTTAGGAGGCACTAGCTCTAACAGCAATAACGATAACGGGGGATGTATTATTTGTTACAGGGAGGATGGCAAATCTTTCTTGGGTTTGTTGGTGGAGTTATCTTTGGTGCAGCTGTGATTTGTGAGTAAAATATTGATTTGGCGCCCGAAATTTCAGCAACTAGGCGAACCCATGCATAGCCGGTATCGATTTGAGAAAATCGGCTGTGTAAACATGTAAACTATATTTTGAAACATGAGACATAGCTGAACGCTAAAAAAGAAATAAACATATTGATCAAAATATGCTACAGATGGTTAAAATTTACTTCCATCACAAGACTACGAAATCTTATTCCACAGAGAACGACATACAGCACAGGGGAGCATCTTTAAAGCGACTCCCAGGTACACAAAAAAAAGGTTCTTGAAATGATATGATAGCCGCAGCTGTGACCTCATAAATAAGATCGATAGACGACAAGGTAGTTTGAGTGACGGCAAAACGTGTTTACCGCACATAGAGCAGCTTAGAAGGAGACACACAAAAATGCTTCGTAATAGTGCTAAAGCTACCTTCATTATTTATCAATCCATGTCGACAGAGCTAGCACATCAAAAATTGATAATTTTTTTTGTCCTACGATACAAGAATGTAGTGAACATCTTCATATTATATGTAAAATTCTTAAAAGGAGGCAAAACTTTTCTGTTTCTGTGCAGGTTTTGTTTTCTACATACTGCGTAGAAGAGAGGTAAGTATATTTTCTGTTATTCTAGTGGGTTTGCATGTATCCGTCACTCAGACACTGATACATGCATGCATGCATGCATACATACATACATACATACATACATACATACATACATACATACATACATACATACATACATACATACATACATACATACATACATGCATGCATGCATGCATGCATGCATGCATGCATGCATGTGCATGCATGCATGCATGCATATCGAAGTAGACAGATGTCCACGAACATTTTGAATTCATGCTCGGATAAACTGTATACTCGACAATATAATTGTTCTTATACCGCTCTCCACTTTGCATCAAAGACTGTACTTCCCTTAGAAGACATCATAATGTTTTGTATGATTGAATCATATGTAAACGTTGATTTATATAATTGTTTGGTGTTTTTTCATCGTCTTTCGTTTTTTCTTTTAGAAGCACAAGTATAAACTCGAAGGCCATTTGAAAAGGGCCAAATCTCATCAATACAATGACAAAGAATGTCCAGGTGGCACGGCAAATGAAGAAGCATATGAAAACGTTGATGAGAGTGAAGATGTCAGCATACAGACACAGTCACCGGCCAAGATATATGAAGTTATTGACAACCGTATCAGCATGAAGGTAGAGGGCGTCACTCATCAGAACGAGGCTTACATCGATCCAGTCGATCTTCAGGAGCAAAAGTGTGAAGAGTTGCAAAGAAAACGCAGATCCGTTGTTGGCAATCGAATTGCGTAGATATAGTCTTCTTCAAATTACCTTCGTTTTGTTAAAAAACCGTCATTTTAGTCGCTGCTCTAACCATGCTATAAAACAACATAATTATATAAAACAACATGATTGTGGGTCAGCGACGTCTTATGGAGGGGCTCCAAATCCATACGCGTCTGAACAAAGTCAAGTTCAAAAAGTTATACAAACAATTTGTATTTCCTCCTACATAAAATCACCACAATAATCGCAGAAGTCATTTAATGTCAGGAAATGACTTTCTATAGATTTTGTTCCCATGAATATAGCTAACTGGTTTAAAAATGTTAGCCCCGATTGAAAATTGTCTCTGGCTTCATAGAGCAAATTTATAATACACACGAAGCTTTCGTTGACCCGTAAATTTAGGTCAGTACGTTTTTTCCTATTTACATTGGTTCTTGAACCTATCCACGTTGGTACATATTATTGGATTTATTTGGTTATTTGGTACGCATTTCGTTATCTTTTCCACATACTCTTAGTGGTACACCAGAGTGTTTTCATGCGGATGCATTGTAAAATTGACAAGACGAAGATTACTTTGTTGTCAAAATGATTACAAAAGGGTGACTTTTAGGGTATTTGATTAAAAGATAAAATTATTAACATTGCCAAAAATTATTGAAATAGATGATTCAGAGACAAAATCGGATATGTCATTTTCTTTCCAGTGAATTGTTTTCCACTGTTTCGTTTATAGTGTCTTTAAACAGTTTCAATTTATGTCGTTTTGATAACTTTCCCCACGACACTGTATGTAATGTAATAAAAGTATGGCTTCAAGTTATTTACTGCTCAAAGGGTATTAATATGAAATATTGAAGACCAACCAGTTTAATGCTAAACGCTGCAGCCACGTTTTAACAAGATGTATCTTTAATTGTTGCAGGGGTATTAAAGATCACACTATTATTCCGATAACACTGTATATTTAGCATTATATACAGAGGAGCATGTTGAATGAAATATCTATCTTCCATGTCTCTATATACATTAAACGATTGCTTTCTTCCTACAGTGCCAAAGATTCCCCATTAGAGTCACGTGATCTGTAAACGTTTCATTTGTAACTGACGGAAATAATAAGTAAGTTTAGTTTATTCAGCACTAAAACACATGCTAGATAGTATTAGACAAACATTCCTCACGTCTCTTTGAACAAAACATTTCATTAGACCATTATTAAACAGCTTCTTACATTGCAAATGTGGTTTTCAACAAAGAATGACAGTGCTCAAACACGGCAGTACGTAAGCAATAATGCCGGGAAAAGCCAAGCGACTGGTAGCCACTGACAGCACCGTCTATACACGATGAGCTTGAAAGCAACACTGCGCATGCACAGACGAAGACCATGCAGATGATAGGGACTCGGGAAGAACGGTGATATAGTTACAAGCGACCCCAGTTTGATGACCATGTTATTATGATGGCTATTGTTATACCATTACCTTGTTTTACCCTTTAGTCTTCATTTGGACCGTGTACTTTTGTAGTGTGGTATATGAGAACTGTGTCAGCATTGTAAATTACAGCTGCAGGTATAATTCATTTGTTATTGCACAATTTTCAAACATTTCGTATTGTCCAATAGTTATTCATGCCATCTCTGGAATGCGGAAACAGTCACTTTCTCCCTTGATGAAACACCGGCACTCTATTGTTGGAATTAACCTTAGGTGGTACCGTCAAGCCTTACATCAGGGTTAGTAATTCCCAATAAGAAGCTGCGATTTTGCCATTGTCATCAGTACGACTATTTCCTATTACGGTATCCGATAGCTGGTCTTCAGTAAACTTATCGTGTCAATAATACCACCAAACATAAATTTTTGAGGACGACATTGATACTCATCGTGGCAGTATTCAACACAACAAAGAAAAAATAATTAACTTTGATTTTTGCCGTTAATACACAGTTCTATGTACACAGCCGTGCAAGTTTCCCTCGCTAGCCGTTTTGCTTGACACAAGTTAGGCCAAAAAATCTGTTTCCGGTAATATTCCTCTGAAAATCAGGGTAGTTTGGTCGGAGGTATTTTTTTTCATTGTTATTGGCTGAGATGGAAAAAAGACTGTCATATTGAGAGAATGTACTCGCAATGTTTTAAAATGCGTAAAAAATGTCTAGGGTAGGCCGGGTTACCTGGAAAACATTTTTAGCTCACGTGTTCACACACGTGAGCAAATGTCGCAGCGATGTCTGTGTGTCTGTCTGTCTGTAGGCCCGATATCTCAAAAACGGCTCATCCGATCAGAGTCAAATCTGATACAGAGATTCTGTTTGAGAATGGCAATAATGATTAGTTTTTCGCAGGTGTGGCATATTTCATGCTTATTTGCATAATGAATGATTTTAGAAAAAACAGACATACAATGAGAACGGCTGCACAGAATTAGATCTTATCTTGATTGACTTGAATAAGTTGAAAAAAACTTGCTTTGTAAATTTAAAATAATATAATACAACATTATTGAAAGATAGTCAATTCCTATTTTGCATATGTAATGAAACGAACTTTACTAATTAGGGTTGCATATCCTGATTGACTTGACCAAAGTTGACGAAACGTGCTATGTACATCGAAGATACTACGATGCTACTTGTTGCAAGTCATTAAGCATTTTTACTTTGACCAATTCCTACTTTGCATATTTTATGAACTTTCTTAATTAGGTATATATACAATTGTACCTGGATTATCTCGATCAAAGTTGGTGAAATATTCTATGTACATTGAAGATACTAGATTACAACAATATCGAAAGTCAATTGGCATTTTTACACTAGGCAATTCCTGATTTGCATATTTGATGGACTTTCCTAATTAGGATCATATATCTAGATTGACTTGACCAAAATTGACGAAAAGTGCTACACATATGGAAGATACTATGATACAACATGAATGAAAGTCATTAAGCATTTTTACTTGAGCCAGTTCAATACTTGCATATTTTATGAACTTTCTTAATCAGTGATTTACACCTGAATTAAAAATATCTTGATTAAAGTTGGCGAAACTTGTTATGTACATTGATGATACTTTGTTAAACAATATTGAAAGTTAATTAGCTTTTTCACTTCAGCTAATTACTAATTTTTTACATTTAACGAACTTTCTCGATTGGGGATGTAAGACTTGAAGGGCCCTTAAAAATTTACGAAACTTGCTATGTATATTGATGAGACAATAATGTTGTATAAGTGAAAGATATTTTGCATTTTCCTGCCTACTAATTTATAAATTGTACATCTAATGACCTTACGCAGTTTGGCATATATAGCTTAAAGGACTTGACCAAAGTCAATTACACTTACTACATAAAGTGGTAATAGTATACTATTCCAGCAGTCAAAGAAATTTAGGATTTTTATTTCAGCTAATTACATATGTATATACCTAACTGATCTTTGAATTAATCTTTGGTGAATATTGTTCATGATGTTGATCACATCACTTTCAATGAAGTTGCAAACATATGGGCCAAAGTTTAAATTTACAGACAACTGCAATATTTACTGATACACGTGAGCATTGTCAGTTCATATCTGGTTAATTTGGCCTTAGTCTTTTTATTGGGTTTTCCTGTTTCATCCAGTTTAATAATTATAATCGCCAATATATGATTCATCAAAAGCACACGCTCTGTCGTCACTCATGTATCTGTCTATGTGGACATGCTTTCGAATCCGATCGAGAATTTTACCGAATTACAACAAGTAGTGTCGTATATTAAGTAGCTATATAACTGATGGGGTAATCGTCAGCCAGGCCGAAACCGGCAGCTGCATGCTGGTGTATTGTTGCGGATAGACGGCATTTGTCAATTAAATCTCGAAATTTGCAAATAAAACGTATTCCGAGGTTTCTGAGTGTCAGGTAACAGTTTACTGGCACGAAAAGCAACTTAGAGACAATAAGTACGGCAAACGAGCTTGAATGGTACTCTTAGTTTGAAGACTCGGTGACAATATTACCGAACTCAAACGAGATAGAATTTGATGTTACTAGTAGTTTGACTATCAATTTTGGCGGTTTCGTGTTTATTACCTAATATGTTAAGCTAGATATAGCGTGCTCTTTTAAAGATATGTGACGATAAAGTTATTTTCCATCAAAATTAAACCAGTCTTGGAATGACATAGTCCCTGCTGGATCGAATGTCTGCTTGATCTGTTGATCGTGGTTGTTGGCGGTCGTTGGTCGTCATACAGATACTCAAAATGCATCGCACAGTCACGTGAGGTGGAGAACATTTAGTTGGAGTGAATAAGGCTACAACACGACATGCGAGTATGTCATAGTACACTGACCATTTTGCAACGCAAATTGACATGCATGTGTACGTCATAGTACATTGTCCCACAGAGAAACATAGACAGAGTCACAACGGGTATTGTTTAAGGCGTGAAACGGTTACGTAACCTATCCATGTTCGCCTCGCCCCAGGTTGCTCTCGCGTCTCTTTTCCGAAGAGTGCCGACCATGCATCCTTCGGTAATTTTCGGATTTTCGCCGAGTGTTAAGCGAAAGTATGTTCGGCAAAGTTTGTGTTGTTGTTGTCGTGTGGTGCTGAGCTGAATTGATGTGCTAGCGAAAACGGGAGTGTTTTGAGCTTCAGGAAAGTCAGTTTTACCGTTTTAAAAATTCCTCTCATATTTTATGAATATATAATGAGTGTGTTTGAACCAAATTTGAAAGTCTGTTATCGATACTGTCTGGTTTTACTCAATGGTTTACGGTCAGTCATACCGTCTTTTACACGTGCGTAAAGGAAGGACATGTTTATGAAATGTTGGCGTGTTATGTTTTGATTGGCGTGAAGCAGTGTTTCTGGCCTGAGAACTTACAAAGTAACTATGGTTGCTAAAAGGTACGATGCCATCTCGTCGTATTTTTCGTATAATCTCGTGCAATTATCAACCACAACAAAACCTCCAAAAAGTTTAACACCTTTGAAGCTCATTTTAATATGAAAAGCCAATAGTCTACCGAGACGACCATGGAACAAAAGGCATGCCGTGATTCCAGTCTGTCTACACTATTTGTCTGTGATTGTCCTCAAAACCAGATTGATCGAAATCGATCTTAGAGTCTCAGATATTTGAGACTAATGGTTCCAGACACGTAATATCATAACAGAATGGCTGCCCATCGGCTAAGTTGGATTGCACCACGACACAAACGTACGCAAAGTTATACTAGAATTTTATGGTTCATAAACGGACAAAATCTTGACAAACTGGTCGCAAGGGGGCCATACTTATATTGGAGCAAGTTTACACGCACGCAAATATCGCATTACAATGTCTTCGTATTGGTATCAGTTCAGAAACGTAGGAGTAATAGACGTGAATATCAAAATGTCCACCCGGCGCCTATATTTGATGGTATAATGCCAACAATTGAAATACATGTGTATGTTGTAGTGTATTCCAAGTTGTCCGTGTGCTCTGGACGTCAAATGGTATCAAATGGGCGCATTGCAGCCATGCTGGATCGTACGATGAAATAAATGGATGTGCATTTGCCTACTTTTAATGAAAATGCTCCTTGCATATCTGGGTATAGACAGACAGATGGACAGAGCCCAATCAATAAGGCTTCCGCCTTACCATTTTACATAGGGACTAGCAATGACGCAGCGGGGAAGACAATTAAGTCAATTATGTACTTGACTTTTATGATGCTGATCCCTGAATGTTGTTTTCAACTATCAATGATGGATGTCATCATAAAGTGATGGTCTTACTTCCAGCAGAAGTACATAAAAATATTTCTGAGAATGAAACACTGGAGCCATGACGACCTGCGCTGATATTCGGGATAATTATGGGAAGGCGATGCTTGCGAACGGTTGGCGATAGTACAGAATGAACACATTTGGTGACAATTGTTAAGCATTGTAAAGCTACAGTTACAACACCATGCGCCTGGGCCGTAGTTACAAATACATTTCTATCAATTTCTTCAAGTGCACCTGATTAGGTTCTAACACCAGTTCAATGAGACATGGTAGTAAGGGGTGCATTCACAACTTGTGAGCTAAGGCATCTCATTTGTACGGCACTTGTATGACACCCTTATCCTGCATACACTGTAATTAAACGAACTGCCGAGATACGTGACACCTGAACACAGCCGGGACTGTTTGAAGACTGTATCGTATATTGCGCGTGCGCAGTGTAAAGCATGAACATTTACGAGCCTCGATAAGACGCTAAATTAAATTCGGACGACAATTGTATCATGACCGAGCGACCAAATGAGCTATTGTTGTCATATTAATAACAAACCATGTTAGAATATTTACAGCGAAGGCACAGTCACGGGCTCTTCAGGTATATTATTATAGTTTTGCTGTTCACAATTCTATGAGCGATGTACTTAAAGCAGTTGGAGACTGACTCATCGTGGTAAATAAAAGTCACAGCATCACAGGAATGGGGAAACGACCAGCATATCCCTTGTTAATGTGCCCGGGTTCTTCGATATATTTAGAGTATGTATACCTAGAGAGGTACCACTAAGCCCTCTCTTCACTGATTCAGCCAATCACAGACTTCTGTCTTTGTAATCTGTCAAAGCACTTGTTGATAATAAATCGCCCCTTGTCTAGGTAGACTAGAATAAAAACATATCATATTTTCTTTTGTGGTGATTCACATTGCGTGTATCGGTAAAGGTTGGGGTGGAATCCACTAACCACTTTGGACAAAGTGCAGAACAAGCTTCGAAATAATGCTGCTGCGTCAAGTACATCTTGAGCTCGCAGTTCCTATATTATTTATTCTGCTTTCGGTAGAATCATCCCCGCTTGGCGATAGTGGAGCAAATTCGCTTCCACCGAATGGGTGAGTTTCATAGCATCCACCTCTGTCTGTCTGTCTGTCTGTCTGTCTGTCTGTCTGTCTCTCTGCCTCTCTGTCTGTCTCATATATATCAAACATACAGCTGGAGAATGATGTAAGAGTTTGTTTTCATATTAGTGGTATACAATACAGTAATGGGACATAATGTTAAGCTTTGATTTATTGCTCTTGATATTGATTTCTAAGTACTCAAACGTTTATGGTACATGTTTCTCGTTTTGCTTGATTTGTATCTTTAGTTTGCTTGATTTGTTATGCTTTTTCGTTAATTTCGCGAACAGCACTAAAGTGACCTTGACTTCTAAGAACCTCCGTTAAGTATGTTGTTGTACTATCAGGGTCGAAAGTTGACCTTGAACTCAAGCGCGTATCTCCCGGAATTTGACAAAAGGGTTACTTTTTTCGGAGAAGTGTGCATTTCAATGGCTTGCTTGGATCAAATTCCGAAGACCAAACGCCCATGATTGACACTCTTACAAACAGAGTCAAGTGGTACAGGCTTGTCTTAAACTGAGTGAGCGTACGGCGAATTAAAGTGCACCTGTCCGCGACTTGCTTCATGTGGAAAGGTATCGAAAAAGGCATCGGAAAAGATAACACACTTCCGGGGCGCCACCGTTCAAAATAGGGAAACAATCGCGAAACTTCTGATTCTTAGGGCCGTACATAGAAATAATATCTCATACTTTGTAATTGAAGTAATAAGTAATTTGTGTTGTAAAACTTTCTTTAGACCATTTGTTTCTCTGTATCGACTCTTGGCTGGTGACTTGTGACTGTAATTCTTGATCACAAAGAGCGTTGCATGAAGTTTTTTTAAAAATATTCAGTTTTGAGACAAGTTCTACATGTAATGAGAGGCACCTTAGATTCGTAAAACAATTAATCGTAGTTGTGGTGATCTGATCGCAGTGATACATCATTGCCTAATCTCTGTGTACAAATTGTACAATAACTTAGTTCTCATCGCGGTCACATTCCGAGGTGGTAGTGTGTTAAAGATCAAATTTAAGTGGTATGTACCGAGACACAGTGACTGTTATTGCATTGCGAACCGGAATGCTAATAGCGGAGTGAATATTGAATTTGCTATTTCCGGGTACCGAGCTTATATTTTGATCCTTTTCAACTGAATCTAAGCAGGACAAAACTTCCTCTTTTTAGGAAATGTGATACCTACAGTTAGTTCTCGAATGTAAAGAAAAGACAAAGCCGTGGATAAAGTCCCTTCGCTTCACATATAAACTCCGTCAAATTTTGAACTACGTGCAGCCTATCGGCAGTCAATTGTGACAGCCAGCGATGTCACCATGACCTGAACACAATAGCAATGTATACTGCCTTAGACAAATGTTAACAGTGATGTTGTCATCGCTATGAAATTGATCAGTGGACAACTAGGACTGTCAAAACAGGTCCAACAAAAAGTGTTGCGCAACGAGTGTTACGCCAAAGCAGGAATAGGGTACTGTATCATGTCTTAGTGTGATATTTGTGCACAGGAAATGATGAAAAAACTCGTCATTACACATCCATACCCGATGTTTCGTGAGGAAATACGGCAAGAGCTGCGGCTACTAGTAAGCTACCGCTGCGACAGACGCATTTTAGTGTTTTCATTACAATGACAAAAAGAAAATATGCGTTTGATATGTAACACTGAAATAAAAGCAGAAAGAACACAGTTAGATTTGAAACTGCATTGAAACATAGAGAAAGATTAATGGAGTGGCAACGAGTATTGTTTAAGGCGTGAAGTGGTTACGTAACCCATCCATGTTCGCCTCGCCTCAGGTTGCTCTCGCCTCTCTTTTCCGAAGAGTGCCGACCATGAATCCTTCGGTAATTTTCGGATTTTCGCCAATTGTTAAGCGAAAGTATGTTCGGCAAAGTTTGTGTTGTTGTTGTCGTGTGGTGCTGAGCAGAATTGACGTGCTGGCGAAAACGGGAGTGTTTTGAGCTTCAGGAAAATGAGTTTTACCGTTTTAAAAATTCCTCTCATATTTTTATGAATATATAATGAGTGTGTTTGAACCAAATTTGAAAGTCTTTTATCGATACTGTCTGGTTTTACTCAATGGTTTACGGTCAGTCATACCGTCTTTTACACGTGCGTAAAGGAAGGACATGTTTATGAAACTGCTGGCGTGTTATGTTTTGATTGGCGTGAAGCAGTGTTTCTGGCCTGAGAGCTCACAAAGTAACTATGGTTGCTACGCGACTGGCAGTACGATGCCATCTCGTCGTATTTTTCGCTTAATCTCGTGTTATTATCAACCACAAACAAAGCCTCCAAAAAGTTTAACACCTTTGAAGCTCATTTTAATATGAAAAGCCAATAGTCTACCGAGACGACCATGGAACAAAAGGCATGCAAGTGTTGCCACTCTGTCCATGTTTCTCTGTGATTGAAACAAGCATTTTCGAAAAGAGATGATATGCATTAGTTTTCTATTTCGTCCATGGCAACGCCTTTTTCCTAATCCCCTAAATCAGCTGGTTCATAAGGACATAACTGTCACATGCGTCGCAAACGATAGTTAGAATAAAAAGCAGTCTCGCGAAAGGAGCGACCCAAACGATGTGTTTAGCCACATTATACAGTCATATTAACAAACATGGGATTCTGTTGATGTATGAAGCCGAAAATCATGTGACAAATGATCTAAAAATTGATAAAGCTCACAGTTGATAGACTGGTGTTCGAAACCCTACATAGCGTGACAGTTAGTTGAAACTTCTGTGACAGTTGATAGAGCTGTTTCTGAGAAGATGTCTGCCATAAAGTTCCTGGCCATGGAATCAATATTTGCTTGGATTTAGCCTAGAGTATGGGGAGACAAAATCAAAGTACGGCGAGAGTGAGTCGGTATATTTCAGCATTTTAGAAACAGTCCGAGTCCTGAAGAGTGACTACGTCCTTTGCACTTAATCGAACAGTGTGAGGGCACGGTCAATCTCTACTTAACACGATTGGAACTAATTTGTGATAATTGGGTTTTCTTATTTTTAAAATTTCTCAAAAGTGCTAGGTGCCATATAGCTGAATGTTTCAATATTACTAATTACTCATAAAAACAAATGTGTAATATAAAAAGAAAAGCAGATGACATTACAAATCGACATCACTTCACCATCCAATTATCCCAAATTAGTTCCAATCATGTTACTTTTATTGTGTAAATACCCACGGGTCGAGCTCTGAGTTTAACAAGTTTCTTGCGGCACCGGACAAATGTTCTGTAAGGTCTAGTTGTCAATCGATGAGGTCGAGCCGCTGGAAAATAGTTTTATTGCCTCATAAGACGACAACATCCTGTCGCCGTGAACAGAAGCTGGTCATTATAACTGATTGGAGTTGAGTTACAATGGTTCCTGCCAGTGTGCGCTTTTGAAAAGAGCACCAAGAAACTCGGCGGTCATCAGGATAATGCGAAACTTTAATTTGTCGACAACAAGAGTGTTTATCGTTTGTCACTCTTCGAGAAATAACTGAAGAGAAACCAGTGTATAATGTATTTAGCAAAGTTTTTTTGATGTGTGCATTACTGGAACTGTAAAGTAATTATTGATGCAAAATAATGAAGAACACTTGTTTGTTTGTTAGTCTTTAGCATGTATTGTTCTTCTATAAACATATAATAAGTATGACGTTTTGCAATTTTTATTAGGAGCATCGGTCAATCTAGCGACCGATTAAGCAGAAAATATTTTATTTATTAGTGTACCCCTAATCTATGCGTTGATACAGTCCAATAGTAAACAACATTTATCATTTTTTATCTCGTTGTGTAAATAGTACGACTGCTGCCTACTCGCCTCCGGTGCATTCCGAGGTTGCCGTACCTAACACAAGAATTCCACTGCATGTATTGAAAGAAGGAGACAATCACGGTTGTGTGCAACGGAATGTTTATGGTCTTATGACTGCTGTGCTATTTTAATGTCTGACAGAAACAGTTGAATTCTTGTTCAAGTGATGTTAGACGAGATTTAGCCTAACCTTAGCCTTCCTTCAACACCATAATTAATTAAAATAATCATTGCGGAAGACCATCCACACAACGTGACTCTTATATGGAGAAAATTTAAAAAGACGACAAACCATTTTCTAGTTTTGCTGGACGACGACAAAAATGTGCTAGAGTTGCCGAGCGCAGCTGAGGAAACGCTTCCGTTGTGAGGTAGAACATGAGCAATGGCATTACTACATACGGTTACTAGTACAAAATTTGTGTACACGGCTAACAGTTGCACTTAATTAATTGAAGTCACGGTTGTTTCTCATCTTTGCGTGCGTCGATTTAAACAAACCGCACAAACCTCGTTTTTGCGTTTGCTTGGAGAAAGATATGGCAGAGGGATGCGTACAGGAAAATAGTCAGTATATCCACAGACAAATGTAGAAACAGACTAGCAACGCGGCATGGCTTTTGTTCCATGGTCGTCTCGGTAGACTATTGCCTTTTCATATTAAAATGAGCTTCAAAAGGTGTTAAACATTTTGGAGACTTTGTTTGTGGTTGATAATTGCACGAGATTATGCGAAAAATACGACGAGATGGCATCGTTCTGCCAGTCGCGTAGCAACAAGAGTTACTTTGTGAGCTCTCAGGGCAGAAACACTGCTTCACGCCAATCAAAACATAACACGCCAGCAGTTTCATAAACATGTCCTTCCCTGACGAACGTGTAAAAGACGGTATGACTGATAGTAAACCATTGAATAAAATTTGACAGTATCGATAAAAGACTTTCAAATTTGGTTCAAACGCGCTCATTATATATTCATAAAAAGGTGAGAGGAATTTTTAAAATGGTAAAAGTCACCTCCCCGAAGCTCAAAACTTACCAGTTTTCGCCAGCACGCCAATTGTTCTCAGCACAACAAGACACAACAACACGAACTTTGCCGAACATACTTTCGCTTAAAAGTAGCGAAAATCCGGAAACTACCGAAGTATGCATGGTCGGCACTCTTCGGAAAAAAGAGTCGAGAGCTTCCTGAGGCGAGGCAAACATAGAGGGCTTACGTAACCGCTTCACATCTTGAACAATGCCCGTTGCTAGTCTGTTCTATATTTGTCTGTGGTATATCATATCACACACAAACTGATTGTAGTTCTGGACTGTGGATTTGTCGTGGCTTTCGTAATTACTATGCTGTCTGCGTGCTAACTGTCCTATTTCATAATTTCCAAGTTGGTCGTTAGATCTTGCGAGCTCAAATTTTTACCAAAAAAGGTTACAGCAAATAAGGGTGAAAAAGAGACGTATATTTGTTTCTTAGCAACAGTTTGCAAGTAACGCAACCACACAGTTCGGTCATAGATCTCCCACAAAATGTTCATCTGTTTCAAAATACCTTTGCCAACCAAGTTAATGCTGCCATAACAACTGGATAATCCAATTGCGATTATGCTTGACACAAATGAGCTGTTTTCCGGCAAAATATTGGGGTTCGCTATCAACTGTGTAGATAAGCCACTTGTCGCGAGCTTACACTTTACACATATACCATGACGATTAAGTATACACCATTAGTAATGGTTGATAAGGATGCGCCTGTCACGATATAACGATGTCAAGTACCAACATGGTTGCGAGATCGACTCAAGCCTCGGAAAGCCACAATTACACTCAGCGTATGGGGTCAGTTATATCAGAAGCAGCGTCACTAATCAACCAAAGTTAATTGGTACTGCTCAATCTTGTTTGCATGTTTTCGCTATAGAGCAATCACATCAATTAAATCTCAGTGAAATAATTAAATAAGAGTAGATACTATTGATGGATCGGCAAAGCTGTGATTTAAATCTGAGTGAAGATTTCTCACATATCAAAATAATGAAAACTGATCCTTTCACAGAATTCGAAATTGGTTAAGGAAATCGGAGATCCTGCCCATTTAGAGACGAACGCACGAGCAATTGAAAAGTATTTTAAAAATGGACAAATATTCACAGAAAGTAGTTAACATGTGTCGGGAAGATGGCTTCAGATAAAGCAATACAGAACGGAATTCAAGCAGCAATACCGATCATGTTGTAAAACAAACAGCCTTTATGTATGGAATTTATTGTTGTTCATTGTTGTCCTTCTACCAGCCTTGAACGACACCAGCAGGCGCGAGATCATTGTCTTTGATATTGGATTTGTCACAAAATGGCTTTCTTGCAATAAACCTGTGATAATTTAGTGACTAAAATCCATATTCATATATTTGTAATAATTCATTATTCTCTTGCTGTTTGCAAAACACATGAGATGAGAAATTGACGATTAACCCCCCCCCCCACATACACACACAAGCACCAATTATATGAGAGCAAGTGAGACAGCAATAACGATGGCAAAAATAAAATTTAAGTAAAATACTCCGCAATGACGACAAAAGTGCAAATTTCAGCAAAATAAGACAAAAAATTATTTGATCATTACTGTTGTTTGTCATACGTACGATATTCTGTATAGTTTTATATATATTTGAAAAAGTGCGAAAGTTGCCTTCTGTTTGTAAAAATGATATTAATAGCCTCTTTAAGTTTTATATTACGGCTTTGCTTTCTCAAATTAAAGTATTTTGCATCGATTGTTTCTCTTTACGAATATCGCGCAATATTAATAATTACTCCGAAACATTTCATGGCTTGACCGGATCTGTAGAAATTATGGTTCTCTGTAAGTGACCTTTACGCATGCGTACAGCATTTTCTAATGTCCCTTGACTGCTAAACGGAACTCGTCGTCTTTGGCTATTACAACTATAGTACAGCTGCCTCGCAGATGTAATTTCAATTGACATGTCTGCAACCTTACGACCGTTTTTGATGGACTTTGAAATCATTAAAAGCATATCTGTCACCGAGCCAAATATTTACTTTACGTGCAAGCTAGTCTTCCACTTTGGTAAGTGGACCTAATCACAAAATAACATCTAAAACATTGCAGGGGAAATCAATAATGATATTTACGTTTTGTAAACAGTCAGTTCTTTTGTTTTGACGCTTATCTTTATTGCACGACAGGTCAAACAGCCGTACGTGGCAAACAAAACGGTGAAGTTATTTTACTGCACTTCCCGGTCACAATCGACAAATGCAATTTAGCAACAAACGAGTTTCGAACCAGCTTAAGCAGATGACTTTGGTTACCCAGTGTTGTTTAAATCAGCCTTCTTGATCTCATTGTTTACAAACGTAATAGTAGTGCTTGATCGCCAAGTCCAGCTGTGCTGGGTTAGGGTTAACTGTACGCATATATAATATACGTATATTCGTTAGTGTTAACTATAAACCATTGTTTTTTTATATGTGTAATCGTCTGAATTAGCGGTGCTTGTTACCTTATGAATAAGATGAGAGCTCATGACACATATATGAAATATTTGAATCACATTTAATATTGTTGTGTCCTTTATTCATAAACGTTCGTGATAGCGGCCTCTTTGCTTTTACACAGCGTCGTAGAGTTCTTGTTAAGCCACAGACAAGTCTGTGGTTAAGCCGTTGCGTGACGTCGTCAAGCCGAGACACCTCGATGGCCTGATTAGCCCCGGTTGCGAGGCTGGTCTCCCAACTGGTTTTAATCAAAATTCGAACGCAAATTATTGAATTTGGACAATTGTGTTTCGCCATTAGCGTTCACTGCAATACCTCCCAGTTTGTTACTTTAATGATTCCTTGCTATTTGTTACTGTCGTGATTTTCCGGTCCACTGTTCCTGAAAGATCATAGAAGAACCTGTAATAATAATGTATAGCAGAAAATCAATGGAAGAAAACCCTACCGCGATACTGACAAGTCTCATGGTGCTCAGAAACCAAACATAGCTGTCCGCAAATACTCCATACTGCAAGCAATTCTCTAACCATCTTTCCTTCTTTGTCGGTGTACAGAGAAAATGTCTGCTCAGTCACTAAATCGAAGGCGACTTCCTACTCGGAGTCTTACTCCCAGTCGTACTCGAGGAATACAAAAACAAGATGTGGTTTATTTGGCTGGGGTCGCTGCACCAAGTATGTGTAAGTATACACAGGTTATACTCAGTCTGTGCCTCCGTTCACGGTATCGAGAAGTGCCTAGTAATCAAGTTAAACTTGGTTCCGTGCGATTCTAGATCGCATTGAAAAACTAAAAGGTGTTTGTCATCTGCAGTCAATTATCAGATCAAAATATTTCTTAGAAGACGCAAAATTTGACATGAAATAACAACCACGACGCCACTTGTCTGACATCTCACATATTAGTACGTTTGAGGGCGCACCAACGGAAGATTTCAGAGGGAGCATGCCCTATCCTCTCATGTTATCGGGAGTTCTAATGGTTTTACCAAATTTTCCGTGTTACAGGAGATCATACAGGACAAGATATAGAACAAGATACAGAAGAGACTATTACCAGGAATATTTTTGCTGCGCGATGGCTTCTACCAGGACAGAGATCAGTGCCTAGGTGAAACATTGCACATATTCTTAAAGCTATACCCTTTGTAGATTTAAGCTAATAAACGAGGAACACAGTTGTATCAGACCAATATTTATATCATTTTGTGTAAATGTCTTGCTCTGCGGCAATAAAATTTCCTCCGTTTATTATGCATGTACTATTAGGAAAGGGTTCACAATTTTGTTTTTACAAACGTCATGAAATATGGCGGACCTTTGCTTTCGACATCCGCATCATTACATTTTTAAGAGTTCAATTTGTTTATTTCATGTAAAGCATAATATGCTTGAGGTTTTGTGATATTTATTTTCCAAATTTGCTTCATCATCTTCAAATAGCGACTAACTGTATTTTCTATATCCCTGTACCCAAAGATCCATGTAAGTCCTACGTCACACTACAGCAGCCCTGGCGAAGTATGTACTTAAAACGTGACCCAATGGAGCCCGCCTACTGTGACAATGGCCTTGACAATGGTTGGTACAGACTGGACAGTGATGCTGGCGGGGATATACCTGTCACCTGTGTACAGCCAGCATTTTGCAGTACGGACATGCCAATATGGCTCCACGGTGAGGATATGTTGTCCAGGTTAAGTTTAACCAGTTATTGTTATTAATTCAATCATGCATTCATTGATTCATTTTCACATACTGACTGCCCGATTGCCTATGATTTATATCGGTTAATTGATTGTTAGGTTGACTGACTAATTGATTTGTAGACCGAGAGACCGATTGATTGACTAATTAATTGATTGATTAGCTGACTGACAGGGCTACTGATTGGTTGAGTAATATACCCTCTGCATACAACGGAATCACATGATCATAAATTACAAAGTTTTGTGAGGTCAAAATTTGTAACAAGTCAATACACACTCCAAACAGTGGCGGCGCTCTCACATCCGTTTCACTTCTGCTCCCGCTTTCACCACTGCACAGTAGTCTGGTTCCCTGACCCATTTCCCCGGTAGAGGGCGTGGGGGAAATATAGGGTCAGGTACCGGGTAGCCATCTTGAACAGAATTTTGTTCAAGATGGCGGAGGTTAGTCACCTGACAGAACATGCTACAACAAATATGGCTGCTACCATGAAAACGCCGGTCAAAATTCGACTGGATCAGAATTATGTTCGAACACTGGTATCCGAACCAAAAACATTGGCACATGAGATGGGAAACATAAACTGAAAGGATTAATCCAGAAGTACGGGGAAATAGAGGTGATTGAAGGCTGGCTGTGATATCGCAGCAGTACTTGTTGCGTGTATCGAACGCGCTAGGGTCATTGAGGTCATCGCCGACTGTGGCGTGACCCCAATGACCCGAGCACGTTCGATATCACGCCACAAGTATGCTGCGATATCACAGCTAATTGAAATCAAACTTTGTTGGAACTGTGAACGACGATTGATTTCGATGGATAGAATGGTGTCCGAATTTCGTGAAAAATGCCAGGCATCATGTCGACGTTCTAAAAGTATTAAGAGGTGTGCTAAATCACAGTGGCTAAATCATGGAGGTAGAAAGTCCTTCTTTCTACCTCCACGGCTTTGTGGTACAAACAAGAAGTTGGTGTCAAGTGAGCCTGAAAGTGCGAAACCAAAGAAAGATGAGAAAAAGTTACAAGTGTTACTTTCATCCAATCACAGCTTGTTTTATTTTAACCCAATAGCGTCCATGTTTACATTAGCCGGTACCTGACCCTATATTTCCCCACGCCCTCTACCGGGGAAATGGGTCAGGGAACCAGACTACACTGCCACCGGTGACTTTGCATAATAAAGGCGCATGAATATTAGCAATGCCATTCTTTTGTAATATGTCAGGCGAGGTCAATGATGTCATATCAAGACGTCATTGACCTAGATTTACGGACCAATCGGTAGCAAGCCGGGTAACACGAGTTTTGGACGCGAGCAACCGAAGTATAAACGTAAAAACCAAGACAGAAGTGCCACAAAGTGTTTGGAACTCACAAGGAGACCCGGGAAGGAGACATTGTGGTATAACATCCCTACGGCTACGGGAGAGGCGACAGCGAGAGGATACTGCGTACGCATATAAATAAGACGTCGCCGTACTCTACATCTGATTTTAATCAAATTGCGGCAAAAGTATCATTTTCCCTCTCTTGACACCGATGAAGAAGCGAAAAAATGACTCTGTTAAAGGGACGGCACCGTAGTCGTATGTCCGTTTAATATAATTCAATCCATACGCCTAAAGTAATGTATCGTCACTGAAATTTGCTATTTCCTCTTGTGCAAGTCGTAGCATCTCTGCTACCATGTCATTTGCCTCAATTGACACGATGTCGTTCGTTCCCTCAAGACTGTGCTACTTTTACGAGCAAGGACGATTGCAAAATGGTCAATGTAGGCTCAGAGTTAGAGGGAAGGGAAAAAGGGCAAGCGACACATGACATATTTATCGAGCAAACAAAATTAGTAGCCCTCATTTTATGACTAATGAAATATTATCCTGAGCTAGTTTACATCACGAATTTCACAGTCGTCGTCAAATTTCCTTTTCCAAACTACGTTTTACATGGTCGACACTTGAAAATGGCTTGAAGTAAAACCATCCACAGAGAAACTGCGATTGACGACCGAATTCGAATTCGAACGAAATAAGATGCCGCCATCAAGAAGGCTCTAGTTACATAAGATTGTATGAATCCCCAACACTTTGACATTTGTCGACATTTTTTGTATGCTTATATGTTGCCACTATGTCAGCAAATCACCTGGCAATAAATTTAGCCCTCTGCACGCACCCCTCGGCCAAATCCCCACCAAATCGAATGCGACAATCTAGCAATAGATAAATTTAGTATTTGACTGAAAACAGAAATACCGAAATACCGAATACATATTATCAAAAGGAACCAGTATTCGCAACTGCGCCTGTGCGAGTTTCTTGTTTACAAACATGCATTCGGTGCACGATATCTAGATGCACCTCATCATCATAGCTGTAACATTAAAATTATACGATGTAGATTATGACAGATATGTTTTAACTTTCATCAATCACCATCGTATCTTGGATACAGTGTTTACATTGGTCGTATGAGTCCCATGCTACCTTTAAGCGCAGCTCCGACGACTATATCCCTTCAAATAACATGTCTGGATCAAATGATATACGTATTCCAGTTAAAACAGCCATTCAAAATTTATTTACACAAAAGACACAAAAGTTTTTTCCTCATCAGTGAGTGCTGCTAGTTTTGAAAGTTTATATAAGAATAATTTTTTATGTTATCACCCGTAAAGTTCATTTCAATGCTGGCCATTACCTGGCAGCAGTTTTCAAGATGTGATCATGTTTCATTGTACTTGCTCACTTTCCAAAGTGTGTTATTAAGCGGTAAGTTGAAAAATGAAAGTGCCGTAAGTGTTGTCTGCTTCGGTGCCACCCTTCACTCACGTTATTGTATCAGACACATTCACCCACGAAAAGTAGGTCCAACGATTTTCGCAAATATACGACAAAAACCAACATAAAGACATCTTTTATACTTTATTCTTTGACTTTGAAATTAAATACAGCCATACAGAGCATGACATTATTGAAATTTGCAATCAAGCGAAGTTCGTAAAAATGTGGTAAATCACCACATTTTTGCCACCGGTGGCAGTGGTGAAAGCGGGAGCAGAAGTGAAACGGAAGTGAGAGCGCCGCCACTGTTTGGAGTGTGAAGTCAATAGTCGCGCCAGCGGCTAACTGACTACGCATGCGCCGGTTCAATATATAATCTGCGTGTAACCGGAAGTTTACCCGCCAAAATTGATGGGCGCCGCCATGTTTTTTGAGTGTTTGTAAAGATTCAAATACAAAACGTGCAGAGTATGAAATATATTGCTGCCATTACCCAATACATATTATTTTCTAACTCGCCACTGAAACAGAAAAAGAGATAAATGTGCCATGCATATGAACGAGACCGCACACTAAGAATGATGGGATTGAACTCACACTTAGAAAAGCGCCCTCTGTGGCAATAACTAGATGCAAATAGTTTTCAGATGGAATTGTTTTCAGCTCGTTATACTGGACATTGGGCAGTACAGTTGCTATGGCAAAGATAATGATACATCCCTTATCGAACATTGTGTGTTGTCATCATGGTAAATGCAAATTGTTGTATTCAAAATTTGCCATTTATGTCTAACTTTTTAACAAGTTAATCAGAAAGCCTGTACCTGCCCTAGTCTGAAAAGGCGTTTGAATTTGTTTACGAAATGCATTGTGGTCTTACTAATGTAAAAAGCAAGTAACAATTAATTCTATTTTATTCTTTCTTATACTAATCGTGAATCAATAGTATTATTGACTATGTAAGAGTCGACTCTTTAAATTCAGACAGAAATAAAATTTCTAATCTTAAAAACTCTAGCGCAACACCAAGTGCCGAGCCCTATATGATATTACCTTAAGTGCGTAAAACTACCGCCTTGGCATTCGGACAGAAGATGCAAGAAATCAAACATTCTTTTGTCAATTCAATAGATAAAAATGTTGATGCTGTTATCCTAAGTTAACTCATTTGTCTTGAGTGTTCTAGGGAATTTACAACTTTCAACCATTCCCATATATCCCTCCTTCCCATGTTGGTTTGCAAACGAGTTTCTATGTCAACGCCCTCACCATTTCAGTCATATTCTATGTATTCTGGGTCAAACGTTCCTGTTATAAGAAGTAAACATATTACTTATATCAACAATAATTATCTTCGTGATTTGGTTCATACAGATTTCCGACCGACAGTTGACGAACTGATCGCACCGAAAACAGTCTGCGTCACTACGAGTAATGACACTTGTTGTGGAGAAAGTTGGAACATCGATGCCAAAAACTGCTCCGAGTTTAACGTGTACTCGTTGGTTCCACCGCCAAGATGTAACATGGTCTATTGTGAAGGTATCCATCTTTATACATTGTATTTCAAGATGCGTCAAGAAGATGAAGCAATGCGTACTTATATCGCAAAAAACCCCCCCAAATAATGAAAACAACACTTGTTATAACCTTTGTCCCTTTAGTAAGGGAATAGAAAAGTTTTGAGTAAACATTGACGTATTAAATCCGATATATTGAAGCAATAAACTACACTATGGATGCGTATATCACGAAATTTTGACCATTTTAGGATACATAAGCATGCATGAGCGATAGTAAGTGTGTGTGGAGCGAACTGGCAAAAACAGTGGTCTGCAGAGGTGGTTTATTGCTGTAATATCATAACACTACCATATTCTGGAGAGAAACTTGAAAGAGTTTCGTCGACAGAGAGTTCTCACGCGTTTCAACTGTGCTATATAGAAATTACAGACCGATCAGATCGCTGTTTTTGCGCCATCAATGTGCTGGTATAATGTAGTAACTAATGTTGTTTGGACTCCCTTGCGTTTTCGTGAGTACAACTTTCCAAATGAGATTTGAGGCGGAAAACAGGTCTACACCGTGGACAGGAAAGAAAGGTTAACACGCCTTGATCTGCGACTATAAGATACGGATAGTTTTTCAATCGGATTCGAACCCACAACATACGGCATCAGTCGCCTAGCTGAGAGGCCAGAGACAGAACCAGTCGGCTAAATCTCCACTCCCAAAAAAGAGTGGTTCAATAGCCGGCTAAGTTGTTACATTTTTCTGACTGAGACCGCTCAACACGTTGTAGAGATACTTTTGCAGTTCGTAAATTCGACGTTGCGACGCCCTTGCACTGACAGACACAGCGCACTATGCGTGATAGCAAATGTTACTGTTGATAGTCCTGTCAACAATAATATTGAGTAGGCACACATTAATAAAAGCCATGCCAAAGATTGAACACCAGACCCATTGAGACCTGATTTCCGGAGTAGCTAGAACACAACATTTTTTATGAAACAATGATGAGATAATAATAGGTAATACATAAAACATACATTAGTTACAGCTAGTGGAGCTTTAACAGCGGAAAATAATACGTGACAAAATACAAAACAAAGACATAAAATATAAGTTAAAAGACTTGTGAAGATGACTGATGAGTTCCTTTTATTTCACAGGAGAGGAACCTATTTGTTACACAAACGGTGACAACGAAGAGGAAGAATGCGTGGGTAAGTGATATGACATCATATGAACAGAATGCGTATAGCAAATAAAAAAGGAGGTGCTCACACAGAGGACCATCGGGCATATATTTCGAAAAGCGATGAATTGACATTGTGTGATAAATACATTCCATGAATTTAAATGATAAGATTTTGTCTACTACTACTTGCATTCTCACAGTCCAAGGCTGTCATTTTATGAAATTGAGAAAATACCCATAGGCTTAATAATAGTATCCGAGACTAGGGCAGAATATTTTGTTAGAGTTCAAAAAATTGTCAGTTACCAACTTCCGAACAAGGTGAGTGGTATATGTAATGCCTAGATCAATAATAGTATTGAATTAGTTGTGTGTATATATTAGAATTCATTAACACATATATCTCCTAGGAAACGAGAATCAAATTGGTTATTTTGTCAGTGAAGACACATGTTAATAACCAATAATGTGTTTGTTTAACAAGACAGAGGGGTGTACAAAGGAATTCTCTGAATACTGCTTATACGACATAAGAATATGTTCTTGTGTTTTGTAAAGCAGTATGATCTCGGTCTTTCCTGCTGTCCATCCTGGATATGGCTGCTTCCAACCAGTGTTCGAACAGCACATCCTCGTGACACCCTGGGCAAACATTGTACACTACATGCCCACTGACTATAAAATACCCCAGGCGTGATATATTGGTGTGTCATGTCCTTTTCAGAGATGTTTCCCATAATGCAAGGACCCCCGGTGCTTGAAGGGCCAATATTGACCCATGGCACGTTCCATTTCAAGTGCACCGTGGATTTGGCCGACCAAAATGACCAGGCAGCCCGCTTTGAAGTTAGTTGGTTGTTTGATGGCGAAACCCACGATGATATAGAATCGGTTATACTGCACGTAAATTCTGAATCTTTGTCAACCATTATACCGGGTGAGGTGTTTTCATACAACAAAGGGAGACTTGGAGTCATGGTAAGCAATCATTTAATTGATTCTAATTACAAGTTTGAATGAACTTAAGTGTATGTTACGCATTTTTGCTTAACATGAGCTATGCTACATGATTTTGCCATCCCTACTTTATCAAATAAATGCATCATCGCAAGGAAACAACGCGGTTAAATATTATAAATATGCAATATGTTTTGCGATTTTGAAGTTGGCTGTCATTCGGGTCGTTTCGGAATTCGCGGGCATTGCCACCGGAAATGTCGTAACTAATTGAACGTACGACTGAGCGGGTTCACACCACGGCCACAGTGAATGCTTTACCGCTGTGGCTTCAACATGGTGAGAAGTTACCCTTTTGGTGGCTGAAGTAACCGCAGCCATTGCCAGTTTAACATGCACTTTATTTAGGATGCCGTTTTTGCCAAAATTACAAGAAAGGGTCGGAAAAGAGGCATTCAGACAAGCGTTTTCCGCCGTGCCTTGGGCTTGGCCTTGTCCTTCACGTCAAATGCGCGCGGTTCGGAAGCCAGATGTAAGCTTACGGTAAGATAGAATTTAATTCCTGGAGCTACTACATCGATTATGTGATCGCAATGCCGTACCAGTATGACTATTGTCACCAGAAAGCGTTCGCGTGTATCATCATCAACTGTGGACAAGAGCGAGAACAGCAGCAAGACTGCGACAGGTTGCCCAAAACATGTCGAGGGGATGCATACACGGGGCCGGAGAAGTATGACCGTGTTTACATCCACCAGGACTGAACGCCGATTCAGCAGCTTTACGGAAGTGATCGTAAATTAAAAAAATACAAGTACTACATCTCATGTATGTGTGACTCTATAATTAGTAACGTTGGGAGATATCTAACTTATTCCTAAAAAGTTTACGTAGTGATTGACTGACTCTTTGCGAGACTGAACGATAGGTTGTGTATAATACAGCACGGCGCTGCCAGTAAAAGTGACACAACGTGTAGCAGCGAAGTTTCATACTGCTGACGAAGCAGTCGCGTTGTCGTCATCATCTGTTCCCTCCTGCCCAACTAAGTCTCCCCTAAAATATTTTAGCTTCTTTGAGAATTTCGCAGTCATGAAACAATGAAGACCGTGCTTTATATCGCTGACACTTAATCAAGAAAAAAACCCGGAAGCGTAGCTGATCACTCCGTCACAGAAATGGCCAGCTGAGCTGGAGGCCTCGGGTGCCAGTGTGCCCGATATTTACATCATGTCAATTTTAGTTTATCTCTTCCCGAGAATTTGGCTGGACATGTCTTCACGGTCACGTTTTTAAAAGTGCCAAACTTCATGTGAGGTTTTATAACGCCAACCTGAAGATTCTGCGGCTAGAATACTACTTCGATTTTTATGCTAAGGTGACCCTAAGCCGGTTCCATCTCTAGCTGCGGATCAGAAAGATGTGTGTTAAACGGTGGACATGCAATTTTCAACTTGATCTCTACTACATTTATCTACAAACGTCATGGTGTAATTCAAATTTTTGTATACAGATTTTGAACGAGGCAATTTATGTTGATAAGTAATAATGAGGTGGGATGGCAACTCCAGACTTCGTTCATATTTTGGTAGCTTGCGGTTGTGTGTACGGTACGGTACCGGTAGTTCACTAGTGTGTGGGACTGTGGTGGGCTCGTCATAGACAGTCAACAAGAGTTCCGCTCTTGTTCTCGTTTAGGTTAAAGGTCCCGCCTGTTAAAATCTGCAGGCCTGTAAATTCTGAACAGCTTTGTCATATCTTCTGTCACGATGACATTCTCAATTGCGCTGCTTTCCCTCATGAAATTATCACTATCACCATAGTCAATGCACTAAGTCGCCATCGCGCGTTCTATTAGTGACGTCACAGCTACTTAAGCCAAAACGGGGCGAGCTCGGCAATTTCCGGAAAATGTTGCCATGACTGAAGTCAAAACGTGCAACTTTTCCCGTGTTTTCGTCAAAATAACACAATACAACCGTCTAAAAACCGCTCAAATAAGCTTCAGTTTGTGTGTAAATGTTTGTTTTATTAATACCAATTTCATTGACAACCAGAACTAGAGTATAGGCCTCAAGTCAAACGAAAAAAGCATCAAAATGTGGCGGGACTCACACTTTAACTACTTTATTCATTTCTGTGTCTGCGTATCACGAGATAGAATTTACAAATTACATTTCTTGAAGTTGTCACATTCTCATCAACGTTTAAGATATTAGCGAAACTACTTACATTGAATCTACATGAATTACCGCAGTTTTCGTGATGACCGGCTAAAATGTTTATTTTACTCTAAAAAACGTCATCTGCCGTCCCCAGTTTCCGTTGAAGCCTTAACACGCGATCTTAGATACATAGATTGCTGTCTGCAAGGCTTTCTAAACAGCACTAACACGGGACGTGAAATGTAGAACCACGATACTGGTGACGTCAATGAAAATAGTGTCGAGTATTCATCAAAAGCATTAAAGGAAGGTAAACTGTTCTCATTCTGACCACGTCAATTTTTGCTCCCTAGGTTGGATGTCGAGCTCGTTCCTTCTATGAGAATCTCCACAAAAGTCATTGGTATACAAGTGAGAACTATTTCGTTGGTATCAAGGTAAAGTATAGTGACGTTTCCCCTTTTACAGTGTTCTGATCAAATGTTCTGATTTGCTTTCGAAACATCAAATTGCTTGCGAGTTAAGATGTTTTGGTGTCCGATAGATGAATTATATGGTTGTATTTATTTGATCATACGCGTGGCTATCTTGGTAAGAAATGGAAAAAATCACGTATCAAGTCATCTTAACATGATTAAAGAGAACGCCTTCAAGAAGAAGATACTCCAAAATACGATGGGTTCTTAAACGCAGTGACAATGACTCATTATTGTAATTTAGGTCGACGCAGATGACCCACTGTTACTGAGCGAGTCAGATGGAAGGGGAACGATTATACCAATTTGGTCAACAATACCTGTTCTCTGCGAAGATTTGACGTATATGACAGCCTGTCGTATCAATATACTGGCTTGGACGCAAGGTGAAATTGCAACACTTGACGCGACGTTCAACCAAACGGAGTGACAGCTCATTCTCTGACAGAGAACCAAAATACACGTAATTTTTTTATCAACGTTTTACAGAGGCTACAATATCAACAGGTTACTCCAAACTCCAAATTCAAGGGTTATTATTTTCTATAATTCAGCCAAAGTAAATATTGGCCTATACATGTCTTATCTACAATCGAAAAAGGGAACTATTTACAAACTGAAATGTGAACATTACGATAAGAGATTAGAGTAGAGTAGTTATGCAACCTAAACAACACGGAAGGGGGTGATCTTCATAACAAAAACAACAAGGTTTTCTTAGAATGTCTCCTTAGCTGTAAGAAGCAGCTTGACCCCCTAGAATCCTGGTGACATTTACCATTGTTGTGTGTGGATCCAGTATGTTGCAGTCTTCCCAAAGTGGGAATAGCTTAGATCGATGTTTGATTTTCAGGTGAGGAAACAGAAGACGATTATTTCCATGACGAGCTGTCGTTTGATCGCTGCGACATCGCGATAGCTCCACGTGACTGGGATCAAACCAGCAAAACAGCGACCGCGGAGTTCACGATTGTGGCGAGACGGGACTTCATGGACGACGGCGTCCGAAACGTGACCATAAGAAGTAGAGTACTCCCTCCAGACTGTGTTAACAGCAGCTATGTGTCCATCTTTGATGGTTATGATATTGGACCAATAAAGGTAGTGTTACTCGGATTCTACACCACTAATTACTATCCTTTTTCCGTGCTCGTTGGTTGATTTACTCGTTACCTCTTCTTGACCTGCTAATAGGTACCTGAAATGAGATGTTCAGAGTTCGTTGGTGCTGCACAGACTTCATTTCTCGGTAGAAAAGCTCGAAAGGTGCCATGCCCAAGATACGCATCTCCCGTTGTCCAAATGTGTTTGGTTACTCGTTGGTCTCTCTGTCCTCATGCCTTGTCTGTTGTATTCCTCCTCTTTTTTAATCGTTTACTTTAAGGCGTGGCATTGATCATACAGTATTTGGAATGAAAGATAAAGCAATACATCAAATCATAAACATTAACACAGCTCTTTATCTTAACTTTACATGTTACAATTGATATCTAAACGTCACGGTGACACGTTAAAAATTCATCAAGTGGTATTTTCATGTCTATTCATTAAAACTACCTTCCTATATTTTTATATAATTCAAATATATCTTTTTTACGCCCTGACTACTTAAACATTCTCTTTAATCGTCATTAGCGTCTTTGCGTGTGTCCGGTTTATATGCTAATCAACTTATACTTGAGATCATGTTCTTTCAATAATAAGTCTACTGATGCCAATGACCGCTAATTGTATAAACCCTTGTGTAAGATAAACTGCCTTAGTAACAGTAAAGGATGCTGCTCAAGGGTGGTTCTGAGAGGAAAGTGCATCAAATTAGGATAATGATGGCAGGTCTTACGAATGGCCATATTCATTAATGTTTACAAAGCCTATTCTAATGAAGATTGCTACAAGGCATCGTATTTTCAAAATATTACATGAGTCGATTTATGGAATGCTTCACTTTCAATTATGACTAACACTTTCAATAGGTCTCTGTCATTGGAGTGGATCATAAACGCTGCTCATCGTTTGGTGACCCACATTACAGGACGCTGGATGGGTGAGTTGCTCTACTTAGTCATATCACGTAAGAACGTTGGAAACTTAATAAATTGGAAAGTGCATTCACGACAGTTGTCTATCACCAATAAATTGTTTCTTGTATCTTATCTTTTTTGAAGAGTTTCATCAAGTTGTTGAAGAACAATCGAATTAGCGAATAAAATGTACTTTCGACAAGAATGTGAAATTTGACTTCTTCTCGTTGCAGTATTGATATAAGGCTTGAGTTAGTGCTTTCCTTATTTTCAATTTGATTGCAGACTCTGGTACACCATGCTGAAAACCGGATACTTTGTGTTACTTAGAGGAACAACTGACGCAGGCAGGGTGCTGGAGGTAAGAATATAGAACATGTTAATCTCTGATTGCGAAAAAAGATACAACTTTAATAAAGCCCTAGAGTACATGCTCACGCCATACTATCGGCCCAAAATGTGTTGGTAGTATCGGAGACAGGTTTTAAAGTGTTTTTAAGTGTGTTGGACTTGATGAGGAAGCGAAGTGCAAGTTCATGTCCGTTATACAATTGACAATATTACCATGTATACAACACATTTTAGGTACAGACAGCGGTAACAGACTGCGCTGAGGTTTCTTGTAACTGTGCCGTGGCTATCCGTGAGAATAATGACCTTGTCATTATGGACATCTGTAACAGAGACAGTTTGAGGATATCAGTTCCGAGGAAGAACCTGTCGCCTGGTACTGCCATCCATCAGCAGTATGGAAACAAACATTATGTAAGAAAAGCATCATTTACCGTTTTTGAAACATCCATAATCTATCTGCATGTCCGTCTACGTCATAAACAAACGTTGAAAATCAAATAATATAAGGAACACAAAACACGATTGGAACTAATTTGGAATAATTGGATGTATACATTTTTCAAATTTCTCAAACGTTATAGGTGCCCTAAAGCTGAATGTTGCGATATTAAAAATTACTCATAAAACTAATGTGTAACTTAAAAAGAAAAGCAGATGAGGTTAAATTTGCAGATTGAACCAACATTACTTCACCATCCAATTATCCCAAACTAGTTCCAATCGTGTTACAATTAAAATATGATCAAAATAGAGCTCTACCTTTTCAGTCTGAGACGGATATGTACTGATATACTGATACTGCGTGCGTGAGTGCTTCACGAACTCTACAACGTGTTGAGCGGTCTCAGTCAGAAAAATGTAACAACTTAGCCGGCTATTGAACCACTCTTTTTTGGGAGTGGAGATTTAGCCGAGCGGTTCTGTCTATGGCCTCTCAGCTAGGCGACTGATGCCGTATGTTGTGGGTTCGAATCCGATTGACAACTAGCCGTGTAGTATGGTTCCTTATAATCCTTCACGTGTAACTTCCGTATATACATTTATTCTGGGATTGAAATAAAATATTGATTAGAACAGGTGCTTTGCAATGACTGTTATATAACTCCATCATTTTATCAAAGGTGTACATGTACTCTGGTGTTACACTAGAAGTACGACTGGTCAGCAGTGCGCAGGGTAAGTGGCTGGATGTCTTTGTCGTCCTTCCTTCCGATTATAGCGGACGCACGATGGCGCTGTGCGGTGATGGAGACGATGGCGACTCCAACGACTTCACAAAGAGTAATGGTGAAATCACAGATCTGAACGACTTTGCTGAGTCGTGGAGGTAAGAAAATATTACTAATGACGTAAAGATGAGCAACAGAGAACGGAATACAAGTTTTAGAGGAAGTGTTATAGAAAAAAGTCATGTCAATATTACAGTTTTAATTATCTATTACACGATCTTGAGCTCAAAATTATTTCAGTATAACTTAAAAAACATTTCCATTTGTCGGCGAACAGAAAATTTGCCCTTTCCGACATATGAAGCAGGTGTCGAAAATTTATTGATCAGAACGTCTGTATTCGAATAAAAATTAGGAGAAGAAATCGAAAGGCTGGAAACCATAAGTCTAAAATTCTAATATATATATTTGGCCAATAATCTAGTTCTTTCCAGTGATACTTAAAATCAACATAGACCAGCCCATATGCTCTATGTAGGAAACATGTTGTCTCAATAGGATCCAATTCCTCACAATTTTCAAAAACGTATCATAAATAATACGATGAACACACATGCTATGTGTTCGTCTATGAATTGTTCTTCACTACGGATGCGTATTTCTTTTCCAGGGTTTCAGAGGAAGAGAATTTATTCTTGAAGTACGACCAGCTGTCATGGATACCAGAGCGCAATACAATGTACTGCAACTGTCCAACTGGCATACACGGCTCCAGAATTTGCTGTGGATACGGATTGCACACCGACCAATTAAGACTCGGCACCGACATGACGCACCTTTACGCAACCGGGACTACAGATCAGAGTGAAAAATCTTGCTTCGACCCGCTAGACGGAAGTGTTGCAATTCACGCAGTTACTCCGCAGTGCACCGAGAAAACGGGTCAGGAGAATGTCGGAGATGATCACGTGGAGGCCGCTGGAGACATCCGGTTTGAATATGATTCCGAATTCAAACCGAGCATCCCGGAATGGCCGACACCAAGCGGCATTACAGAGGGAATGGCACGCGTGTTTTGCGGGGAGTTTCTTAGTTCCGCCTCCATCTACTCTGCATGCATCGAGAAGACTAACCTGAATACTCAGAAGTACAATGAAACGTGCCTCACTGATATACAGGTATTTAAAAGATTTCAATGAAAACGCCTTCCCTTTTGTGTATTATATTTACTTTTGAGGTAACTTGTTCCTTGCTCTTTTGCCTACCTGCCAGTGACAGCTGCTTAATATTTCATGCGACAGTTAGAAAGATTTGAAAATTTGCTCGAGGGAAGTTTTAGCAAAAGTCAAAGGTTTTTGTCATCGAGGCGCGAACTACCTTTAAGCAAGCAAAATGAATGTTTCCTTGAGCAAAGAATAAGTTACCTCTTTTCTCCCTTCGCTAAGTTTTTGTTCAACGCAAGAGTACTACTAACATAAGGCTTTAAACCAGAAAGTTTCACTGGCGATTTATCCATTAAAATGTAAGCCATATTTTCCCAGTCACCTCGTTTGATCAGCTTATTCATGGTTGACAGCTAGATTGAAATATCTCATACTTTGTCAGGCGACGGACACCCTCGACTTTGCGCCCTCTACCGCAGCAGCATTCCAATTCGACTGCATGGATCTCGTGCTTCGTAACATCTCTCTGTACGATGACGACGGCCACGGAAACAAAGTACCGCCACAAGAACTAGTGGCCATGCTCTGTCCAAACGATTGCAGCAAACATGGCGAGTGTATCGACAACATCTGCCTTTGTGACGAGGGTTTCACTGGAAACGACTGTTCTCATGATGAAGGACAGCCAATATATCTGAGCTACCTCAAGCACGACGCCCTCTGTGATTTACAATCAAGACCGTGTGAGACAGCGTTTGGTGTCGGAACGAAGTTTGTTGAATCAGAACGACTTATGTGTAAAGTTAAGCTTACGAGTCAGGTACTTTGACTTACAAAAATTCCTTTAATAAGCAGAACTACTTATTTTCAAACGGAATTCGTTCTCATAGTCATCTTTTGAATCAACAATTGCTCATGCTGCATTTTCGAAAAGCTTGGATTTGACAAATAGTTAAAATAATAGTTTATCGGATCATATTCACAGCATGAAAAGTAGATTTCAAGGGAAGGGATCGCTAGAACTGCGCCTGTGCGACTCGTTTTTTACAAACAATGTATTTCATGCATCTCGTCAACATAGCTGCAACCATGACAAACATGTTTCAACTTTCATCAATCGCCAACGTACCTGGGATGTAGCGTTACGTTACGTTTACATTGGTCGCGGATCGTATATGTCCTATGAGCGCAGTTCACACGATCCGCCACTTCTAATTCTACATCCTGATTGAAATAATAACCTTGCTTTTGTTTCTTAAACAACTTAACATTTCTGATATGGTCCAATACGACCTTTGAGCGTAGTTACGACGACTTACTTCCTTTAACACAAGTTGGGAAGTCGGGACAGAGATTGTGAATAAACGAATCTCCAATACCGTTAATTAATATTTAAGATGTTGCTCCACGATTCTTTTCAACCAGAACAATCACATCTCTGTGTATTACACTGAAGCATATCTCATAAGCTCAACGGAAATCGCATGTCCTCTGAGGCACACGGGTATCAACACATATCCAGCAACAGTCACCAACAACGAACTGCCAGTAGAATACTCCGATATTTCCTTCAGCTTGGATGGCGTAACATTCAGCAACGAACTGCTATTCACTGTCTTTGACTCGGTGTGTGTCGAATGTACAGAAAGCGGAAACTGCGACAAAAAGGTGAGAGAAAAACGCTATGGATTCATGTTCTCACGTCCCTTACACACTTGGCGTGTGAGAATATCAGTCTGAGTGGGGATTTGCAGCGTGTTCATTTTTAGCCGGATGCCGACCAAATTGACCGGCTACTTTCGTATTTTGGCCGGCTACTTTTCAGCACTGTTTCGCTCTCTGGCCCGGAAATTCTGGTTTGATAACAATATTTTGATTTTTTTGGTGGTCTTGCAAGCCGGAGATAATATTTCAGAAGTGCCAATGTGGCGGCTATATGTAGTCTAGCAATTTACGCGGTGAACTTGTTGCTATCACTGTATTAAATACCGCGATCAGAGAACGTTGTACTATACTGCCATCATCGTTCTCGAGGTCAACCTTGCTTGCCGATCACAGGCCGAATTATTCCGACGTTCACATCGGTGTAGCCGAAAATATTAGACTAACATACAATTATGTTATGCCCGCGAATAGCCGACCATTTCCGAATAAAGCCGACTTTTGTTTCGCTCAAACGCGGAAAAGAAAGTCGACGCTTGAGAGCTATGGTTTTCTGCGTAAGAGTAGGCCTTGTCTGATGGGTTTGGTAGGTTTTTGATCAAATCTAAAGTGATCAAAAGTTACTGAGTCTCATTTTTCATACATTTGAAACGCCATGTCTATCCATCCATGGTCAATCACGATGCCAATATTCAAGTCGATCGACATCGCGTTTTGTGGAGGGGCCGTGGTTTGTGTGCATCGCAGAAGAGAAAGTCGAGGCTTGAAACTTTGATTTTCTGCGTAAAGTAGGACTTTATCTGTTGGTTTTGGGAGGTTTTAGATCAAATCTAAATAAACAAAAATTACTATGTCTCACTTTTCGTACGTTTGAAATGCTACGTCGATCAGTGTCAAATTCAGGTTGACCGACATCGTGTTGTGTGTACTGTGTTGCAGTTGACTGCCAGTGCTGTACGTGACATACGGTGTGCTGGCGTTCGGTGACGTTAGTTTGGGATTTTATCAACATGAATACTGAAATTTAGCTCTCTTTTTCAATTACTAGTATATTAAACATCACCAAAAATCAATAATCAGCTCGCTGATTCGTTTTATTGTTAAATTAGTACAGTGAATTAAAAATCACTAAAAATTGTGCTCCTATAATTCATGCGAATTGGATAAACTTTGATTTTACTGTAGCTCTGCATGCCAGGCCTGTGTTCCGGCGTTAATGGCAGCCCATAACGCCGGGAACACACAGCCCTGCCATGCAGAGCTAATTTTACTGTATTTTCAATCAAGTTTATTTAAATCAGTAAAAAACTTTATACAGCCAGGCTGGTCAGGATTCTAGCGGATTGTTTTCTGGGTTGTGAAAACCCTATTCTATGATGTATTTCAAAATGTTTTGTTCAGCCATGAGCTAAACATAATTCTACACAGTCTGGTAATTTTTGCTATTATCCTTGTCAACTGAATGCAGTCGACAGGCCCGAGTTATATCAAATTAACTTTTCTGACTTTTATTTAAAACTGTATCCCTTGAAAACATTTTGTAATTTACAATAATAATGATTATTCTGTATGCTGAAATGGTCTTTAATACTGTACAAGAATGCATGAAATTACTCCAAAATGTCTTCAAAATTTAAATTTTCTTGCCATCCCCCATCCCTGAAACCCTCCCCCTGTGTGTATGTTGAAAAAGCCTTTATACACTGTATAAGAATGCATAAAATTACTCAGAAATGTCTTCAAATTTAAAGATATCTTTAACACTCTTATGCTGAAATGGTCTCTTTCATACAGTACAATAATGTATAAAATCACTCCAAAATGTCTTCAAATTTTAGAAAATTCTTGCACACAGGGAGGGGGACCCCCTCCTGAAACCCTCCCTCTGTGTGTATGTTGGAATAGACTTTTATACACTGTATAAGAATGCATTAAATTGCTCAGAAATGTCTTCAAATTTTAAAAATACTAAACACCTCCCCCCACCCAGGGAACCTGGTTGCACACAGAAGCTAACCGCCTACTTTTCTAAAATTTCCGCCTACTTCAAAAATTTTTGAGAACCCTGGATTGATTTGATCTCGATAAATAAAAATGACTGTCCGTAACTCAACAAAGTACTAGAAGTAAAGTAGGAAGGCTTTCTGTGGTAGTCGAAATAATTAAAGTAGCAATAACCGGGAAAAGCTGCCATAAAAAGCAGTTAAGTGATGACCTTTCTCAAAGACATTTCGCTGCATCATAATTGACACGCCATAGAGCGTCTTGCTCGTCTTTCTCATTCCATTCCTTGACTATTAAATACAGTTGCCTGTCGAAGTACATTGAAGTACCTCATTGAGCCATCCCAACACAATGCATTGTCTTCATCATATCATGTTTATTAGAACTACTGTAAAGTTCAAAATAAACGTGAATTTAGTAGTCAAAAAAGAACATTACACCTAGTATATATACTTATTACTGCCCCGGCTTTATTATAAAATAACGGGCGACGCACTGACCATTAACGTTTATTTATGGGCAAGGGCGAGAGGAAAGCCAAAAATTAAAGGGCGAGGCTTGTCGAGCCCGTAAATTTAGGCTTTCCTCTCGCCCGCGCCCATAAATAAACGTAATGGTCAGCGCGGAGTCTGTTATTTCCATTATATATTATCAACGGATTTCCATTATATTATCAACGAACCCCAAAAACCGTCAAAATTTACAAAAAATTCCCATGCGAACGACAACGGGGCCCAAGAACTTGTACTTTGTACAAATCGCAATTTCGTTTTAGCTGTAAAGTTACTATGTTTACGATATTATTCATATTCACGGGCATGTAAACAAACCATTACTGTGTATTCGTGGGCAGTCACGTGGTTCAGCTCGACCAATTATAAAAATGCGATGGACAGGGCATGGTAATATAATGACAAGTTGAATACTATGCATTCGGACGTGATTTATGAGTAAAGCAGGAACTGTATTTGTCTGAAAATTACAGACATAACTTAGATAACGAAAAATACTCATGGCGCTTTAATTTTGCAGTAGATTATATGCATCTATTACAGTATTACATTGAAGTTTTGACGACATCTACAGGGTGTAATCAGAGAAATTAAGTATTCTAGGGTCCAGCCTTATGTGAAACCTGTGCGTTTTTTAATAGGCCGATTCATGTCTCATCGACGGGATGTGCTTCGCTGAGGGAAACCAGCATCGGCTGGAGCCCGGGAAGTACTGCAATCCAGCAAATGACGAGTTTGGATGGACCGAAAAAGGTATTACAAACACTTCCATGACGTAGGTTATTAGCCCGGTGTTGTGTGAATGTTCCCGTAGTGTTGACAGCTACCACAGTGTGTTCGGTGCAATATTTACAATAGACGTGAAAATGTTTTTATGAAACCAACCGACAGACAAAATATTCACGGTCACTACATGTATTTTAGGTTTTCGCTCATTTGTTTCTCACAGAGGGATTCGAAGTCACAGTCAGATTAAAATGAACATAAAGTTTTTGAACGTTTTAATGACATAACGTTCTAATTACAATTTAGTGTACGGTATTATCGTAGAACATTTTGTTCTTCATTTAATCGACTGTGCTACAATTACCTAAAGTAGATGCGTGGGGCCCGGCTCTGAGGACAGACAGAGATAGACAGAAATGTACAGCCATACAGGTATACAGACTGTCAGATAGGTTATTTGTATACTGCATTTCACGGAACGCATACTGTTTTGAAAACGTATTACTAATAGGTCATTTTAACCATTCCTAGATATCATTTGGACCACCGACTCGGCCAATTGGACTGAACCAACAACAATCTCTCCTGGAGAATCAAGCGCTCCAAACAGTTCGGTAAGATATTTAACCTTAGGATAGCTCATTGTATACATTGCGTACACAAAAAATGATACAATAATGATTTCATCTGGATCGATACCCGGATTCTCCGCCACATATTGCAGCTCACCGTCTCCCTTAAAGCTGGCGCGATGACGTCGGGATTCAGAAACAGTGTAGAGGTTCATCGCAAAAGAATTCTTATACATATTGCCAGGTTTTGTCCCTTCGCCTTTCAGTGCCGGTGTTCGTAAAGACACCCTCCTTTATACAATCTGCACAGTGGTTATTTACATACAATTGAAATGTAAAGTCGTCATATAATCCAATGTACATGTGGATCGAAACCTTTCCACACTGCTATGCGAATTTATATAATAACCATTTTATGGCCTTGTTTACGATTGGTGACGAAATGTAACAAGTGTAGGTATTATGCCATTATTGTAACGTTGACGTCAAAGTGAATGACTTCCATAACAATACAAATCTTAATCATTGCGTAAGTCATAATATTAAGACCTTGCATTGAAATATCCAATTTGCTGTAGATTTGTCTATATTAGTCCCTGTCTATCGGTCTGTCCTCCTGCCTGTCTCTTTGAGTCTATATATTTTTATGTAACTGTACCTCCTCTCTGTCTGTCTGTCTATCTGTCTGTTTGTTTGCCGGCCTGCCTGCCTGCCTGTCTGTCTGTCTGTGTCTCTCTTTCGGCGTTGTTTACATCTTTTATATATACTTAACAAGTTTGAAACCAATCATATCCTTTGTTTAAAATATTTCTTTTTGAGATTTTTTGATGTAAATCTTTACGTTTAGGAGGTACTAGTTCTAACAGCGATAACGGGGATGTATTATTTTGTTACAGGGAGGATGGCAAATCTTTATTGGGTTTGTTGGTGGAGTTCTCTTTGGTGCAGCTGTGATTTGTGAGTAAAATATTGATTTTGCGAACGAAATTTCAACAACAAGGCAAACCCATGTATAGCCGGTATCGATTTGAGTAAATCGGCTGTATAAACATGTATACCAATTTTTGAAACATGAGACATCTAAACACTAGAAAAGAAGTAAACATGTTGATCAAAACATGCTACAGATGGTTAGAATGTACTTTCCATCACCAGACTACGAAAAGACGACTCCTAAGGTAACACTGAGAAGGATGTTCTTTAAATGATATGATAAGCGCAGCTGTAACCTAAAAAATAAAGTCGATATACGAAAAGCTATTTTGAGGGGCTGTAAAACGCCTAGACTGCGCAGGTGAAAAGGACACACACACACAACAACAACAAACTGCTTCGTAAAAGTGCTTAAGCTACGTCCATTACTTATCATTACACCTCGGCAGAGCTATCAAATGAAAAACATACATTTACTTGTCCTGAGGTTCGAGGATGTGGTAAACATCTTCATATCACATATAAATTCTCTATAGGAAGGAAATCATTTTCTAGTTATAATTATTTGCAGGCTCCGTTTTCTATATACTGCGTAGACGGGCGGTAAGTATGTGTTATGCTATTCTCGCCGTCAAGGAATCGGATGTGCACGTGCACACACTAACACACACAAACACACACACACATCCGTCCATTCATCCATCCATCCATCCATACATAGATACATAGATAGATAGATAGATAGATAGATAGATAGATAGATACATACATACATACATACATACATACATACATACATACATACATACATACATACATACATACATACATACATACATACATACATACATACATACATATTGATTGATTAGTGATTGTCCTCCTTTTTCTACGTACTAGTTGAAATAGTTTACAAAGCTTATATAAGGTGTCTTGAGCGTGTTATCTTTAAGGTCGATATCGTCTATATTATTCTCATACTACTCTTTACTTTACGTTAAAGACTGATTTGTCCTCGGAAGACTTCTTATTGTTTGGTATGAATAGATTTATGTGTAAACATTGATTTATATGATTGTTTCTTTGGTGCTTGTTTGATAATCTTTTCTATTGTTTTTTGTTTGAGAAGAACAAGGACAATCTCGAAGGTCGTTTGAATAGGGCAGATTCGAATCACTATAACACAGAATGTCCAGATGGCACGGCATGTGATGAAACGTACGAAAGTGTTGGGCGTGAAAATGTCAGCATGGAATTGCAGCCACCGGCCGAGATATATGAAGATATTGACAACCGTATCAGCATGAAAGTAGAGGGCGTCACTCATCAGAACGAGTCTTACACCGATCTAGTCGATTTTCAGGAGCAAAAGTATGAAGAGTTGCAAAGGAAACGGAGACCCGTTGTTGGCAATCGAAATGCGTAGATGTAGTCTTAAAAGTACCGTCGTTTTATTGCTAAACCTTCATCTATTTACTGCTGTAACCATCATATAAAACATTAGGTGTGTAAAAATATCCTACGGAGAGGGGTTCGAAATCCGCATGCGTCGGGACAAAGCCAATATCAAATATTAATACGGACTACATTTCTAACCCTTACATAAAATGACAGCAATCATTGCAGAAGTCATTCGATATCAGGAAACGACTTTCCATTTATTTTATTTCTCATAACTCATTTGAAAAATTTAACGCTTGTTGAAAATTGTCTCTAGCTTCATACGGGAAATTCGTAGACAAATATAAAGCTTTCGTAGACCCGTACATTTAAGTCAGTATCTTCGCCCGATTACAGTGGTTCTCTAACCTATCCACGTTATTGCTTTTTATATCCACATTTTGATTTATTCGGTACCATTCGGATTTATTCGGTAACAGTTTCGTTTTTTTTATCATACTCTTCGCGATATACTAGAGTGTTTTACATGGATGCAATGCAAGTTTGTGAAGATAAACATTACTTTCTCGTCGAAATGATTACAAAAAGGTGTCTTCGTAGAAAATTTTATTCAAAAATAAAACTTTTAACATTGACAAAGTTTGTTAAAACACATAATTTAAAGGCCTTAAATGGAGATCAAATCTTTTCTTTCCATCGGATTATTTTCCAAGGTTAAAAATAGTAGAAACAGCCGGAAACAGTTATATGGTTTGATAACTTTCCTCAAGACATTTAATTTAACGTAATAAAAATTGTCGCTCCAAGTTCCTTGCTGTTGAAAGGATGTTAATGAGAAAATGCAGTAGACAAATCAGCTTACGCAGCAGAGCCGCGGATTTGCAAGATGCGTCTTTAATTGGTTGATGAGAATAAAAGGTTACACTATTTTGATAAGACGGTATATTTTTCACTAAAGAGGGGCTTGTAGGGATGAAGTATTTATCTTTCATGTCTCTACGTACATCAGATGATTGCTTTCTTCCTACATGGCCAGCGATTCCCATTAGAGTCACGTGATCCGCAAACGTTTCGATTGTAACCGGTGGACATAACGAGTAAGAGGTTATTCAGCACTAAAACACATGCTAGATGGTATTCTGCATTCGTTACGTCTTTTTTGAACAAAAGATTTCTTTAAACCCTTATAAGCAGTTTCTTGCATTGCAAGAAATATGTGCTAAAATGCCACATATAGTTATGGCTAACAGAGCTAATCTAATATCTCCTACTGTACGGGAGTTGTCTTTATAAGACTGTTTCTTGTTCGAGTGACAGATGCAGAGACTACATGTCTTCAACTTTTTGTGACAATAGCAAGTTAGTACAAAGATGACCTGATAATTTTCAGTAGGAGAGAGTGTGACTACATGTTCCAGTTTTGAGTAGCGTGCCTTGAATCTCGCAGTGGTTTGGTAGAATAATACGCATGCGGTGAAGTGCACAGATGAACTTAGGCTGTGAAGTCATCGATACAAACTTTAAGCTACGTGTCTTTGATTGTTGGAAGATGAGTTACTCCGAGAAAGAACTAAAACGAAACCGGGGACAAAGCACAGTACTGGATGTTATATCTAAGAAAGGCAGCCAATAATGGGACAATTTAATTTTACCTGCCTGGAAAAAAGTCTCTGGTTTACTTAACATTTCTTAACGAAGTCGTACATGGAAATGTTTCACCCACAAATGAGTTACACCACTCCTTTAGAATGTGTCAACAAAGTAGCTTGCAAAAAAACAAACAAATTTATTTTAAGTATTACTACAGAGGCATATCAAACAAGCAAGCAAGTTACTGAAGAGCTACATAAAATGGATTTCCATGACCTAAATTTGAAGATATGACGTACAAGATGGTTAAGATTTAACTCCATGTACGTGCAAATAATTTCGGGTTGCTTCTTGATTCACATGATTACAAGTTTTATTTTCGGCGGCAGCAAAAAAGTAAAGAAAACAAAAACCAAAAACGTTTTTGACTGTTGACAAGTTTACAACTGCTTAAAATAAAGCAGCCGTCATATGTGTGCAAAGAAGATTTGATAAATGTTTGTCTATATTATTTTAAATAAGTCGTAATTTTACACCAAAACAGTGCTACTCGATGATGTATATATTGCATTTTATTCTGTGACATGTGGTATAATAAGTAACGTTTTAAATGTGGCTGGAACACGCACACTAGCTACATTTCTTTTTTTCATGGAGCCTGAAATTTAGGAGAATTCATACTGCAATGCCAAACTTACATCTGGGGCGTCGGTTATTTCAGCTTGGTCGCGGCTGTATGCTCTGTCATCGCCCGTGAGACATTTGGTATAGACAAATTTGTCTCCCCTTCAAATGCATATAGGCAAGTTGTTGGACCGTTGATATTTCCACTGGGAACTAGTAATGTTATTTATGAATCACTAGTGCTTATTCTGTCCGCTATACCATGCACCATGAAGAAGTTTATCTAATTAGGACTTATTCCATTATTTCCCAGTTTCAGCTGACATTTCCTGAGAAGTTTTGGAACAATATTCAGGAGGGGCTTGTGGTGAAGGGACATTTTAAAGCAGTTACCCACTGGACCACTGCATTTACATACTGGACCACTGCATTTGAACTCAATACTGCTAATATCATTCTTCCAGCAGTGTTGCCATGTAAATGAATTTTTGAGAATGATACCATTCTTCAGAGATTTGCTTGTCCAGGGGATCTTAAATTCGGAAGAAAAGACGTTGCTAACGCTTGACCATACGCATGCGTGAATATTTACTTGTCGCATAATAGTCGGCCTCCGTATGATTCTCTCGTGGAATATAAACGTACGGACGGTGAGTGAACGTTTAGGAATCTATTCATTTTCAGAGGAAAATACAAACAAGGGACTTCAATATTGTTGTACAGCATTTTGCACCAGTGCAAAACAACTATCAGGGACTCCCCCTTATTATCCCCAGTCGCACTATCTTATGACTTTGATGTAAAAATACTTGGCGTGGATACCATAACACGAAATTTAACAAATTAAATCTACTGAACTACATCGGGAATTGCAAAGCCCTCAGGGTGTGGCATTCCTCTTTACAGTGTTTCATGCCACCATTCGCACTGCACTGGAATGAGGAACTAACACCCGCTATACAGGTTATAGGCTACCCACGCCAAAAAAAATTAATCTTAAAGTGTACACGTACAGGTGAAATCTTACTGTAGCGCTTAGCCAGAAGTATCGAGCGAGGCGAACCTAGGAAACTGTTCGTATTAATTATATCAAGTTACAGAATGCACCGAGGGGACAGACATTAAGACTGTCAATATTTTACAGTATTTTTGGTCTAGCACACTGAGGAAATAAAGTTTTCACCTGCTCACTTTTAAGAATATCGAAAATCTTATTTCCCCCACACAGAGATGGTGGCCATTTTAAATTTCAAGTGTCGGTAAACATTGAACACCATTGGAACTAATTTGGGATAATTATACTTGATATTTTTCAAATTTCTCAAAAGTGTTAGGTGCTCTATAGCTGAATGTTGCAATATAAGTAATTAGTCATGAAAACAAGTGTGTAACTTAAAAAGAAAAGCAGATGACCTTACATTTGCAGGTTAAAACGACCTTACTTCCCCATCCAATTATCCCAAATTAGTTTCAATCGTGTCATTGATTGGCTTCCCTAGTACAAACTTTTGAACAGCAGCAGCCTCTGAATTTTATTATTGATTTCAAAAGCGAATGGTTTTATGATTCATTATTGAGAGTTCGAGCAAAAGTACTGCCTTAAACATTAATAAATCGCGAGCATTCTACAGCAATTTGAAGACAATGTGTTCTATTTTGTGTACAATTTTCAAGCATTACCGCTGTCTCCCTCAAAGCATAATTTGGTTGGTATAAACCGAACATTTTCACGGCTTGAATTGTCCCAATGTAATATTCAAAGATATATACTCAAAAATATAGCCCATTTCTATTTAGGAAAGGAATATGGGTAACGATTACGTCTGTTTCGAGCGAAGAACAGAAATCTAGCCTTAGGGCGGTTGGATGGGTGGGGAACTTCGAATGCCACCCATTTACGTGTCAATTCTGACATGAACAGAACATTCTCTGGCAACGAGCGGCAGATCGGACGGTTATATCTGATTGGTGGATTGTCATAATTTTCAACAACTTAAGGAGTCTGAAACTTAGGGTTTTCACTATCTGTTTGGCTGTTATGAAAGAACCAACAGAAAATGAGCTGTATAATATTCAAAGTCTTATGATTTCGCTCATGAATATAGCCTATTGTTATAACGGAAATGTGGGTGTATTATTTCGGCAGTCTGTTTGTTTACCGAAAGCATGATCAGACAAATCGTTATGTTTGCATAGTATTTTGGAAGGGTTTCGTAATGTGTTAAACATTTAAAGTGAAAAGATATCCAATTTGATGTGACATGTTGGAGTGGTTTTATTTCCGGAGACTTAGTGTTCAAAAATAAGAGTCGTCACAGCGCTACACGGAAGTACACAGGACCTGGGTACTTGAGTGTTGGAATTCGGTTGTGTCTGGACGATAGGTTTTGGATTGGGCTGGCTCTCTCATTACGTCAGATTCACTTTGTTGTGAATCATGGTTAATCTTACGCCATAAATGCACCTAAAATCACAGTCAGTCGTGCTTCAGCGACATTGACGCAATTTGGTGTCGCCAATACTTCGCTCAAACAACAAATACCGAGCTAGGTGTTCAGGGTGTCTCATTTCCTTTCGCCCTTAAGAGAAAGAGCAAAGTTAGATCGTCAGGGTACTTCAAAATCGACATTACATACCAGTAAAAAATTGAGATAGCTGATCTGCGTGTAAAGAATTGTTAAATAAATTATTAACCACGGGGGCGACCCCTCAAATGTCCCTGAGTCACGATAATGTTTTTTACGAATCAACGCCTGTGTAGTAACAATGAAATATACCATCATAAAAATGCAATTGTCGAAGTGTAAATTTTTAACTTCCTTCTCGTGTATCCCTTTTCGTTCACTAGTCCATATTAGGCACTGTTCGTGGTCTAAGTGGTATCAACAGAACAGTTTATTCCCCAAGTGGCGACCAGTTATAATCGATTTTCCTGCGGCAACATGGTGGGAAGGGTAAGAGTTTATACGGTGCCCACTCTTTCCACAGTATTACTGACACAAACTAAGTGATAAAATGTCATTAGGCAGTTCTGCGTATCTACCAGTAAAGTAACAAAATAAACCGTTAATCCACGATCAATTTCGTTGCAATGCAAAAATTACCATTCATGGAAACCCTAACCAGGGATATCTTATAAATATTCACAGATGCTGTAATGCAAATATTAGGCCTGACGCTGTAAATTATGTAGAAAAACTAAGACAAGTATCTACTCCTCTTTTAAAGCATAAATTAGATGTTCTTCTGAGTCGGAGACGTACACATCAAGAAAACTACAGGCAGATTTCAGTACATGCTTGTAACAGGATCTGATGAGTGCGTGTAACAGTCCCTAAGAAATAACCTCTGTTACAGACCCTGTAAAATTGGTCAGATATCAGGGGTGTATGAACAGGTCTGTATCAGGCCTAGTATTAAACAGTGATGTAATTTCTGAGAGTATCAATGACCACATGACTAAAATGCTGGTTTACAAACAGTGGTGTGTCAATGTTGAATTTACAGGGCCTGTTATAGGGTCTGAAAAATTTGTCAGATTTCAGGGGTGTATATTATCAGAAAAATGGGCCAATTTTGATGACAGAAATGAATACAGACATAATTGTGTGCACATTAAAAATATTACTGACCTTGTTACAGGCCGGTATTCACATTGCTGTGTACAACCCTGTAAATACAGTGACGGTACAGGCAGAAACTTCAGGCCCTGTCACATCACTGTCTACAGCACTGTATATAGCCATGTCATCATAGCACTGGCCACAGACCTGTACATCAGCCCGTCACAGCAACGAGACATCTTTGCTGACACAGACCTGTACCACAGCGTTATTTCAGGGTCTCAACAGGGCCTGTCACAGGGGCAAATGTTTTTTGCTGTGTATGGCGACACGGTTATTACGTCATGGTAACTCTTATTTTCCTCACTGAACGAAGAACATTATTAGGGACAAGTATGCTTATAACGAGCAAAAGCCAAAATGTCGTAATATTTTTGCAAAATGAAAGTTTTTCTCCACCCGTAAACTTTTGCACTACGTTTTGAAACATTATCAATACACCGTGCGAAAGTTGTCAATCATTTCTGGTTGTACGTCGCGTGGGCGAGGAACACGGATCGGACGTCGCGGGCTTAAGTTCTTGTATGGGGCAAATGCCAATCCATGGCTCGGTCCACTCGTACCTTCCGTTACACACGATTTGATATATAGCATAGACCTATAAATTTATCCCTGACAAAGTTAGGACATTTTCTGAGCAAATTGATTTACATCTACGGCGCGGACACTATGACATCGCCTTGCCGGCTGCGCTGGTAAAGTGTTTCGTGAATTCAATGCCCACGGAACGTACGGTAATGCAACCATCTTCGAGGTCGCTGATTTTAGTCCTTTATAACATACGGGTGTTGCACGCTTGTGTTTTCATTGTTTTGATCGTTTATGTCGCAGTCTGTGCAAAACTTGACTCGACCACACGACTTTTAGACGCGTAACGAGCAGCTTGACGCAGCACTTGACCCCGTTAATGTAGTTGAAACTATACGTCTACGACATTAGAGTACCCTGCTTGTTGAAAGTTCAGTTGGCGAGAGAGAGAGAGAGAGAGAGAGAGAGAGAGAGAGAGAGAGAGAGAGAGAGAGAGCTCAATATTGGCGACAATGTACATCACAAGGAGTCAAAATTTCCAAGAGGATGTATTTTGTCAAACTGTAAAAATGATGAGGGATGTTTACGAAATTTTCACATCAGACACCAGTATCGATAGCCGAAATACTGGCCGCCACGCTGTTTGTTTAGATCGACTAAAACATCGAAGATCGACGCAAAAAAGCTCTAACACTGACACCAAAATTGATGACATAGACGCAGGTTGTCGTGATGTAGAGGACCAGAGGAGAAATTCCGTAGTATATATTCTGTCAAGGGATGACAAACCTTATGGGCCTTTGATAGACGGTAAACGCAACTATTTGCGTTTGGCCTCAATCGCTCTCCCCTAAACAAAAGTTTTGAGGTGCGAAAATCCAACCAAGCCTCATTCTGTATCAGCATGCTTACAATTGGTAATTACGTGGCTACGAAATAACACATACGCTCCCACCACCCACCGCATACCCCTCTAAAAAATCTTTGTCCGGCGCCACCTCGACAATGACGCAACCAATGTTATTTTACATGTGCTCTGAACTCGCAAGTATGATGTAGCGCTGGTGCCGCACTGGCTGTACGTGAAACAATAATTAGCGATACATATTTGTGTAGCGAAATGTTGCCATATAAAAACATGTACTGCGATTTTCGCGCACGGTAATCGAAACACAGCCAACCCCCCCACCCCCACCTAAAAACCCCGCGGAAATTGCGTTTGCCGTGCGCGTGTTTTAATTGTCCGCGGCCCCTTAGCTTGTGCATGTGACAATGCATAACGAACAGAGAGTGCATGTAAGCAATTTCGATGACTGCCATGTTGAATGGCCGTGATATATGAGGTGAAAGGGTATTAGTGGTGCGGCATGGCAAATCCATTGTGCATTTTTTGATAAAAGCACCAAACTTGGCTCAGATATGTCTAATATGTGTTGAACAAATTCAGATACCGAGCCACTGAAAATCTGCTGAAGCGTTGCCATGGCAGCCATTTTTCAAAATGGCCGCCAGACAAGGTATTTTTCACCTAGTAATGTAAACTGCAGAATGCGTTGAGTAATTGTGGGTTGCATATTTTCAATTAGAAACTGTGGGAAGAGTAATTTGCATTTTTTTCAACTTTTCTCCATCGCCTGACTTGTTAAACGGGTAAATACGTACAAAAACACATTCGTATGCATGAAATGCACGGTATTAGATCCTATTAAAGGGTGACACGATGTCAACAGTCAAGAAATATTAGGCTGTCGACTAGAGGGGTCTACATGCCCCTCTAGGATAACATACCTGTATTTATAGAAGCCTTAGGATCCCTAGAATACGAAAATAATCTTATAACAGAAAAATAAAGGGATGCAATAACTGTTACGGTCGTGTTTTGAAGAGTACTGCAAAATCGCCATTTTGCGCATACCCATGTGCATTTTCCTGGTAGTACTTGTAATTCATCTGCTAAGCTTTTTAAACATAGCCTGCCTTGTTGGGTATCATTAGAATGGAACTTTATTCCTCTTTAAAATGGCATATGTAATATGCTGTATCTTCCATAGATTTTTTTTAATAATAAGACCAAAACTTACCCGATACCTCAAAGTTTGCAACGCAAATTATAGCTAATCTCAAATTCTACAAATGTTTTACCTTGGCATAAAATAAAAGGCAATGCTATCTATGATATCTGTTTTACTTGATACAGGGACATTACATTACATGTTAAACATGTGAAATGGACTTTGACAGAAAAAATATTGGGATGCTATAGCTCTATCGGTCATATTTTGAAGGGTACCGCAAAATCACAGTATTGCCAAATCGAATGCGTCTTCCTTAAATCTGTCATCTCGTAAGTCATCTTATGAGCTGGTTTTTAACATAACATGGCTTATAGTGAAAGACTGGAAAGTAATTTTATTCTTCTTTCAGATGACATATTGTAATATGCAATATCTTCCGTAGTTTTTATAAAATATGACCAAAACTTGCCCCCATACCCCAAACTTATATTACAAATTACTGACACTGCTTATCTCAAATTCTACCAATTTGTACCTAGACATATTACAGAGGACAATGCTTTGTATGATCTGTTTTATTTGCTACAAGAACATGTCAAAATATGAAATATACTTTTACAGCAAAAATATTTCATATGTCATGTTTTGAAGCGTACCTTAAGTCAAAGTATTGCGAATCGCATCTTTTTTGTTGAGCGTGCCTCTTTGTGAGTCACCTGCTGAGCTTATATTTTAACATAACATGGCTTGTAGGGTAACATTGGAAAGTAATTCTATTCTTCTTTTAGTTGACATATCGTAATATGCAATATCTTCCACTGTTTTTATAAAATATGACCAAAACTTACCCCATACTACAAACTTTATTGAAAATTAATGTCACTGCTTATTTCAAACTCTACAACCCTTTTACCTAGACATAATAATAGGCAATGCCTTGTATGAAATCTCTTTTATTTGCTACGGGGACATATCACAATATCAAACAGACTTTTAAACGAAAAAATATTGGGATGCAGTAGCTATTACAGTCATGTTTTGAAGGGTACTCTAAAATCACGATTTTGAGACTCACTTATATTTTTGTTAAACCAGTATTCGTTTAAGTCATCTGCCGAGCCTAACTTATACATATCCTGGTTTATGGGGTATCATTAGTTAAGGAGTTATTCTTCTTTAAGATGATATATTATAGAAATAACGGGCGACGCGCTGACCATTAACGTTTATTTGTGGGCAAGGGCGAGAGGAAAGGCAAAATTAACGGGCGAGGCTTGCCGAGCCTGTTAATTTAGCTTTCCTTGGTCCTAATGGTCAGAGCGGAGTCTGTTATTTCCATTATATTATCAGCGAACCCAAGAAAACCGTCAAAATTTCCGAAAATTTCAGGAGCTAACGACAACTGGGCCCAAGAAACTATGCAATACGCGACGCACTGTCACGCGCTATGAAAAATTGGCAAATCCGGAATGTTTTCAGAAAAAAAGTATCTCAACTTGACCTACAAGTGCTCCATTTTATTTTGTGATTGATTAAGATTTACGTTTGAGCTATAACGTTACTAAACTTTGAGTTGTTAATCTTATTATTCATATTCACGGGCATGTACACAAACCATTACTGTGTATTTGTGGTCAGGCACGTGGTTCAGCTCGACCAATCATAATGCGACGGGCAAGGCATGGTAATATAATGTGATATGCAATATCCTTACAGTTTTCATGAAATAGGACAAGACTGACCTAATACCCCAAAAAGTAAATCGAAAATTACGGCTTATCTTACATTCTACCGTTTTGTTGCTATGCATAATGCAGAAGGCAATAATATGCTTATATGAAATCACTATTGTTTATAACAGACGTATGTCAAAAATATGAAATGAACCTTTAACGGAAAGATAATATGATTTAGTAGCCATTGGATCGTATTTGGAGGGGTACCCAGATATGGCAAATTTCCTGAAACATATATTTTTTTACCAAACACGCCTTTATGAAAGTAGTCAGCCAAAATCATAGTCACGGATTATCTCAAAATATTATAAACATCGCATATTGAAGTAGTTTGTTTCAAGTTTGCTTTGTAAGATTGGACCTTAAAAATTCTTATCGGACAATTTAGTGTTTTTGGAAGAGCAATTTGTTGAAAACTAAATCATGGTGTGTGTTCTACCCGCTGTAAAGAAGATGAAATAGAAAGGCATTATACTGAATTATACAACCAACTGATTGAGGAGCAAGGTGCAACATTGTGCCTTTATAAGTTTTGTTTGCTAAACTGTATATGAAAAGTCTATTTGGCTTAACTAGCGTTATACGATAAGCACACCTAATTAGGAACAGTTAACCTGATCCAATATTCGTTTCTAGTCATTATACATTACATCAAGTTTATCTGGGCGTTCCTGAAGAAAAACTTGTATAGATATGTAAGAAAGCTGCAATCTCTTCATTGACAAAATATTATGGATATATCTGATATTTAGCTGCTCTAATTATCTTTTCTAAACTTCATAAATTTGCAAAAGTTCCATATATTGTCAGATAGCTAGGCTTTTTTCATTAACAAAACTATGGATAATAGTTTCTAAACGTCGTACATAAGCAGTAAATAATTAGCCATTCTTAAGAACCTTTTCCTAGATATATCCGATATTTAGTCGATTTAATTATCGTTTCTAATTTTATAATTAGCTCAGGTTTAGCTGGGCATTTTTCAGTAAAATATTTCCATACGATGTTGAGCAGATGTAATTATCGCTTATGATCTTTAAAAATTAACTCAAGTTCTAGAGGATGTTCTGTAGTTTAAAAGCATGTATACGATACGTGCATGGTCGATCTAATTATTGGTTCTATACTTTACAAAGTAGCTCCAATTTAGCAGGGCTGACATGTTCAAATCGTTCAAAATTTGGGAATAACTTTGCTGTAATTGTATGTCACTGAATGTGCAATTTATTTATTGTGAATACTAAAAAACGTAAAATATCTGAGGTTTATGTTTCAATCTTGACTGGAGTGTCACTATTTGTATAAGAAGGAATACATCACATTTGATCAGATAATTGGCCAGCCAGCACTACCTTCCTTAGGTCTTGAGTTTACGTGTCAAGTGGAAAGGAATAAAATACTCGCCAGCTGACTAGCCATGCAAAAGCAAGCACAGGTCCGTTGAGTGACAAACACGGACATCACTGACAAAGGTGTAGGATTGTATTTGAGCTTTGCTTTTCCTACCTTTCATGTTTGTTAAAACGAAAGAAAGTCGAGAAATACAATTTAATGACTATGGTACCATGTTTATGCATTTGAATAACAAATTATGTCCCATCAAGAAATTAGTACCAAAGTATACCTTGTTCAAAATATGATGGACATGAATCTATATTTGTTATGCAATAGACCATTGACGTTGAAATAACTTTAAAAAGTAATTTGTAAATCACTAAATTTATATCAAATTACACAAGATCAGTTTTATGTTAAATGAATTATGAAAAGTAATGTATAAAACATAACACATATATCAAAAAAATAATATAAAAATACGATCGTGTTCTCCACATGGTCAAATTTTAAATGAAAAATCTGTAGAATTGACAATTATTGGGATGTATGAGAGATTTTCCCAAAATGTTATTGCTTTCAGCGTTAAAACTTTAGAATTTGTTATATAGTATATATTATTATGTTTTTTGTATGTAGGCCTACATATTAATGTAGATGAACAAAAGTGAGAGATTGGGTTAAATTCCCTGCACAATTTTCAATGTTAGGCCTTATGATCAAGAACGCCAAGCAAAACTCGTCTATGGCCAATGATAAAGTTTAGAAACGATAATTAGAATGTAAAAATATTGCACACATTAAACGTTTGTACTCAAGAACACCCCATCCATTGGCAGGACATGGGACAGGCTGTTCTTACACTCTGACGATACATACACTCCCAATCACAGCCATGGGCAGATCTAGGCCAATAGTTCGCAAAACCTGGTGAGTGTGTCGCACTTGTGATGCACACATACCCACGTACCAGCTACAACCCTAAAAATCGTCAAAACTGGTGCATCAACGATTACAAATAAGACAAAATAATTTACTCTGAACAGTACCTTCTGAGTCTACTTACACAGAACAGCTAACAGCTGCTCATCGTAAAAGAACATTAAATTTGGCAATTTGAATTGTCCATTTTGGCCTTGTGGCAGCCATACTGTCAATGATTTTATTAAGAGAACCTGCTTTTCTGAGAAAATGAAATGATGAAACAAAATAAAGTGCAAATAGCAATCTTAATATGCAATTTATGATGTTAATACATCCACTATTCATTACAGAATCATCCGTAGAACAGCAGCTATTGGATTTTACAGTAATTGATGGTCGCTTATAATGTTTAAAAATGGCCGCCACACCAGAACGAGGCTCTACGTGTAAGGGCTTGGTATTCAAATTGATTTTTAAACAATAAAAGTGCAAATAGTAATCTTAATGGGCATTTATGATGGAAATACGTCCACTATTCCCCACAGAATCATGCGTACAGCAGCAGTTATGGAATTTTATAGTGACTGATGGTCGCCATTTTTAAATGGCCGCCACACCAGAACGAGGCTCAACCTGTGGTGGCTCGGTATCCAAATTGATTTATATCATAATAATCTACAACCATACCAAATTTCATGCTTTTATCACAAAATGCACAATTGTTATGAAAATTTTGGTTGTGCCGCGCCACTATATCATAAAAAGTTACAACGTTCTAAACAGAACTTATACAATAATTTTGTAGCGTTATCAACGGATACCTCTTTGTGTTGCATCTGAAGTCCCAACGATTGCATGTCGTTATGAAAAACGTTATTAAATAGTTAGTAAATAAATGAAAAAATACACAAAACACATACACACATACCTATTATATATATATATATAGAGAGAGAGAGAGAGAGAGAGAGAGAGAGAGAGAGAGAGAGAGAGAGAGAGGTGTCAATGAAGGTTTTTTGAATCTAAATGCAAAAGGAAAGGTCATAACGCACAGAAGAATCGCTTCATTTTTCCTTATGTCTTCGACTTAACCTAATGCTCATTGTAAAGGTATGGACGTTTTCTGTAAAACTACACTATTCAATTATGGAAACTGTAAACGTGCTTATGAAAATCTTTGAAATATGTGCCGACCCAAAAAGTAAAGTGATGAAATCAAAAGTTCGAAACCAGATGTCTGCAATAAGAGTCGCGTTCGATTGTACCAATGGTCGAAGGTTCTACTTCTGGTTAAAAGTTATCACGTGGCAATTTACAAATCAGAATGCTCCATTCGGAAGTCTTTATGTATTAATGAGGCCCTTCACGGCGATCATACTGAGTATACCAATAGTGTGAGGAGGGCATTGAGGCAAAAGAAAATTGTGGAGTAAAATCTAAAAACAAAACACATAAGAATTGAGTTTATGAAATGCTTGATATATAACGCAAGAAAGTGGCGTATTATACGTAATAGAAATCCATTACACATTTTACAAGGCCACGGCTGTTTATACAAAGGCCCAGAGCTTTTATATAAAAGCTCTAGGGCTTTTATATGGAATACATTATTCAAATGAACTTGGATATTCAAAGTTGAGTCAAAACCTTAAACGTGCATTTCAAATAATAAAGTATTACAAGTGAGATAAGATAGCATACATGGCTTCACGCATATTCAGAGTATACTTGATATACAAATGTTCATACAATGATACAAGGGTATATGTTTTTGCTGCGATGAATTGGTTCTGTTCTTGTGTAATTAAGTCCCTAATTTCGGGAATGATTAAACAAGCAGATCTTTCACTTTTCTTTGCAAAAAGACAGGATCTCAGGAGCATTCGTATTGAAATGCCCATCCTATGTCAGGGGCGTCTACCGGGCCTCCACTGTATGCATTATCATCACCAGCAAGACAGTTTTCATAAGCGAACCTGTAGCTGTCATTTCTTTCTCCCTGAAATCCATATATACCAGTTGTTGGACCATTAATATTTCCATCGGGAACTTTAAACGTTATATCAGAGCCACTGATACTTAACTCGTCTACAATACCATGTGAAGTAAGAAAGGTTGTCAGGCCAGGATTAACTCCATCATTTCCGGGCTTAAGCTGGCAATTACTCGGAAGTCGTGGAACAATTCGTAGGATTGTTCTATCTGTGCCAATGGTTCTTCCAGCGTCAGGAGGGGCTGGTGGTGAGGGAATATTATCAAAAGGGTCACCTATGCGTATTGGACCGCTGCATTTGAACTCGATGCACGCTGCCGAAATGCTTCCATCTGCAGATCTCTTTGAATTATCTATTCTGTAACCAAAAAGTTTTTGTCTTTAACATCAGGAACTTCCCCTCCCGTGCTAAAAACTTGAAAGCGACCAGTGTCTGAACTGTTTACAAATATTTTAATGAAACACGCCCTCTTTTGGCTGCCCTCGTATGGAAACCATGAAAGTGGACTACGAGGGTCTTCTTCTTCATCGTCTGCTGCTGTATACTCTTCAAGACCTTTCTCTGGATATGTGAACACCATGAAGTTCTCGTCACTATCAGCTTCGTGGCATTTCATTGAGGCCCTATGACGATCATGCCATTGCCAATAAAATGGTCCGTGGTCCTGGTCTTCTATTCTTTCATAATCATATTGGTCATACAAATGGTCATAAAAGAGGTTTTCATACGACATCTGTGGTGTAATAGCCTTCATAGATGCAAACTGGGGTTCATTATCATCACTAGGGAGATTGAAAGATTCTTTGAGATCGATCGGCCAATCTGCAGGATGTTTGTTGGTTGGGACGTTATCAGGATGAATCGGTTTAAAGATTTCATCATCCTTTTCAGCATTTACGTGTACGTCGAATAGTTCCCCATTTCTCTCACAAAATGTCATTAAACAAACTCTGCCTTCTGTGTTCGTCATCGCCCTCTGGAAATAATATAGTTGTCGAGTTCGTCTACTGTCACTTCTATCGGCACTTACTGCTGTTACCGAAGCTTTTTCGATTGCCCTTTCTAATGTTTCATCTTTGAAAAGACGAACATTTAGATAGCATATTCTCACTCGGTCTTGAGGTCGGTCTATGTTCATAAAATTCAAATTGTACCCCTGTACCGTCATGTTTCCAATAAGAAATGTTTCTAAATATCTTTTTCGTCGATTCATGCTGACGACTTCCAAACCACCCATGTCTTCCCATTCTCCACTTAGCGTGTTTAGTTTCCATAAACGAGTAAGTAGATTACCATTTTCATCCACGTCATCTAAATCTATACCAGCTTCAACTGGATCTATGTATACTACAATCGGGTTATCTACGCGCAAGTGGTTGCCTCCATCATCCTGAAATTGCAAGGAAAGCATCCCATATGTCTGAAGTTGCTGCGTGTTCCCTTCAATGTCCCTAGTATTGAGATCGCTTGGCATTACATCCACTGCTGATTGGTCTGAGGGATCATAAAAGTTTACTTCAGCTTTTACTTCACCTGTATACAGAGTACCATCTTCTGTATAGAAAGAGTTCTCTGGTATCTCCAATTCAGCCTTTGTATTTCCATCACTTGTATTGCCGAGGAATATAGTGGAGGTTTCGTTACCTTTCAGTGTTACTGGTTGACTCTTTCTTGCCAGTAACACTGTATGATACACACGGGAAAATTCTTCGTTCAGTGGCAGAACTTTCACAGTCTCTGCGAAATAATCCCATCGATCTTTAAATGTCAGTACCAATTTACGGGTCCCTTTTGGCAACTCAATGCTGAATTCACCTTTTCCATCGGTCCTACCAACTTCTTGCTCACCGACGAATATGTACCCAGTAGCTAAAGGAATGTGTGCATCGTCACCCTCACCATGAGCTCGTCCGTGAACTGTGATGGTTTCTGCTCCACACACTCTACTGCCACAGCTTGTTACTACTTGTACTGTCAGGTTGTAGGAATCACACCGAACGTCCTCCAGCATAATTGAGTTTGCTGAACAACAATGCTCCACTTCATCAGTGCATGCAGTGCTGTTGACCATGGTCACAGGGCATGGCCGTTTTGAACATTTACCAACATTGTAGTATTCATATCCGCTGCTTTCCACACATTCTGCAGGTAACTTCAACAAGTGTGGAAGTGGATCCGAGCTACAGGCATCATTAGCTGCAACTAAAAGGGAAAACGTAGGACATGATATAGATCATAATATTACAGCTTTGTTAATACCAATGAATTTTATGACTTCATACCCTCAGATCATTACTGATAATGTTGGCGACCTTACTTAATAGTGTCATTAACCCTTTTCTGCCAGACAGTATCACTTCCCCACCAGCCAAGACAGTAAAAAGCGGTATTGAGCCAAAACATGACATATTTTCACCCACTTGGCTTGGTCTGTTATACCATCTTCAGTCCAAAAAAATCAAGTTTACAGTATTTATGTTTTCAACAGCTTTCAAATTTGTTATGTTAATATACACCATATGGAATATGTTGTGTTCAATTAACCATCTGGACCTGGTGGTGAACTATGGACTTGGCAGGAAAAGGGTTAAAAACGATTTGACTTGCATATCTACGTCATGGTTTGTAATCCTTGAGTCAGGTTTGAAATAATTTGGTTAAAAAACATTAGAAAAGCAGCTCAGGTAGGACCTATTGAGCACAATCTTTAAGTCAGGCAATGGACAACAAACGGGAACAGAAAAGAAAACAGTGGCACTCTCTTGTTTATGCAAAAAAGTATGTAAATGGTCTAACGATTGCTTGTAAATGCCACACCACATACCATACAGTATAGAAATACTTGACTCGACGCTAACAATGCTCGTCTTCTCCCACTGAGAATCAAATAACATAGAACAGTCACATGCATCAAAGCAATGACTTTTTATCTCTTTAATAACGGGGGCTCATGCCTTACCATATATGGTCAATGAAGCCGGTTCTGAGTACTGAGCTCCTGCCTCACTTTTTGCTCTACACTTGTAAGATCCGGTGTCTGTCATCTGCAAATTGTCCATCGTTAGGCTGCTTTCTTCGAAGCCATCTATTACATCATTATTATTAAACCTGCGTAATTGTGAAAGTACAAAATATGAAGAAGTTATTTGGAATAAGACAGCTCTATAGTACAGAATATGAAGAAGTTATTTGGAATTAGACAGCTCTATAAGCAACATCATGCACTAACTTTTGTTCTTTAGGGAGCATTCGGTTTTACGGGGAAGGGGGTGATGGAAGTTGAGTGACAAATGAAATGTAAAAGGCGACCCCCTCCAAATCCAATATCATATTGGTTTTTCAGATCTGCTCTTTCAAATATGATATTCTCGTCACGTACATTTACATCAATTGTCAAACTTTTTAAAAGCACAGATTTTAATAGCTAGTTTTGTATTGTAAAAAATAATCAAAGTTTCCTCACATACTAGAGAATCAACATTTTTGGTGAAATTCCAAAATCAAATTTTTTGCACACACGTGAACTTGTAATCGCCCTAGTCTAATCAAGTACACTAATATCAATAATCAAGAGTACATAAATACACAGATTTACTTAGTTTTGTATTGGAAAAAAATTATTCTCAGTTTCCTCATAGACAAGATAATGAATCAACATTTCGATGACATTCCAAAATAAAATTTCTTGCACAAACATCCATTTGTAACCACCCTAGTCTAATCAAGTACATTAATATCAATAATCAAGCGTACACAAATACACAGATTAAGCTAGTTTTGTATTGGAAAAAAATTATTCATAATTTCCTCATAGACAAGATAGTGAATCAACATTTCGATGACATTCCAAAATCAAATTTCTTGCTCACACATGCACCTGTAACTACCCTAGTCTGATCAAGTACATTAATATCAATAATCAAGAGTCTATAAATACACAGATTTAGCTAGTTTTGTATTTAAAAGAAATTATTCATAGCTTCTCATAGATTACTCATAGATTATGTATGGAGGACCAAGCAACATTTCGGTGAAATTCCAAAGTCATTTTTTTTCCATAACTCCATACAAACTTTTGTAAAATTTTACACCCCACCCCATTCCAATCATTGATTGTAAAATTTGCTCCCCCCCCCAAAAAAAAAACGGTTTTGTAAAGATCAACCCCCCCCCGATTTCTACCGACCCCTCCCTGTAAAACACGAATGCTCCCTTACGACCGATAGCGATGGATGAAGAGTAAGAAAGCAAGATTACTTCAAATGTTCATTGGGATATCTGTAAACTGTGTTGGCTCGACTTGAAGATTCGCTTGACTCAGAGACTCAAAACTGACGACACTCTACTTATTTCGTCTTATTGGAACCAAAGTTGATTGACAAGCAAGGAACAGGTAAATATGAAAGCAATACATTGTGACAGTCGTAAGCAGATGAGTAAACAAACAAACATAGATAGATGGATAGATAGATGGATGGACTGATAGATAGATAGATAGATAGATAGATAGATAAATAGATAGACTGACTGACTGACTGACTGATAGATAAATAGTCAGACAGACAGACAGACAGACAGACAGACAGACTGACTGACTGACAGATAAATAGACAAAAAGATAGATAGCTAGATAGATAGATAGATAGATAGATAGATAGATAGATAGATAGATAGATAGATAGATAGATAGATAGATAGATAGATAGATAAAGTTGTCTCTCACCATTCATAGTAAGAAGGAGATGGAACGCCACTGGCTTCACAGCACAAAGTAACACTTTCTCCAACTAGACGAACTTTGGACTGGGGATGTCGTGTAATCACAGGAGGCGCTAAAATATAACAAAACAACAACAAAACAGTAATGCCAATTATAATTCATATGGTAAAAAAGGATTTATCAATTTCATTAATTGCTGTCACTCTACACGTACTTCGGACAAAATGGTTTACAAGTCTATATAAAAATAAGATTCGTTTTGATGATTGTAAGGTACGACAAAATGTTGGTATTCAATAAGCATGCTTAGTTTGCAGAGGCAAAATAACTTTTTGGCACAGATTTAAGGAGCTCAAGTTGCAAATACGTGTTTAGATAGAAAGTATATCTTCGGTTGGGCGAGTTTAGGTACAGAATCTCATCGCAAGTTATATACAATGTACTGAATGTTGCAAAGGGAGATATTCCCTTTATAAGACTGTTGAAGTGTAAATATATTAAAGCGCATCAATATCGTTCATCCTCTATTATACTGCTTGACAAACTCGACGGGGGAATACGGACCATCAAGGGGAAAAAGTTACTAAGGAAACATTTCTCAAACATAAAACCCAGTCATCGAAGTAGGTTCAAATGTTTGTGCATCACACTATTTTTTGCCAAAAACCTACCTAGTTGTCGCATTTTGATGTTCAGTGTCAAATTTTGAGCTTCTCTTTTCCTCCTGTTCTCAGTTTCCGTCACTCTTACTGACACGAACTGGTCCTTCTTGACCAGGAGAGCGAATTCGCTGATACAAACGCCACTGAGGGCGAATTTACCTATGGCATCTGACCCTCCAATGGGATCTACGGGGAATTCGGCCCTGTAGATGTCGGCGCCGTCAATTGGTTTCCCATACGCGTCCTGCACAGTCCCTTCAACAACATCTCCATCGCAAATGCAAGACATGCATGCGTCGTCCAGGTGTCCGACAGAGCATATCCGTGAACAATCTTTTAAAAACGATATATTTTGAAATTACCTTTTGGCTGTTGAAACGATTAAATTACTATCATATGATTAAAAATGCATGTAATTAATATAAAATATATAAACGATGACCTTAATATGACTCTAACAGAAAATAGTAACCATTGCATTACTGTAAATACTTTTAGACTTTGGTTCAACTAATGTAGGATCTATGAGTTGAATCTCTGCGATTGAATAAATAATACTTAGTCATTCTCTTGCAAAATAGCAAAGTTAGCGTTAAACAAACCTACCTACGAAACAATGCCATTTAGAAATGGAAGTGCTTATAGTTAGCCTAGAAGCGAATACTAGTAGTATTCTTTATGACTACGAAAAATATATGTAGCCATCGGTTTCAACAAACTTAAGTCAAGAGACATTCTTGAAAGTCAACCTGGTATCTGCAGTCGGCGTTTTAAATTATGAACTCTTTGATGTATAAAACTACCTCATTGAACGATTATATACAACTTTTGCCCTGATTCTCCACTTAATTTTAGATTTCAAGTGCTCTTGACATACCTGGGCAATTCCATTCGCCACAGGACTTTATTTGTGCTGGTTTACCGACGCACGTCTGTGATTCATCAACTGAGAAACATGTTCTTGTACGAGACTGAAATCCTCCTCCACAAGTGACGTCACAATCTGACCATGCACCCCATGTTGACCAACCTGTACTGCCTGAATTTTCGAGAAACACAGTACTTATGTTACTCTAGCTTTGTTTGAGTATAACCGCTGTTTGTGAAATGCCATGCCACACAAGCAACAGTTGAAAGAACATACATGGGCCTACATACATAATCCTACCGAGGCCTACGAAGATAGGCCTACATAGGTCTACATAGAGAGGTCTACATAACCTACATACATACATACAAACGTACTTACATGTGTACGTACGTACATACATACATACATACACACACACATACATACATACATACATACATACATACATACATACATACATACATACATACATACATACATACATACTGTATAGTTTTAAAGGGTTTTATTGCACAACAGAGACATAAAATTTCCCCTACATTTATTCATAGACAGTGAGGGGTCCCCCCTCCACTGTCTATGATTTATTCAATGTTTTCATTAAACCTGTTTTACTGTATTGCTGAGAGATTTGGGGACAAGATTTCATGTATTACAAGAAGTGGGATAAATCAGCAATTGAAATTAACTCACCTCAAATTTTGTAAGAACATTTTACAGTGTAATAGACAAGCTTGTAATGCCGCTGTTAGGGGTGAACTAGGACAATTCCCACTTCTACTTGAGATCAAACTTAATATTGTTAAATACTGGCTTCATATCGTATAACTTCCACATTATAATCTTGCTAAAGAAGCTTTTCTGGAGCAAATGGTAAACAACCCTAACGATAGATCCTGGTTTTACTATTTAAGTGCTTTAATTAAAGAAAATGGAATGGACTTTCTCCTTCAAAGCTCCATCACTTAAACACCACAAGTTATAACTGGATTAATGAAAACAAATTTAACAAACAATTATGAAGTCTTTTGGAAACATTTGATTACTGATGAAAAAAATAAACTAAGAATGTACGCCAAAATAAAACATAATTTAGATTAGAACCCTACTTAACACAGTTACAAGGTGAGAAAAGAAAATTACTCACCAAACTTCGCATTAGCAATCATGATTTAGCAATTGAAAAAGGGGGACACACTTTTCCAAAAACCCCAATTACTGAGAGATACTGCATGCAATCAGTGTAACACCAACAGTATTGAAGATGAAACACACTTTTTATTAGTCTGTCAGAAATACAAAGTTTAAAGAAAGAACTTTGTCAGTAAAATCAATTTCCCAAACGATATAACTGAAAATCAGCTTATTTCTCTACTAACAAAACAAGAGTTATCTTTTAATGAACAACTCGCAGATTATATTTGTACTTTATATAAACAAAGAAATACTTAGTTATATTTTTATTAGCTACTATTATTATACTGTATTACTTTATCTTTATTGAAGAAAAATTTGAACTTATTTTTGTATCACACTTTTATTGCCACAAATGTGATGTAAATCCTATATTTACAAGCAAGCAATAAAATATCATTATTATTATTACATAGATACATAGATACATACATATATACACACACACACATACATACATACATACATACATACATACATACATACATACATACACACACGCACGCACGCACGCACGCACGCACGCACATACACACACACACACACACATACATACATACATACATACATACATACATACATACATACATACATACATACATACATACATGTCATACATGCGTGCAGTCAGGGAGGCAGGCAGGCAGGCAGGCACGCACACACACACACACACACACACACATACATACATACATACATACATACATACATACATACATACATACATACATACATACATACATACATACATACATACATACATACATACATACATACATACATACACACATACATACATACATACATACATACATACATACATACATAGATGTCATACATGCGTGCAGTCAGGGAGGCAGGCAGGCAGGCATGCATACATGCATGCATGTATAACAACTACAGCCGGGAACAAGGAGGAAACTATTATCTTGAAGTACAATTATAAATATTTTTGGATTTACCTTCTATATACGGAGGGAAAATTACGTCTTCTGGAGATGAATTTGTAGAGGTAGGTGCAGACGGCACTGTTGCATCGTCGCCTAAACAAAAAAAATCGTAAAGAGTCTGTTATGACGGTTACTCTTCATCTTTGTCGATAACAATACCCGAGAGCGTATTCACAGGACGTGTTCCGTGGCACATAAAGGACTGCATGTGGCAAACTATTCTTGTATGGACAAGGGAAGAAATTTTTAATGCCTGGTTTATTTTTGATCATCATCAAAGTGTAAAGTAGATAGTGCACGAATCCTAAAGACTCGAAATTAGCCCTAACTTTTCCGAAGAAACTTTCACAATAAAAATTATAGGCCTCGGAGAGCACATCCAAATTTGTACAAGAGAAACAAGTTACCGTATAAAGTTATCGATACGTTACTTAATATTCAAAATGATCATATACCTCAGCCTGTTAACTTTTGAGCTTACACAAACAGTAGGTCAAAAAAGATTGTAAAACCTTGAGAATATGAATATCTGTCCCCGAGGTGCATCATTTTATTCAAATTAATGGGCGGCTAAGCGTACGAAAATTTTGATTGTATACGCTTTTATGCTATTGTCACGTTTCGTGGTTGTGATGTAGCTATTGTCGGATACGTACACTCTGTGGCGTGGAACGTCAGGCAGTAGAGACGGCAACAAGGTACACGAATATACTCTAGGTCGTAGCACTTTATTCAGCTGAGTTACACGGTAAAACTGCTATGTCACACACTTACGTCGGTCACGGTCAATGTCGTCTCGGGCGTCTCAACAGGTTCTCTCAGCAGGTTCTACAAAGTAAACTACAGTCCACCACTGTCAAACAGACTGGGCTTCTCACTAAAGTCAGTACGTCAAAGTCTCAGAGCGTCTACATCTCTGTACAGGAATGCGTCAAGACGTGAAGTGAAGTGTCTCTCTGTCTAGAAAGTATACAACTTAAATCGTCTCTAAATCTGCATATTGTCATGTAATTAACTAACGACAGTCGGCAGAAGTGAAAGACAGGAAGGTCGCTCCCATCAGTACATCTGTCAACATAACACAGGAGGTCCAGCTTAAGTGTCGCGTCGGTGTTAATGACTTAAGCTGTTGTCAAAACAATAGGTTCATTAGAGCGGATGAACGGTTACATCAAAAGAGTCTCACGATGTTCCACGTGTATAAGGGGTTACTATAGGTCACAGTCATTGTCATTGTCAGTCATACAACTAAATTCAAGTGATAAAATATTAACTATCGAGCTACGTCACACTATTGAGCCCCTGTATCTAATACCTCAGGCCTCGTGTATCGAACGTCGCGCGGGGCGCTCCACATGATTCAATGATAACTTGTTGATTTTATGTAGCCGGTCACATAGCCATTGTAAGACTGAAAGTGAACCAGAACTAGTTTCAACATGACAAGTTCGGGGATTACAAATTATAAAATTACTTAGGAAATACCGTTTTTTACAAAATTATGCAAAATATATCAATGCGCCGTTCGATGTGAAAATCATTCCATTTTTCAACAGATTTTGCCTAACATGGAAATAAAGCATCTGATTGTCATTTGTATGTAAACCTAAAAATTTGGAGTGAAAGCTATGTCAGAGAGGCATGTAATAAAAAACGACCATAGCCAAATCATGGGACTATGTACCGTCGAGGCAGGTGACCATTTGCCCGCCTTAATACGTCGGGCAAATGGTCACCTACCCTCAGGCAAATAGTCCCATGTTTAGGCTGTAATATATACTCCTTGATGACGTTGTGGGCTGCAAAGTCATCGTTTGACTGAAAGTGAACTAGAACTAGCTTGAACTTGACATCTTCAGAATTTGAAAATGTTTTTAAATAGGAAATACTGTTTTTACAAAATAATCCATAAAAATTTGACAAACCACATACTGATTCAAATATTTCGATGCGCCGTTTGATGATGAAAATCGTTCTAGTTTTCAACGGATTTTTGTCTAACATAGAAATATAGCCTATGATTGCCATATCAGTGTTGGAAACTGGCCAAAATAGTTGCCAGACATCAGGACTGGTAACTTTCAAAACTTGCCTGTCCTGCCAGAAAGTTGCCTGTCCTGAATTTTTGACAAATCCATTCATTCAAAAACACAAAACCATTATGTACTTCAAACTGTAAACAACTTTATTTTCAACATGAGTATTAACTATGACCTTACAAACAAACTGTTCTGAATTCCACTGTTTGAAATGAATTCTAGTCCGGACTTGAATACAAAATTTCTACAATAACAATGCTGATAACACTCTGATTAATTAATTAGTTAATTCAAACACACTTTGCCCATATCGCTCACACAGTTAAAAGTTTCACGATAGCGGTTTTAACAACGGAAACATTTTTTAAATTTGTCTCCATTTTATGCCACTTTATCGTATAAAACCAGATGCAATCTGTCATCGAATTGGTACTACAATCAACCAAACTGAAAAGATTGCTGAGCAATACAGAAAACATCATCTGGCAAAGAAAATCAAAAACTGAGAGAGCTGCCATATAAGTAATCAAAGTTGGCGGCATGAATTAAATAAACCAATACTCTCCTCAGACCAAACCGATTTCAAAGGCCGTTTACAGCAAATATTGTTAACGAAACCACGAAACCTGGGAATGGCTAAACACAGAGAAACAAGATTTATTTCTCGAAGCAGCCCTTCACAACATGCTTTTCAAACACCGGAAAGCAGGCACCAATATCGACCCGAAATCTATTACAAAGTCCACGAAAAATTGACACAAAACTAAAAGTTCGCATAATCGATTTAAATGCCTAAAACAAACTAATCGTTGACAGATTAGTACAACATTTACTGTTAACATAACGAGCACTAGCAACGCTCATAATATGCCCTAAAACAAAAATCCTTATAAGCGTCCTGAAACTCCGGTTGATGCTGGGTCATGTTAAATATAATATGACACCACACACCGGATCACTCACTATAGAGTCAGTCAATAGTGGCTAACTCTCTCAATAACGAATCTGGCTTCTCCTCCTGGAGGACGAAGATGACTTCATCACACAACCAAACGGATGGGATACAAAACAAGAGAGCGACTGATGAAGGAACCCCATTTTTGGTTCCGAAACACCGTTAAGACGAATCACTCAATCAACAAACCGGTTTACCGGGGACCCAAATCACATGACTAGGGTCAAGGCACTATCGATTCACCGGTGTCTCGCCATGTATTCCACACAAAATAAATGCAATGATCCTTTTATTCACCATATCGTAATACTAAACAATCTTGGTAGAGCCGATGTGTGGAGTTGCCCTTATTTTCCTTTATATCCTTTATATCTTTCATTTAGGCCTATATCTTTATATTTATAGCACTGGCTGATATCGCGCAAATCTCGCTTAGTGTGAGATTTACTAGTATGAGCGACTTCCTGTTTACCCGTGTTTACATGTCTCGCTTGCATTGCATTCCGGCGTCACACAGTTGCACAGTTTCAGTAGCATAAGCGCGTCGAAGTCCGACATATTGGTATACTACATTTCGTTTAAAACAACATCTAGAAGCAGCTGATCATGATCGATGAGATTACTGGGTATGCCGTATGGGCTACTATTGAGAGCCCGACACACGGACGTGGAAGTACAATTTTCCTCCCGTCCGACTGAAAAGTTACCCGTCTCGGACGGGAGGACGGGCGTAGTTTCCAACGCTGGCCATATGCATGTAGACCCAAAAGTTTGGTGTGAAAACTACTTGAAAGAGGTATGTAAAAACTATACTATACTCTCGAGGCTGGCGACCATCTGCACTCGGGCATATTGCCCCTGTTTTGGCTATAATATATATTATACCTCTGGCAGCGCAGGAATTTTGATATGTAATTTTTAAAGTCAAATTTATCAATATTTGTGGGGGAAAATTGACTTTTAGAGCGATAACTGTGTAATCTTCCGCTAATTATGGGTTCTCTTGGACGTTTAAATCAGTATGTGTGAATTGCAGAGTCGTCGAAGTAGGTATGCTCGCCAGCCTGTCCAAATTAGGCAGAAGTACATGCTTGCGATTGTTTGATATCCGAAAAAAACTAACATGATTACAGAATTTGGAACGTCATAAGGCATTGTCCTATTATTGTAAATATTCAATAAGTTTGGAGAAAAATTTGTGATGATTAACTTGCTGAAACAATGAAAATCACACATCAATTACTCAAAAAGACGTCGAAAAGTTACCCTATATTTGAAAGAAAACTAAACTTTCGATAACCGAACTGATTCTAAGCTTTAAAACTTGAAACAGGGCTTCAATGAAATGTTGAAATCGAAATAGTGGCGCATCGACCTGATTCCTACAGACATTTTTGTATCATCTGAAGCCTGAACGAAATAGTTCAGCTACATAAAATGGATTGGAGATTATAATATTCAATAGTTACGCATCTGAAATTCAAAACTACTTTCGAAGGGGCATAACTTTCATTCCATGGCCCTGAAAGTGTAAAATAGAACCTACATAAAAGTTTGTACAAAGATTTGATGGGACACACGTTCTATACAATGATTTTGGAATCGATATATCTACTTTGATGCGAGTTCTTGGTCCAGCATGAGGTCTTTCACGATCTTGTCGCACATCTAGGAAAATACACGACGGCTACGCGCCTTTCTGTCTGCTCAACATCACATACAAAAAGCCGAATACTGCCGCAATTGCCGCGATGAGCACAACCACGCATACAATGACGATGACATTTCTTCGTCAGCGATTTGATGCTGTTTTTGGCAAACTTTCAGCGACTGGTTGTTGAACGCCACCTTCTGTCTCTGGATGTACCTTCATTTTGACTGATTAAAGGTATTGGCCGGTCTGTCCGGGGTGCGTATTTATAATGTGGTGAAGTTTCTGTATCTATTTATAGCTAACTGGTACGGATAGTACCTGTTACTTGTATGAACTAATTCTACGAAAACGTCAAGTGCAATTATAGAATATCACATAAATTGTTGTAATAAATCGCAATTGTGCTAGGTATCCAGACATGTTGCACTGCAACTTCAGCGCATATTTTAAACCCCATAGTCACTACAATGCATGCCCATTAATCTTTCTAAAAATGACAACGCTATTTTTGAACAGCATTGTTTCCTGGTACAGAAATTCTTGAGAACGATATACTTCTTCTGAGATTCGCTTTCCCAAAGAAAAAAGTGAAGAAAAGACGTCTTAATGCTTGGACATGCGAATGTTCGAGTGATCGCATGTCGGCCACTATGTACAATGTGTACCTTTCTTTCGGAGTATACAAACGCATACAGTGGAAACCTAAAAGTCTGGCGATTTTAGGAGGAAAATGGACACAAAGGATTTCCATATTACTTTACTTCTTAAAACACCTGTGCAAAATCACTTCAACAAGGACTCCACATGGATTTCCCCGGTCGCATTATCTTATGATCTTGACGCATAAATACTTGGTAGGGTCACCATAAAAGGAAAAACAAAAGAGAGAGGTCTTTAACTGCCCTCTTAAATCCAAAGTGTTAGGTGTGAGCAATTATTCTTCTTGAGTGGTCCGATGGACAAAAATAACTTGAAGGAAGTTGCGAGAATTAAAGTAGGGTTTGTTTTACCCTTGTTACCGGTAACAACGCCCGATAAAATCATGTATACAAGTGGTGAAATTCTACGACAATGCTATTTTTAGAAATTATACCTAACACCAAGACAACCGTTGATCGTACTAACACAACCCCCCCCCCCCCAAAAAAAAAAAAAAAAAATTGCTCATGGCCAAGGTGAGTGCGAGCTTATTCCAAGTATGGGCATGTACATTTTCAAATCTAAAAATGACGAGAACTTTGGTTTACACCATGACGATGGAGTTTTAATATAGCGTTTATATGCAGAAATACTAGGGAAAGTTGCATCAACAAGAACTCTAGCCAGACTAAACCGTATGCATGCATACCTTTATGTATAGGATTGTAGTTCGGTATCGCAAAAACGGCCGGTTGGATAGAAATAAGATCCGTTGTACCGATGCACTGAAGGGATGACTGGAACGGATTAGATTGTGTAATGGTGCACACCAACCTTCTGTGTTTCCCTATACTGGCCTACCATTATGTAGTTGGCATCACGGCCCATTTCTGAAATTCTGAGCTCTGCAGCCCGTACCCCAGTGACCCCTGTATACTGGCTATAGGTATTGTAATGCATTAATGTAATTTAATGCATTTAATGCATCTTACCAAAATTAAACTTTATAAAATTTGTAGTCATTACTGTACCTGTGGTTTTCTGTTTTCTTCAGCTGATAGTGAAAACACTCATAGCTATAAGCTCAAATAAGAATTTGCAATCTTTACAGCCTGCTCGGATCCTGTATCCTGTTGACCGAAGTAGCTTGTTGTACCAAGTTTTATGACTCCATAGTACCGCTGAGGGTTTTACATCATCAATCAAAATATAAGCCTTATAACGTTCAAAGTGGCAAGTGGGTGGCTGCTCCCTCCACTGTTATGACCATTCAATTCAATACTGGTAGGTGTTTTTTTCCTCATAACAAATCAAACGCTTCTAATATAACAGTAGGGCGCGTTAGAGTTCTATTACATGCCTCGAGGTGAATGCAAATCAGTGCATTGATTTGAATAGGATCATCCGGGATGTTTGCGGGCTGATGAACGATATACTGACCGGTTTCCATGGTTACGCGGGTCAATGAAGCCTTTCGATGTTTTCGAGGTCAAAGTAGACGCTTAACGCTAGATGTAAAATATCCATGCGCGCACTGCTATTTTGATTTCGTTACAATCTGTTTGATGCGGGTCGATAATGGTAAAATTGTTTGAAAATGCCCTGCATATAACTAAATGTCATATAGCATTAACTGTGAAGCAGCATGAAATAAAAATATTATTGCCTGAATACATGGGTTTATGTGCCCTCGCAGCACGAGACAATTTGCCCTACTGGCGTTGGGCAAATTGTCACCTGCTCTCGGCGGGCACAAAAACCCATGTATTCAGGCAATAACATATAAAACAGTCGGTTCAATAATATATAAAACAGTCGGTTCTCATCCTCGCGCAAATCGATCTAAATAAGCTGCGCCTGTCGGTAGTTGATGAGTGTCGGAGCAGAGAGATGACAGGAAATAGACACCTATAATATCCCCAATTGTGCATGATTAGGTTTTTATATTTCAGGACACCTTTGTTGCTTGTGAATATTGTACACATTGCCCTTGTGTTTATGCCTTACTGAACATATAAATAGACAAAATCTTCAGATATAAAATTAAGTCCTCTTTGAATAAGACCTGAGGGAAGGGCAGGCAATGTTTGCACAGACTTTTCCAACTATTGGTTAGAAGGTGCTCTACAGATCATCTAGCCAGGGGAGGGGTAGAGAAGACAATCTTGCAATAGTTCTATTGTAGGCAACAGTCCATAATTAGACATGTAAGGCCAAAAAAAAATAAAAAAAATTTGCTGTTCCGATAACATGGTTTTTAAAAACAGGGTAGGTAGGTCGGCAGGGATTTTTTCCAAAATATTTTTATTTTTAAGTATGCATTTTTCAGGGGTTCAGGGCGATCAAACACTGGCCACTTTTCCAGAAAAAAACTTATCATACATATAAAAGGAATAAACCATAAAAGATGTCCTTGTTCAAGTAAAAATCAAATGCCAGGTAATGAATGCGTGATTTTATGGCATTGTTCTTCCTTGTTTTTACTTCCGTGTTTACGTAGCTTTAAAAAGTTTAGGGTCGGTAGGTAAAAAATAGGGTAGGTCAGGTTATCGGAACAGCACAATTTTTTTCTCGGCCTAAAACACTTTTTTCAGTGTTTTACCATTTGAATTGTTGTGATCTCACATAACAGCTATTGGCTTACATTGTTGTTTGTGGTTATAGTAGAGATTCTAATAGGAGCTCAGCCCATTATAGCTCCCACATGTATATATGGCAATGGAAGCTATTCTTACAGGCTAGAGAAATGAATGTTTGTTTCTATGTACGTGCTCCACATAAACAAAACTTGAGAACCATAGCACCTAAGGTCTAAGTATCTTGCATGAAGATAAAGCATAGGCTGGTACGATTTTATCTTCCCTGATAACACAGGGTGAGTTAATTTGTGCATGTTTCTGTCAACATGTATGCGTATCCTCTCAAGGGGCAGCATTTCAAGAATGCAAATGATAAGATTGGGATCATGAATTCTCTCTAAGGAATGGTAAGGATACAGACTATGCATGCAGTTCACTTATTTCTTTGTTTGATCACAGTGAGAGAACATCTGGTTGGGTAATAAACATTGACTCACTTCAGTTGTACAAACAAAATACGCATCTTTTGATTATTGGAAGATACTTTATTCACTACGATTTCCAAACAGAACACCGAAGTGTTCAAAATCACAACGTGAAAACCATGATAAAATATCAAAGCGCTATCAGCTACCTCCTTTCTATATATATTTCAAAACTGTACAACAAACAGAAATATTTAAATACCAAAGCACTCATTATGTCAAAATAATTACTACTGTCTGTGGGTTTCAGACTTTTTCCCCTGGGGGTAGTAAAACCAATAGCAGCCACGGCTTCAACTAGGAATTTTAAGGTAATACTATATGAAAATTTGCCAAATATGACTAAAGTGTGAACTTCCAATATTATTAGTAGGATGATACAATGTAAAGTAAAAGATGGATAATTATATCCAGACAGAAAATGTTTAGTACATGAAACTTCATGTAGGTGGTTGTTGACAATGTGTCCTGATTTTAATAGCATACAAAGATGACGACTGTGCATAAAGTCATTAACAGTATACCACACAAGATACAGTTCTCAAAAGGTATTTGGAATAGGGTAGGCCAGTATCACTTATCCTGCAAAGTTCAGATTTCACTAACAGGTCCAGTTGGACAAAGCCACTGAGGCATAACAGATCTCACTGGCTGCATTTTGACAAACATTTGGACACTTCAAGGCCCCTGAAAACAGAGTGAGTGAAAATACATATGGTTTGGCTCAACAGTGCTTGTTACCGACTCGGTAAATATGGAAGTGATACAGCCTGGAGGATGAGCCTTATGAATGACTGTGATTTTAATATCTCCTTAGTGTGCATATGAATTTAGTCTGTGATGAAACTGCTGAGCATCATTGTTTGTATTCTGGACAGTAAAAGCTACCCCAGACCGTTTTAAATTTCATCAACACATCATAACTAAATGAGGAAGACATGTTAACATGACTGACGAACAGAAGCAACACACATAGATGATGAAATTCCAAACCAAAATATTCATTTAACATGCAAGCCATTTCATATGTGAAATTCAATTAGGAATGGCAAGTTGGAAGACTTAAACAAATATGAGACCTATCATTAGCTTCTGTGTACCCGTAGACTGTACACATTAAAACCCCATTAGCTGTATTTTTGTGCATTTTACTAACCAAATTTTGCATTTTACTCACCAAAATTCACAGGAGGAAGCAGGTGACATGTATTTTTTACCCTATGCCTGATCCTTTAAAGCACACAAACAGATTTAGTTTTACCTTATGACATGATGGAACTACTACCAAACAAATATGGTGTAAAGATTAAAATTCAATTGCACTACCAAACTGCTGATGACCTCTTTTTTAATGACCTGAAGATATTAGATGGCAGTGAGCTTTTAGCTTTCACAGAGTACTGGCAGAATAAGTCATTCTGCAGGTTGTGAAACTTTACAATAAACAGATATCTTTTTTTTCAAAGTTTGAGTGATGTCATATCAATTATGGTTAGTTCCTGTCTGATCTTTGCTGTCAAGGACCGTCATTCTGAGATTTGAAATTGGCACACAAGACATACACAGCAGCACATCTGCTGAGAAATTGATAGATTTTGCCGATGAACATTAAAGGAAACCTCTGGAAAAGTAAATGTGTAGATAGTTAAACTGGCTTTAGGTAAGATGCTTCCTCCCCTATCTTCATTATGTAGTGGTCCACCAATACCACTGAATGCAGTGGAACTAGATCACAACTTTACAGGGATGGGGATCTCAATGATATTAAAATGTTGAAATTACTGTGAAGTTCTACTCAGAAGCAAAATTGTAATTGCAGACACACCAAACATATGAAATAAAATTATTTGGGCACTCTCAATTTGTATAAAATGGTTTGACAAAAGTTCAAAGTCATTTTGGGACAACTTGTTTAGATTTGTCTTTTCATAGTTTCACAATTCTTTAATTCTGTTTTGTAAGACGTAAGCATTCAATGGTTGCATGTAATAAGCAGATTTTATTGTATGCAGAAGGTTGAATCTCACTGGTGGGTGGGAATACAAAACTGACTCAGTCTTTTTGTAATCACAGACACAACAAACAAAGTCTTCCTCCACAGCACAGTGCAATGGGTGGGTTTGAACCATCCAGTAATACATTGTGCTCTTTAAGTTAAATTGACATGCCACAGAATCAACAAAGTTCTGAAGCGAGAAAAATGTTTCATCTTACTCATACTGGCATAGCATTGACATGAAGAAGTTTCGAGAACTTTACTCGAACAGTTCATAAGAGCGCACAGCAGGAATGTGACATCATTTGTCTGTTCATAGAAAGAGAGGTTGCTCTGCTGCAAAGGCATGGAGGTTACCCATCTGACTCATTCCACTCTGGATGTGGGCCACGTGAATCTCAACACTGTCTTGGAAACAGCTGAAGAAAAGAAAGCGTAGAGAAACATGAATCAATGCATCCTTTTGTGGCAATGGTACTGCTGCATTACCAATGGATCTCGAGGACAGATATTCTGTCTCTGAAATACTTGTCTAGTCCACTGCATGATACTTATATATAATCCCATGGTATTTTTCTCTGTTAGACGTCATCGTATACGAGTATTTTTCGCGGAGCCGTACAACCTCGAGCCGAAGGCGAGAAGTTGTGCGGCTCCGCGAAAAACACGAGTATACGATGACGTCAAACAGAGAAAAATTCCATGGGATTATATATTTATCACATGAACAGTCTTCTTATTTTTCTTTGATGTGGATGGATCAAAATTATTGTAACAAATTGCATGATTTTTATCGCGATTTTGTGTTTTATTTACGCGGATTACTTACATTTAATGAGTAAAGCGGTGTCACCCAGGAGATGTGCAAATGTTTCAGGTATACTTTCATTCATAAATCCCATTAAGCTCAAAATTTGATACATGGAATGTTATCTCCACTAATCAGACATACGGATTCGGTCACGTGCGCGTGTCAATCATTGTCTCGCGCTGGAGCGATGCCAAGGCAAGTCTGCCATCGGCGGACATAGCTTTCACCGCGCTGGCGACGGATAACGATAGTATTTTGAGTTATTTAGAATATTTAGAATTATATTTATAAAGCGAATGCAACGGCACGATCGAAACAGTAGTTATCATTCTTACAGATGCTGTGGCTTTTAAAATATCACAAGTTTACGGCCTTGGCGAGCCCGAAAGTTTCAGATCGATGACACACACAGTGTACGCTTGTAGTGGGCACTGCCGTCACCGGTCTCCGCCGGTGGCCATCTCAGTCGTCAATGTTTTCGTCATACGGACTTTGATATTTGCTGTGACACATATATCGCCCGTAGGTACTTCCAATTTTGTTACTTGACGGGAACTCTGTTCTGTTGTGAGTGTTGTCCGAGTCAACTTTCGAAATGCATCGGATTCTATGTAGCGCTGCACTGCAGAGTTTACGCTACAGACACTTCGACAGCTTAGGCTTGATTCCGATCGAGAAACAACGGAATAGTATTTGTGTGATGAAGGAAATTTATCGTTGTTTGTCGACATTTGTGCCTTCTATGTCGCTTTCCCAAAGTTATACGGTATTCATTTATTAAGCTGAAATTTCGTTTAGGTGTATCTTTCGGGTTTATCGCCAACCGGGATCGCCAGGTACGACGTCGCTTGGCGATCGCCAGGTACGACGACGTCCACATTGAGCCTTGCGACTGGAACCGTGACGTTACTGAACCAAACGACCGACGGTATCGTCATTCGATTCTTGGGAATAGCTAAAGCTTTAGCGACTCGAAATTTCATTGGGCATGCCTTCTATTTTTCCATATCTGGAGTTTTAGGTCATCTTTTTGTCAAAATGCCATGAGAGCACGGCATCGATCACGACGAATCGGTCTGTGTCGCAACATGCACGTACGAATGGTACCATTGCGGGAAAAAAGTTCCGGTTGATGACGTACAACAGCGGTAATATACAACAGCGGTAATATGGATTTCTTATCTGTGCTGGTGTACGTCACACAGGTGGAGATACGGGTTCATGTGATAAATGCATGATATTATATGGGCTCATTTTGAAGTTTATGGAGCAATTTTTTTTTGCTAATTTTGAAAATGTTACTTTTGCAAAAAATTGGGATGGTGGCCATTACTGATTTAAAGTGAAATGAAAGTAGTTTTTTACCACTCCCAAACATGTATTATTGTATACATCACATATGCATGCATATCAGGCACACACCATACCACAACAATCAACACTAATACGCACTGTGTACCTAACTACATCCATACCTGTGGTTTCTGAGGTCTATTTTCTTCTTAATCTCATCCAATGACTCTGTTAACGTCTTCAATTCAAATGAATTCAGATCACTCTCTGCAAGGTTCTGTGATGAGGAAATCAGACAACTTCACTTGTGAACTCAGCAACCTTTACTGAACAAGATATTTACGCAATAGATAAAATAGGTCTTTCTAATGACATTAAACCAATCATCACTATGGTTAGACCTTTGGATTGGATTTGTATTTGATTTTTATAAGTCTAAGTCGATGCAACCACACTGCTATAAATAAAACAACATTTATACATATATAAAATACACCAGTGCAGTCATACTTGACTATTACCAAATGGTGCAGCCCTAGGATCAAATCAACACAAAAGAATCTCACGTTCTTTCGACCTTGTAGCTTTGAAAGCACTGTTTTTAGTGACAAATGAATTCTACACTAAACTTCAACTGTGTTTGACAAGATGAACAGTACAGATTTCACCATAATGTTGGGAGAATGGAAAATGTATTTCACAAACAGAAAGACAAAAGCATGAAAGTACATCAAAAAGCTACAGCTGAGAGAGCTTCAATAAAATGACTATATCCCTCTGTACCTTAATTTGAGCATCAGTGATGTCAACATTGCAATGAGTTCTGTCAGTGATTCATTCTTCACTGTCTTAGGACCGAGGGACAAGTTAGTTTTACGAACAATCTCTTTAGCTTCCTCTTCACATTTCCTCTTCATTTCTGTCGGTTGGTCCATTGGCTGTAGACCTTGCTCTGGTGCAATCTGGGAGGGAAAAAGTCACTTGGTGTCATGACATGCCTTGTGTGTGTGTGTGACAAGACGGTATGCCTTGATTGCATCGTCCCCTTGCAGAACAATTTGATACTACCGTCTTTTGATATCAATCTGGTGCAATCTTCAAACATGACAATTTCACAATACCCATCACTTACATGGTAGATATATAATTATATCATACCAGTATATTGATAGTGTAAATACACTGACCTGATTGGTCAAGACACGAAAAGAACCATGGTATATTGGCAGTATACCACGGCTGGCGTACTCGCAAGCTCTCAGCTTCTGCAAAAATTCGTTTTTGACGTTCCACACCAGAATTTCACAATATACTGTTATGATATAATAGCAATAAATCACACCAGCGACGGTATACCACTCGATTTTGAAGAGTTCACTTCATATATGTCGTGAACTGGTCAAAATCTTGTGGAATACCGTCACTTGGTGTGCTTCATTGCTGAAATGTATTACAATGGAAACTCAATTTTTTATCCAAATCATGAGTGAAATGAAGAAGTGCAGTCTCATCAAACATGTGTTAAAACAAACATACAGCATGGCAAGCTCTAAATATTGCTATGTTGTACTAAAAATGTATGTTGCTGAACAAAATAAAATAAACTTAGACAATACAGCAAATAAAAAAATAAACGTGACTTCGTTTACCAGTGCATTCATCATAGTTACTCAGCATATACAAGTATTTCTTGTAAAATCAGATCTATATGAATCATATGAACGCACTGTTTAACCCTGGTAATAAATGCCCCAATCCTGCATTTCCTCTACACATCAAAAAATGCACATACAAAGTAGAGAATCCATAAACTGGTTGACAGGTTTGAACTGAGATACTGAGTTTAAATTATGGGAACATTTAAAACACACACAAAGTGTGGTAAAAAGTCGCCTTATACTGCTTTCTGTCATACAGTCAAATTCCAGCACCAGTATTCACAACATATTACAATAGGATGGAAAAAGCAACATTTTAACTTCATCAACTTACCTCTTGACAATACTGTTGAACTCCAAGTAAGTATGTGTTGAGGTCCTTGTTAAGTGTTTCTAATTCTAACACCACGCCAGCATATTTACGTTGAAACTCAGATGTGATTGGTGACTGATATGATTTCTGCAGTGTAATAAATATTGACAGAGTCAAAAGAACGTTTTCATGAAAAATCATAGACTGGTGCTTTTTTATCCTTCTTTATGACAAGAAAGTAGCTGGGGTAGAATGTGCCTCAGGAAGAAAATCTGACTCCTGATTTTTTACAATTCTTAGCTTTATCCCTTGTACAGGCTCATTTTAAAGCACTTGAAAGATTTCATCCTCTTTGTTTTTTCGAAAATCCAAAATTTTATTTTTCCAGACAAAGTTTATATGAGGATGGTAGCCATTTTAAATTTTAAATAACAGTAAAATGTTAGGCAACTTGTTTTTCAAGAATAATTAAAACTGCACAGTGATTTCTATTTTTCTTGATTAGGTAAGAGAAGAGAATGGTTGAGGGTCTCATTGAGGAAAAGTTGAGCAAAAATTTAAGTCAGTCACTTTCAAGGTGAGTACATGTACAACCTTATAGAAAATACTGTTATAGATCACACCACACCACGCCACACAATCACAATGTACCTTGTAAAAGCACTATGCAACTGTAGACGTTCCACTTACCAGTCGTTCTGCTTCTGTGTTCAACTCTTTTAGTTTTTTTAGTTGATCTTTCTTGATCATCAAAATTTTTGACAGCCTTGTCTGAAAGCAATTCAAAAAAGCAATACACCGAGTTAGCCATTATTAGAACAAGGCACATTAGTTTTACTCACATGGTTTTCAACAAGTGTCTTACTATCATATGGAAACTGAACCAAACAGAAACTTGACTTTGCCACTACTCACTGTGATACAGGTTTATCTTTAACAGCGAATGGATTCTCTGAAGTATATCATTTTTTCTTTGCAATTCATTGATCAACTTTTACCTGCTTTGCTCTGAAAACAATTCAACTTACAGCTGTTGCATGATTAGGCCAAAACACTGTTTCTGGTCCTTGACATTCATCAAAAGTGATGCGGCAACATGGTTTTCTTTTTCTTTTCTTTTTTTTTCCTTTCTTTTTATTTTCTCCTAGACTTGGTTCAAGTCAGTGATTTGTGAATGTTTTGAGTGGAGTGAACGCAATGATTTGTTTTCTGCTTTCATGTGAAACTCGCGCGTGAGTGGACTCGTCGAGTAGGGTGAACGCCATGAGTGGAGTGAACGCTATACAGCGGAGTTTCACTCAGAATCACAGACTTGGCTTTCTTGCACGATCTGCGTTGCTATAAATTATTCATGAGATGACGTTTTCTTACTCATATATTATTCATAAGATGACATCACTAAATTTTACACATTGGGAGGAGTAACCAAACGAGACGCGCATAGAACTCACATGGCGTTGTTGACAAAATGTCGAGTGCGATCAGTCCCACAAAAGTCAGCACGACCTCTGTTTTATCACCGAAAACGCGTGAAAATATCTGTGTTGTTTGTGGGCCCATGTTGGAAAATTCGAAAATCGTCGCCGGTTATTCAAGGATGGAAAAAGACACCGTCCTTACAGTTGTAGCCTATTCTCTTACGTGCCCATAGCGATGGAAATCAAAACAATGTGGGGCGACTTCGTATGTCAGTGATTTTCCGCTGCCGGTTGGTGCGCAGACGAACACATCTTTTCCCTCAATGTAACTCTCAACAAGCTGTCTTTGGTAATCTCGCATGATCAATGATGGTCGACCGATCAGTTGTAAAACGCGGTTGATGTACGAACTTGATGCCATTATTCGCCCAGATATATTAAAATTTTAACAACGTACTCGATGTCTAGCTTTGCACGGAGATGACAACAAACATTTTAATGCATGCAGAGGTTTATTAGCATGCGTTCTTCTTATTGGCCAGAATAACGGCGGGGGCTGTCGATCATTTTGTATTTGCTCTACGTCACTGTGTACACAGTCCGTCTCACCGCCTGTACTTTGCAAGAAGTCCAAGTCGGTGAATCTGGCAGAAACTAACTCTACTGCGCAGACTCAAACGTGACGCATTCAATCGCTTGGAAAACCTGGCGTGAGCTGCCAAATTCCGGATAGTTTGTACGAAATAGGAGAGACACAAGAGAAACTATTATAAATGCTTTTATTTTTTTAAAATTCACCGACTTGAACCAAGTCTAATTTTCTCCCTAACAATGCTGGTTTGGCACTATTGATGCAACAGTTATTGTCTTTTATCACTTGCTGCATAATACTTGTGTTTTCTTTTTAGCATTTTTGGACATGAAAACAGAGATATCAAGGATACCTGTACTGATGAGTACATAACCCTCCCCCACACACACACACACAAAGGACCTTACGTGCAGGTTCTAAAATGACACAAGCAGTGACCAGAAACAATCTTTTTTTTTGTTCTAATAGCCTAGAGTCACATACATGGGGCAAGCCAGACTCTGAACAGTTGTTTTATGCTGGGATACAGCAACTTCCTTTAATATATTTTATAAGAACGGCACTGCCTCATCAGACATGGATAACAGTACATTTATGTTTCTGTACAGTCTTCAACTTGGAAAGTAAAAAGTGATTCTAAAAGAAGTTTTGTGTAGAATTTTCTAATGGCAATACCACAACACATGAAAAGGCACTCACCACAAGAACAAGAAATTTGACAGGGAATCCTCCTAGTGTGTCTCCATCAAGGCCTTGCAAACGACTCCGAAGCGGTGAGGTTCCTAAAACTGGATCATGTTCTAGCTGAGGTGACTGTAGTGTACCCATTGTTAACCTGCATGTATTATGATAACAGATCATGTAAATATTATTTGAAGGTACAGTTTAGGACACGATGAAAGAAATGATCCTATTACTAAAAGGCCCTGAATCCATAAGGAGACCTTATCGATAATGACACCAGGAATAATTTACAATGTTGGGAGACTTCATTCACTGTCACTTTTTCCACACTGAACTGCAAACAGAAAACTGATGCCATACATGATGCCAACGATAAATGTAAATTACCAGGGTTGCTATTGGCAAAGTTAAACAACATTGACTTTTACCTGTTTTCAAAATGGACAGAATTAGTCAAATGTACCCTTAGCAAATTTATTAATCACAAATGTATTTGTAAAACAGTTGTTCATGGTCAACTCTATCCCTAATGTCTTTGGTGAAATAAAATAAGTAAAAGATATCTACCATAAATTCAGCTTCTTTCATAGTTTTGACAGAAATCATTGTTACCAGTGTGGCAAACTAAATTTTGACAAATTTAAAATGTGCATAAAGTCTTAGAAAGATTCAATTCATGTGATCTCTCATGAATGTCTTGAAAATATTATGTGAAATTCAAACATTATTTATGAACATAATTTGTGTATGCTGTACTGTTTATATGGCAAATATATTTAGATAAACAAGGAAAACATGACAAACAAGGCCAGCCCTTATGAAGAGTTCTGACCGTTGAAGGAAAACAAAGTAACATCCATGGCTTACCTAGGTGGCGTTAAATATGTTGACCTTGGTCGTTGCTTTTGAATAAATGCAGCTAAGGGCATAGTTTCTTGGAGTTCATTAGACTGTAATGGCAATAGTATCATGATTAAACTGATAGGAATACAACAAGATTGAAAGAAAAAACATTCGCTTCGACAGACAAAAGAATGTAGCAAGTTAATTCCTTCACTAATGAGTAAAGTTTCCATAATAATACAGCATTACCGGTATATCCTTAGACGGTGCAAATACACAGATGTACATATGGGGCAAAAAACATACTGAACATTGTTTCAAACACACAGATTAGCCATCTACAAAAATATGGCTCAAGTTTGGTTGTTACAAACTTTGGGGTAGCTTACCAGTACTTCCACATCTGGAATAGTATGTGTACCAAGTCCTGGCCTGTCAAATGTGACTCTGTATGTTGCATTCTGGGTATCTACAGCATCTATCTGACCTGTGAACAAGCCATCTTGTGGCACCCTGAGACGAGCTGCAGTGAAATGACACAACACATAGCAACCTTTAAGATTCGATATGTGGCAATATGAAATATTGAGATATCTAACATGATAAAATGATATTGTCACTTAAGAATATGTGACTTTTTACAAATACACTTCTTGTCTAGTATCCTAAAATATGTTTGAACTCTTGTGGGTTAAAAAGAAAACGTATAGATGCTAGATTACCTCAACCCTATTCTCATGTGCATTTGGGTCAAATATTGTTACAGAAAACACCATAGGGCCCTTTATTAACCCTTTGAACCCGGCTCGGACAGAAATGTCCGATGACGTCATAGAGTACCAGGGGGTCAGGGTGCAAAGGGTTAAGTCACGCAAAAATAAACACTTTACCGATACAAGAATGAAACCCAGACCTTATACCGTGGTACATACCTGTGTGCTCAGCACTGTACACGGCAAGGTCTCTGTAGCAAATATACAAATCTCTGGCATAGTACAGTGACAGCCCTGTACAACCTTCAATGACACAGACCTGTACCTAAATACATGAAAGGGTCTGCTACAGGGATGAATTTTTACTTGCCATGTAAAACTTAACCTGTTCACCCCATTGCCTGTAAACAGGTCCATGATCCTCATTGATATCTATGGGTTTGGGCCAAACTATGGTGGTGAAAGGGGTAAATAACAGGATTCTCCACAATGAGATTTGGAGGGGTAGGCCACTCATCTGTTTTTGAGCAATCTATACCAGTTCATAATCATTTAAAAGAATATATATTTTCAAAACAAAATAAGTATGCAAATTATGCAATGTTATGTAAATTAGCCGCCCCTCTGTTTTTCCAAGTTGTGGAGAATACTGAATAATGAATATTACTGGCTTCTCACCTGTCACCTTTGTACCAATTACAAGGGGCAGCGGGATCTCATCTGGGAGATCTTTGAAATCTGACAACTCACGAGCTTTCCTTTGTTGTAAGAGACGCACATTCTTCCGCTTGGCTGCCAATGCAGACCTCTCTTCTGCAAAGAATGCTGGTGAACACCTGATGAAAAAGCAGCAGTACACACCCGTTTGTAAGTAAAGAAATCTTATAGATGGGACTATTTAGTATTTGTACCCAAATGCCTGGTGTCAACCACTTGGTGTTTCAGTATCTATTAAGGACCAAACAGACAAGAAGATTGGAGTGAGACAGTTCATGGTGTTAAAAGTGACCTAGCGGCCGATATAGCTCCGCTGTGTTTATGTAGAGAATACTATTTTTGACACATGTTGATGAAGAAGGTGGAAATCTTTGATAGCTCAATGCAGTGGCCAGAAAAAAGTAGCTAAAATCGCTGCAAAAATACACAATCGAAGATTTCATCATACTTTGAATATATCACATGGGATCATCCCTAAGAACATGTCAACCAAAGCTATCTCATGAGTAATTTTTTGGAGAATAAAATTTTCTGACCAAGAATGGCAACAATTGCCCCCAAAAATAAAATTTGCAGATTTCATCATAATTTCAAAAGATCAAATTTAGTTCATCTATAGAAACCTGTATACCAAATTTCAAAGCTATTAGAGCAGTTATGTTATGCTATGTTATATCAATTTATTAAAGTGTCATGTGTGGTCTTAAACAGCTTGGTTGCCTCACCCAGCCCCAAGGGCTTACAAGACACGAAAACAGTATATTTTGAGAAACACATTTTTTAACCAAAAATGGAAAAAATTGACCCAAAAATTCAAAATTGCAGATTTCATCATAATTTCAATAAATATTATTTAGTTCATCTATAGAAACCTGCATACCAAATTTCAAAGCTATCAGATGAGTAGTTTTGGAAATACACATTTTTTGACCAAATATGGCAAAAATTGCCCCAAAAATACAAAATTACAGATTTCGTCAGAAATTCCATATATATTACTAAGCTTATCTGTAGAAACCTGTATACCAAATTGCAAAGCTATCAGACCAGTACTTTATGAGAAACACATTTTTTGACCAAAAATGGCAAAAATTGCCCCAAAATTACAAAATTGCAGATTTCATCATAATTTCCACAAATATCATTAAGGTGATCTGTAGGAACCTGTATACCAAATTGCAAAGCTATCAGATGACTAGTTTTGGAAATACACATTTTTTGACCAAAAGTGGCAAAAATTGCCCCAAAAATACAAAATTGCAGATTTCATCATAATTTCAATAAATATCATTTAGTTTATCTGTAGGAACCTGTATACCAAGTTTCAAAGCTATCAGATGAGTACTTTTGGAAATACACATTTTTGACCAAAAATGGCAAAAATTGCCCCAAAAATACAAAAATACAGATTTCATCAGAAATTCCATATATATTACTTAGTTCTCTATAGAAACCTGTATACCAAATTTCAAAACTATCAGACCAGTACTTTTAGAGAAATACATTTTTTGACCAAAAATGGCAAAAATGCCTTAACAATGCAAATTTGCATATTTCTGCACAATTTGAACAAATCTGAAATAGATCATCCCTAGGGACATATGTACCAAATATCAAAGCTATCTGACTAGTACTTTTGAAGAAGAAGATTTTTAAAGATTTTTTACAAAAATGACAAAAATTGCCTTAAAAATACAAATATGCAAGTTTCACCACGATTTGAACAAACTTAAGTGAAGTCCACCCCAAGTGAGCTGCATATAAAATTTCAAAGCAATTGGACTTGCGGTTTCAGAGGAGAAGGCAATTGTTGACGGACGACGACGACGACCGACAACGGACGACGACGACGACGGAAAATCAACCTATTTGATAAGCTCCGCGTTGCTGACAGCGGAGCTAAAAATGTGAATTATCTGATGCTTTTTTACATTCCATAATTCTCAGTGGTAAGATGCTGCAAGATTTTTTCCATTCAGCAGACTTACGAATTGCAAGGTTCAAAGAGCAGTGTACATGGACAAAATAATCCTACAAAGTAATTGCATCATTGTAATTTGTGAACTGATAGACAGTGGAAATGTCTGTTGTGTGCATCTATACAGTTCTTTTGAATACCTTACAGTGTACTTTTTACAGGGACAATACACCCAAAGTACCTAGAATTCATGGAATTTTCAGCATTTTTCAAGGAATTTATGAGGTCCATAATACCATTTTCCTGGAATTGTTTTTTTGCGAAATACCATTTTCATAGACCATTTTACTGATCAATTTCACAAGCTTATGACTGGTCTTTGTGATCTTTTAAAACAATGGCTGACGCTGACTTGTCGATTTTCAAGGACACTGCACGACTCAATTTCACTTTGAAGGACTTTTCAAGGGACTTTCAAGGAGACTTTAAAATTTGAGAATTTTCAAGGAGTGTTGGACCCTTTTTTATAGTTGAAAACAGTAAAAGTGTCTTTATTGTCAATGTGTTAAGATTATCAATAAAACCAGTGACATTCTTTACAGCTCAATGAGATTTGCAATGGGATACAGCTCACTGAGATTTGCAATGGGATACTCTACCTCCTTGGCTTGCCCATCAACCTTCGTATTGTTGACCATTCTGTTCTGCTCATCTTTCTTGTTTTAAGCTGTGGAAAATTCTCCCTCAAGCAAACACAGAAATCATTTTCCCCTTCAAATAAAGGCCTGTTAAAAGAAAAGGTTTGAAAAAATACCGTCAATGACGCTGTACCTTCTCTAATGTGTGGCCAGATCAGGTAATTGGTTGTTGGCATGGAGTTGTTGGTAAATAGTTGATGATGTAGGGGCATGAGGTGGGATATGGACCCAAAGGGCCCAAAAGATGATTAAATACATCAATCAAAAAAATTCTAAGCTACAGTATAAACTGCCTAAAGATAGTTCAATGTGGAAAAAAGTTAAATAATTCAGAAATAAGAATGAACAGTCCAAAATAGTAATGACGCACTTCGCTACTGATCTGAGTGCATGGGAAATACACAACCTGGCATCTGTAAATTAAATGTATACCAAGTGATCATTTTAAGTCACTTTTAACTGTTTTTATGGATTTTCCAAAGAGTCCTGAGGAAATGATGAAAAACGCTTATCTGGTCTTGTGTTTGTAAAACCTCATGGCTGATAATTGTAATAGTATTGAAAAAAAATTGAAAGTGAAGAAATTACTGTTTTTAATAGGCATATTTTCCTTGAAATACATGACCGTGTAAAGAATATATGCTAAAAGTGTTTAAGAGTAAATTTCTTTTCAAAAATAATTTAATCTGTGACCAAAGGATTCTTATTCTTTGAGTTTACAAATTCAAACAATGCAATTTGTTCAATCATCTTGTGCAGTGTAAGGATAAAATGACTGAAAAATAAAAAAAATTGGCAGAATTACAGTCTTTGTGATGTAAAATTATGGGTTGACATCACGATAATTGTTAATCTGTTCGAAGTACTACTATACGATAATTTAAAAAAGAAAAGTTCATGCAGAAACGGTAACATATATTGTCAGCAATGTAGTATTAATTTTGACTTTACATCAAAAATATGCCTTTGCTGGATACCAAATATATAGGGCGAAATATTAAAATCAGCCAAGTTCAGCAAAATCCACACAACAGCATTGATCCTTTTCTAATTTGATTTGATTATGTTATCCTTGTATGACAGTCAGTACAATATGGAACTTGAACACAACACAGTGAATAAGTATGCTGTAAATGAAATGGTGTGGCTGCATCCAATGGCTGCAGCAATGGCTGCAGCAATAGGAGTGCCTTTGTCTCTCACCCCTCATTTCCAACCTGTCCCATCCCTGAAAAAATAGTTTGGTCTTATATTTATAATGTTAATAATTTCTGTATTTGTTAAAATGTGCGCATCTCAAAAACTTTTGATCATAACATTTTCATTGTTTTTTATAGCTGACTAGTCAGTTAACCTGTTTATTTTGAATATTTGCGCATTTTTCCTCAGTATTTGACATTTTCAGAATACCTTCTTCTTCAATTTGTCATTTTCTAAACGTTAAAATGGTCCTTTGTGTGGTCAAGCTTTCCACAAACATCAAATGTGGTACTTCATATAGGAAGGTCTAGAGGGCGGGCATCATGAAGTGTTTGTTAGTTATTTCCTCCACATAAACTTCTGATTGTACTGTAAACATTGAACATGGCCGACGTCCGATTTTCCTGTCTAAAACTTTCACTCATTTTCGTTCATATGACTCTGAAACTCCAGGAAACGATTGGGAAGAAAGAGTTATCTTGAAATATTGAGGTACTCGCCGATATTTTGCAAAATTGAATGAGAAAAAATGCAAGGAAAATGCCGACAGGCTAACACAATGACCGTTTTCAGACTCAGAGGCATCATATGATCATCTGCAGATTATGTAACAGGCCAATATCACGTGAGGCCATGAGGGGATATCCACACAACTCAGTACCAAACACTGGCGCACACAGAGTGAGCAAACACAAGTGAGTACCCCTAACGTCAGCTCAGTAGTCTGTAATAGATCGTAGTCAACTAAGAAACCTTGGAGAAAGGTTTAACACTGTGGCTATGCCGCTATGTCCCTTTTGCTTTTTGTCACAACTCAAAATCGTTCTCCTACACCGCAACCCGAACCATGAACAGCCCAACCAGTTTATGATATGACCCATCACAATGGCATGACGTCAACGGATCTTGACAGACGGAAGTATTGACAGACGGAAGTAGTTGACACCAGCATACTGGTTTTCAACTCTAATACCTTCTCTGTCTATAAATAGACACGAGAAGGTAATAAAATCAGAACCTTTGTTTGTACTTGTAGCATTGCAGAATTCAACAACCTAAGGGCATTGTACGGTGCATACATGTGTTTTGGAGTTGAAGGCTCTAGAGTTCGTGCACTACACAAAAAAAATCCTAAAAATTCTCCGAAATCTTTGTAGAAAGATGTCACAAACAAGAGAGGTACAAAGTTGTTTTAAAAAAGAATATGAATACACTGGTATTTATTGAAACATCATTAAACATAGGGCCAAAGTCCCTGAAGCTACTATAGACATGGATACAAAATTAGTATTTCCTGACTGTATGACATTATCTCACTAAGGTCATCCTAGGGACCTGTAAACCAAATATTAAAGCTGTCTGACCAGCGGTTTTGAAAAAACAAGCGACTTAACAGTTGACAGAGCTCTGCTGTGTTATGTAGAGAATAACCTTTTGTGACACATGTATTGATGAAGAAGGTGGATATCTTTGATAGCTCATTTCAGGATGACCTGACCAAAAATGGGAAAAAAAAATTCCGTAAAAATACAGATTTGCATATTTCATCACAATTTTAACAAATCTAAGTTGGGTTATCCCTAGGGACCTGTATACCAAATAACAAGTCATCGTTGATGACACAGTCCCCACTTGTTAATGGGTACTTTGATTACATGTCCTCAGAGAGTATAGAGTCCTCTTCATTAATTAGGTCTGTGATAAAAATACTTTGATACAGATAGCGCTCAATGGCCAAGAATGACCTACATACAAGAAAGACCTACATATGTATGACATAGGTAAATGTCCTTGTACCAACTTTGAATAAAATCGGTTGAGATATGCCTGAGTATTATGGCTCTGTACATGAAAAAATCGTAACAAAATGGCCGCACGGCAGCCATATTGGATCGTATCACATAACAAATTGACATGCATATGTATGACAGTAGTCAATCTCCTTGTACCAACTTTGAATAAATTCGCTTGATACATGTCTGAGTATTATGGCTCTGTACATGAAAACATCGTAATAAAATGGCTGCCTAGCGGCCATATTGGATCGTATCACAAAACAAATAGACGTACATATGTATGACATAGGTCAATGTCCTTGTACCAACTTGGAATGAAATCGGTTGAGATATGCCTGAGTTTTGGCTCTATACATGAAAAAATTGTAATAAAATGGCCGCCTGGCGGCCATATTGGATCGTATCACAAAACAAATCGACGTGCATATCTATGACATTGGTCAATGTCCTTGTACCAACTTTGAATAAAATTGGTTGAAACATGTCTGAGTTATGGCTCTGTACATGAAAAAATTGTAATAAAATGGCCGCACGGCAGCCATATTGGATCGTATCACATAACAAATTGACATGCATATGTATGACAGTAGTCAATCTCCTTGTACCAACTTGGAATAAATTCGCTTGATACATGTCTGAGTATTATGGCTCTGTACATGAAAACATCGTAATAAAATGGCTGCCTAACGGCCATATTGGATCGTATCACAAAACAAATAGACGTACATATGTATGACATAGGTCAATGTCCTTGTACCAACTTGGAATGAAATCGGTTGAGATATGCCTGAGTTTTGGCTCTATACATGAAAAAATTATAATAAAATGGCCGCCTGGCGGCCATATTGGATCGTATCACAAAACAAATCGACGTGCATATCTATGACATTGGTCAATGTCCTTGTACCAACTTTGAATAAAATTGGTTGAAACATGACTGAGTTATGGCTCTGTACATGAAAAAATTGTAATAAAATGGCCGCCTGGCAGCCATACTGGATCGTATCACATAACAAATTGACATGCATATCTATGACATTGGTCAATGTCCTTGTACCAACTTTGAATAAAATCGGTTCAAACATGTCTGAGTTATGGCTCTGTACATGAAAAAATCGTAATAAAATGGCCGCCAGGCGGCCATATTGGATCGTATCACAAAACAAATACACTTGCATATCTATGACATTGGTCAATGTCCTTGTACCAACTTTGAATAAAATTGGTTGAAACATGTCTGAGTTATGGCTCTGTACATGAAAAAATTGTAATAAAATGGCCGCCTGGCGGCCATATTGGATCGTATCACAAAACAAATCGACATGCATATCTATGACATTGGTCAATGTCCTTGTACCAACTTTGAATAAAATCGGTTGAAACATGTCTGAGTTATGGCTCTGTATGAAAATATCGTAATAAAATGGCCGCCTGGCGGCCATATTGGATCGTATCACAAAACAAATCGACGTGCATCTGTATGACATATGAAGTAATCCTTGTACCAAGTTTGAATGAAATCGCTCCTTGCATCTCTGAGATATCTGCGTGAACGGACGGACGCACGGACGGACGCACGCACGCACGGACATGACCAAACCTATAAGTCCCCCCGGACGGTGTCCGTGGGGACTAACAAAGCTGTCTGACCAGCGGTTATGAAGAAGAAGATTTTTTACCAAAAACGCCTTTTTTGGCATTAATTTGCCTATTTTCAACAATATCAAAAAATTAAAAAAAATCAGTTTCTCAAAATCATATTTTTCATCTACACAACAAATATCAAATCAGTAAGTACTGCGGTTCTCAAGATATTTGAGTGGACGGACGCCTCACAAACGGACATACATACATACATACATACATACATACATACATACATACATACATACAGACTGACGCCGGACGGATACCCATCCCAATAGCTTCTATAGACTATAGTCTATAATAGCTAAAAATCTCCTTCAACAACATACTACATATCTTCCTACCTGTCCACATTGGAGTAAAACCATTCATAGATGCACCATTGTAAGCTTTTGGGAGCTTCAGTAGGTTTTTCAATCTTGCCCCAATTTTTTGAGCGGCACGTTTATCAGGTGTGCTCATCAGCCCTGGTGTCAATCTCTGTATAACAGAAGAGTACATAGCATCGGTCATGTTGTTGAGCATATTTTGCATTTTTGTGCTGAGGTTAGGTACATGCCATGTGGAAGAAAGAACCAGTCTTAAATTCAATTGTCGATGTGGAGTAGGTAAGGTAACATGATGTTGATAGCTTGCAGCTGACAGAAAGCAGTGAACATGTTCTAGAGGTACACCAGGGTCCATACACTCAGAGTCACTTAAAGTCAAAGACTTTCAAGAAGTTTCAGTAATTTTCAAGGACTTTTCGAAGTTCAAATTACAATTTTCCAGATGTAATTTTGAAATGTATCATTTTTATGTATCATGTCACATACGAATTTTGTAGAAAATGTCAAGTTGTAAAACAGACAGGCACAGTCTGGTCACAGCAGAGACAGTACAGGGTCTTCCCCCTCTACTGTCTATGATTGAAGTTTACAAGAAAGATTTGCTCTCTTCACTGGTATGCCAGTTTAACTGCATGATGCACTCAACCACACTGAAAACACTCTCCTTACTGTTTTACAACAGGTCATATATAGTCACTGCGTCTTCTCGTTTGTGAGATTTCTACACTCTTTATCTCAATTTCTTGTGGTTTCCTTGTACACTGATACATGTAATATGTAACACCTTATTGAATAAGAAATAACTCGTTTAAGTCTGTAGAACAATAGAGTGCTTGCACAGAACATAGTTTCATGTATCAACGTGTACATCAGTAGACTTTTTTAAAAATTCTTTTTCAATGATATCAATGCACCTGTGTAGTTCTTCTGTTCTCCGTGCGCTGATATGAACTTACAGGGTGGGAATTGGGACTCATCTTGGATGCCTTCCGTGGGGATTTTATGGAAACTGATGTCACATCAGCATAGTCATCCAGACGACGGTTCCGCTTCCGGTCTCTCCCAGTCTGTGAAATTAAAATAAAAGTTTGAAAAGTATGAGCAATTGAAAATGATACTTTTGAGACACATTGAGAACATCACTACAAAATTTGATAATGTTTTGACATCGTTCGCCGGCAGGAACATGTTTGTGTTGGTAGTTACAAAGCCTGCACTGTCATGTTCCATATAGCATTTACTGTATACCATAGTCTACACTTTGTCACACTATCATGACGCATGTAGCTGCTCACATAAGATGTATTTTTTACATCTAGTCACCCCAGTTCCCTATAAACAGATCCACTCTCAATATTGATGACATTAGCCTTTGGAGATACCATGATGGTGAAAGGGTTAAATGATTGTCTCTCATCCACATCAGTAATTTATTCACAACTTGATGACAACTATTTCCTGTACACACTGTGTACCACTATGGATAAATGATAATAGTACGGTACGTCCTTGCTTCAGATCAAGCGGTTAATAATGTCAAAAATAGGATAAATTATACATAACATTATACAACACAGGGCAAATCTTCTTCTTCTTGTGGTCAAAATGAGAAGCTTTATACTTGTGAAAAATAAATGCAATGGTACCAATATTTGCAATGCTGATTACCAGTAGAACTTGTTGTTTGTACTACTGTGAAACCTGTCTAAACCAAACCCTGGCTAAACTGGAAACTGGACTATACTGAGCACCTTTTCTTGTCTCACATAGAATCTCTGTAAACTAAACACCTCTGTAAACCAAACAGTTTTTCAGTCCCCTTTGATATTCAGTTTAGAAGGGATTTACTGTAGTACCATACAATACCTCACAACTCCCATGGTTGGTTTAGATATGGAACTTTAAAGTTTAAAATCTCACAAATGCCAATGACCAATGTCAGTGATCTGTGACAAGATAAGTTTATACTTACACGTCTGTAGTGAGCACTGGTCGAGTTCTTTCCAGCAGTCTTTAGGCTGATCAGCGCTTCTGCTGAGCTACCTGCGCAAATTTAAAACATACATGTATGAGTAATCATTTTGGGAGATTCAGGGAAACAGTGTTATGGCAGCCAATTGCAGAGGCAGAGAATCACTGGCGATACAGGCATTCGGCTTACACTGTGTACGAACCTGAGTGTAGTAATCTCTGGGCCTTACGCCGAGCACTTGCAGGACCAGGTTTTGCCTTATTACTGGTATCATGGGACTGTAAGAGTCCCTTTGTAACCCTGCGTAAATGTACAGTGTTTCATCTAGAGAGGGCGACGGGGGATTCCCCCTCTGTTGACATGCTGGCACCCCCTTGTAATTTGTCAAGGGGGGACCAGACCCCCCTGAAATGGTGCGATTCACATGTTAGAGATACAAGTAGAACATATGAACTGCTGAAATCCCCCCTAACTTTTCTTGTAAAGGGGGAAATCCCCCCTGTTGATGCCATCCTGGATGAAACACTGATGTACGTGTCTGAAGGTTCCCTTTTTGGTGCCAACGGCTGCAAACCTACAGTACACTCCGCTACCATGACTACCATGCACACTTTACGGCCAATTTTTCTACTTAATGTGCCCTTGGTAATCAAATTACAGAAAATAGCAGGCTAAAGCTACGGTCTGCTATGAATGCTTTCCTCTCCGACTCTCTGAAAATATTACGGATCAACACTTTAACTTCTGTCTGAAAAACTCCGTCACAACACAAAACAGCATTCTACTTCGTTGTTTCATGTCCCACTTGATTTGTGTCGACACCAACGTCGACTTCTGGGTGGTCATAGAGACGCGAATGCCCGGACAGATGTCTGAGGTGAGCCATGATAAATGAAGATATATACATAAAATCTTGAAACCGAGAAATGTAGTGACACGACCATTACGGAGACGAAAATTTACGAACGAGCTTCAGCAGCAGCATTTCACGCAACTCGGGCACAAAACGCTCGTACCAGAATATCAGCAGGTTTGCCTAGCTGATCAAGAGGGACACACGGTGTTCGACCCCAAAATTATTTTATAAACTTATGAAACAATGCATAGTAAACTCTAAACTCACTCTCCAGTGCACTGTCCGCCATCTTGAATTGGACGCGCCTCTTTTTAAAGCACCGCAAGGCAGTCTGGGAGGAAAAGCAATCATGACACCCACTGTACACATTGCTGCTGCACCGGCGTTCAACGTTCGACGGCAGCCAGCCTTTTTCGTTTCTGAACTAAAAATCGCTCGAAAAATCTGGGTGAGAGAATAAGCTGCAATATGTATACAGAAAAATTATATTACATGAAAAATCGTATGATATTTTTGTTCGTCTGTAGCAGGCTTCCTACAGAAAAATTAGGAAACTTATGAAACAGGTTGCACAGGCTTTTCTTGCAATCGTAGAGTTGTGCCTGAATCACAGGGAACTCTGAATAACAGTAAACAAGTAAATAAAAAATTTAAAAAGTATCAAGAACAATTAAAAAATAGACAGAATAAAGAAACAAAAAAATAAACAAAAATAAACAAAACAACAAAACAAAAATATAAACAGGAACAAACAGAAAAAATAACCCAAACGCAAACAAACGTTAACAAACGACTGACGGATCAATTTGAGACTTCCATGAATAAGACTAGATTAAGTCGTTTGTTGTTTACTTGTTTGATTTTTTATTCTGTCTATTTTTTCTTTTTTTGACCGTTTTTGCTGTTTTTTCCTATTATTGTTTACTTGTTTATTGTTATTTAGTCAGAGTTCCCTGTACCTGAAGAGCCACAACAGTAGGGAGCACCGTACATGGATTTAGGACTTAGCGAAAGAGTCGCGTCAGAAGCGTCATTATTAATTTTCAGAATATGACACATATACCTCTGAAAATTTGAGCACCCTCCTCATTTTATAGGTGTTGTCACTGCTCGGGCTATGGCAAACTACAGATCAACCAAAATTTAGACTGAGGCCATTTAAAGAAAATTCTTTGTTTGCCGTCCTTGGATTTTTGAAAAACCTACCAGCCAGCCAGGAAAAACAAACACAGAAAAAACTCAAGTGTATTAACATTAGCTCAATTTTATTTGGTTTCTTTTGGAAAAATAATATTTCTATTTGTAATAATGTTAACATTGTGTTTGTTTTCTTAATTTTCTCTGAAAACCTACAAGCACGCGGATGGCAAACAAAGAATTTTATTTAAAGCGCCAAATAGATGATAAATTTAGAATGCGCCTCTGGATAGATATTAGGACTCTAATTAACTTTTACAATATTCCTTTTTGCCTGCCATTTGTTGTCGCTCATTTTGAAGCTCTACAATGGAGTAAATAAAGTTTTTACCGTCTTATTTTTGTAAAAATCGAATATTTCATTTCTCCTGATTGTAATAAAACAGAGATTTTTGACTTTCAAACGTGGGTAAAATTGAGTAATTTGCTCCTGAAGTACAAACTCCGATTTTTATTTTTTATTTTGATTGAGGAAAGTTTGAGCAAAAGCTTAAGTCTTTCGTTGGTGATTTTCGAGGCACGAATAGAGATCGTTATTTGTCTTACGACGCTCTTACGACGCTCCGTACAGAATTGCTCGCTGATGATAAAATACTTTTCAAAATCCCAGCCCAACTTTTATATTACCTCAGTTAAATTGAAATAATCATATTATTAAAGATAAAATAATAGTTCAGCCGGTAATTAATCTAAAAAACACTACAAATGACCATGAGGGCTTCATGTACAATGATGATTATTTCTTCACCAATTTATATCTTAAAAAACTATCGCAAAATTATTTAATATTCACAGTTAACAACTTTCGAAATACTTTTAGAATCGTCTACTCTCCCTGTTTTAATATATTTCAAATATCCGTGTGAGGAGGAGCCTGAGGGAGAGTGTGAGGACTAATATTTTTTTGTCTGTGGATGCCACGATAATCAGATGAGGAACCCCAGCGTTTTTTAATTACCAAGTACTGTCTCTATCAAGTAAATGATGTTGATCAATCCCAATGAATTATAAGTCTTATAACCGTTTTAATTATCAATGTTGCATTTGGTGTTCCGTCTACATTGAATTCAAACCACCGCCGGGTGTATGAAAATTTGTGAAAGATTTTGCCCGTGAAAGTTCTTGATGAATAATTTACACTGATCCCTGGATACTAGTACAAGCAATTATCGTATTTCATCGATAAGGCAAAAACAATCAAACAAACAAACACACAAAAAAACAAAACCAAAGTCCATACAAACATTTCTTTCTCATTCTCGCGCTCGAAATAGAACGAAATATACAAAAATGGTAGTGCGCTAAGGCACAGCGGACAATTTTATTCGTACACAATCAAGTTTACACAGTCACGCTGTAATCCTGAACAGTGACCATCAATAGCCCCATATCATAACCTAGCTAAATTTCAAAATTCTAGGTTCATTTGTTTTATCATGATGTCGGTGATTAGATCATGATGGATCAAAATTCAAGAAGAAAAGAAAAGAAAAACAAGGAAAATAAATAAAATGGTTTGAAATCGAGGAGAATCATCTGTGTTTGTTTGTTCGTTATGGTTTTTATTTGCTTGGTTTGGACATTCCGGTATGATTATCGATCCCTAATCAACAAAAAATTGTTTTCAAGGTAGTATGCGCCTCCAAAGTGAAAGACCTAAATTTTTGCTCATTTTTTTTTCTCACGGAATCTTTCAACCATTCACTTTCAAAATCAAAATTCGGCGGTCTCCCTGCAAATTTTGGTACTTGAGAAACAAATTACCCGTGATTTACCTGTACTTGAAATTTAAAATGGCCGCCCCAGCGTTAACTCGTAATAAAATGTTCAATTTTCAAAAAACTAAGACTGTGAAAGTTTTTATTTCTCAAAGCCCTTGAAAGTGAATAACCTGGACGGTGCACCAGACTGATAGTCGCTTTTTGAGTCATCAACGAACACAGCTGCAATAGTTGGCGCGATCGCAACAACAGCAACCGTCTCATGACCCCCGGGCTACGCTATTGCAGCTGAAACCAACATACCTTGTGCAAAAGTGATGAAAGACTGAAAGCCCATGCCTACAGTTGGGAAATTCCTCCTGTCTCCCTTTCACTTTTTTATCAAAACCAGCATCAAAACAAAAATTATCATAGATAGGAACAACAAATGTTATTGACCATAACGTGTGGAAAACAATTCTAGGAGATATTGTGAAATAAACAAAATTGACTTTGTTGTTGAAGGCATATTTTAAAAAAAAGTCAGCCCCAAAAATTTGATCTGCCCTGCCTCCTCCGTCACTAACAAACGATCCATCTTGCTCAATCAGCCGATGGCGGCGCAGTTGTATATGACGTCATCACAGACTATTACCATGTTGCTTTTCCGAAAGATGGTTTTCTGAGGTTTAAATTACGGGCTGGACAGTTTCGCCATTTGTGTTGCTATTTCACCCCAAAAATACTGAGTTATCGGTAGGAAAGCACACTTTTCACCCATTTGGCGTTTGATACAACATGAACTTTCATGATTTGTTATCTGTTGCCGCCCAAAACCAGAAACAAGCCGAAAAGAAGGTGAGTTATTGGTACTTCCGGATTCATATGTAGACAGCGATACGAAGCGTACATGTATGCATTGTCACTGTTTCGGCGTTGAAACTGTACTCAAGATCTTAAAAATGCAACCAGCTGTGAGGTGCGCGTGCGGCATTGCATTCCGAATCGTTTTATGCACTGTCCTTTGTGTTTGTTGTTCCGGCCATGTTCCTCAAAAGCTTCAGACAGCCTTAAATTTAAAATTAGGTTTTACAGTTTAAGACTGGACTGCACTGAAGCAACCCGATACACCAACCCCATTATATACCCCCTCCCACCGGGGGAGGGGTCCGGAGCTAGTCCAACAAATACTCCATTGGTCACTTGGATCGTCATTATTTTATCTGAAAGGAAATATTTTCTTGAAGTCAATCAAGTTAACATGAGGCTTTTTTGTGGGAATAATACGATTCATGTATTTGCACGCAGTGCTAGGAACGCGTGTGTTCAGTCACTTTCCGGATAGATTCACGGGGAAAACCCTAGAATACTCGAGAATTATCGATGGATGTAGTCCGGCGAAATTTCCTTTAGTCCCCCTTCCTGTAGTTGGACTTTCCTTGGAGGAAGCAGATCAAATTCAACTTTCTGGGGATTAATAATGAGGGTTAGTTTAAACATGGAAGTGGAAGCGAGTATCGCTTTCTAGTTCCATGGTTCAACTTCAAACAGGGTTGCTGTGGCCATAGGGTAGAAGATGGAGGTCTCCTTTACCTCCATGAGTAGAGCAACCTGTAACCTACATTGAATTTGAAGAATCTGAAAAATAAGGAAGGGGAAAGGGCTTCTTTGGCTTACAATTATACAAAGTATTTCCAACCTCATGTTAACTGTGCATTTAAAGAGTAATAAAAACTCAGAAACATAATTTAGTTTGTACTCATATAGCTGTGGAAACGCAGCTATCTGTTGGCGGGGTAGCGGGGATCGTTATGCGGGTCAAAGGTCAACCCCGCCACGGATAGCTGCGGGCCAACTGCCATCGAAAGTGGGTCTATTACGACGACACAACATGTATCGGAACTTTGAACGGCAAAATCAACCAAAGTGAGCGTAATTCAATAAAATGACCTATACCTGCCTGAACTCTGATTATTGCTCATTCCCTAACTCCTTTTGTGAACAAAATTTCTGGTTCGTTTACGTAATTCGGCTGATTTTCCAAGGAGTACTCAAGATTTTCACTCCAGCAGCGAACTTTGACTTCTATTGATATGCTAATAAGGATCTGACCGGCCGTCACGCTATTCACGTTCGAACGAGCGACATCCTTATTAGCATATCAATAGAAGTCAAAGTTCCCTGCTGGAGTGAAAATCTTGAGTACTCCTTGGAAAATCAGCCGAATTACGTAAACGAACCAGAAATTTTGTTCACAAAAGGAGTTAGGGAATGAGCAATAGTCAGAGTTCAGGCAGGTATAGGTCATTTTATTGAATTACGCTCACTTTGGTTGATTTTGCCGTTCAAAGTTCCGATACATGTTGTGTCGTCGTAATAGACCCACTTTCGATGGCAGTTGGCCCGCAGCTATCCGTGGCGGGGTTGACCTTTGACCCGCATAGCAATCCCCGCTACCCCGCCAACAGATAGCTGCGTTTCCACAGCTAGTACTCATATGGCCTTTGATTTCTAACCATATGTACTAGGAGGCTAAAAAAAAATAATATGTTGGGAAATAGGGATTATTATAAACCACTATTGTACACTGAGCCACAGTCCAATAGCTGTAATTATTGTAGCTGTGCGCCAGCTTTTTCTGTCTTGCTGGCTGTGTAGCTGGCCCGTAGGGCTACAATCCGTAGCTATTATTAATGCCAAAATTTTGCACAGTAGATCTGTTGTGCACAGCTATGGTCGCATAGGCAGCAAATTTTAACTTATACCATGGAAATTTTGCCAGAGTCTTTCCTTTTGATCTTAAGCGATGGCATTTATGGTAGGAATTGATCAACAGTGTATATTGTGGACTGGAAAACCACGGTTTAATCATAGACAGTAGATGGCTGTAGATTTGAAGCAAACTCTGTTTAGCGTTGCTGAACCGTTGTTTTTGTACAGTCCCAGTGGTGTTGAGTATAGCGAATGTTGAATCCATATTCAGCTTTGGTGTGTTATGTAGCCTATAAAAATTGAGCATTCTATCAATGTTATTCCCTACAAACATTCAGTTCCACTGTCACAGTGTCATAACATAATTTCAAAAAATATCTCATGTTTTTTGACGTATTTTTTAAATGTGGCCTTAAATGATGTTTGTATGTTGTGGTGTGCAGCATAAACGTTTCTGCTAGTGACACAAGCGATAACTTACGGAGTTTCAAAACACTGAAACAGATTATCATGAGTTTGTCGGATTATGTTTTTGCCATATGTTTCAAAGAATGTCATGCATGTATGTATGTTTATGGCAAAATTTGACTAAATTTGACTAAATAAACAATGTGATCCTCATTGTTGCTCTGTATTAGAATGTGTCCTCGATTTAACACTTTCCTTTTGAAGAAAATGCATTTCTCTACGCTTTGTAGGAAGGTAGACAGTGGTAACTACATTGTACCCTATATAATAGTCGTCCATTTTCGTCTGTACATGTAGCTTGGACAGAATAAGAGATACAGTACTGTGGTACCCCCTCCCAAGAAAGAGGTGAAGAGAGTTGACACCGAGGCCATCAAAGCAGTGTTAAATAAGAAAGAACGAGAAAAACACAATAAAGGTAATTTTTTTAGCTACTATAGACTATAGTCTATAGAAGCTATTGGGATGGGTATCCGTCCGGCGTCCGTCGTCAGTCTGTATGTATGTATGTATGTATGTCCGTTTGTGAGGCGTCCGTCCACTCAAATATCTTGAGAACCGCAGAACTTACTGATTTGATATTTGTTGTGTAGATGAAAGGTATGATTTTGAGAAACTATTTTTTTTAATTTTTTGATTTTGTTGAAAATAGGCAAATTAATGCCAAAAAAGGTGTTTTTGGTAAAAAATCTTCTTCTTCATAACCGCTGGTCAGACAGCTTTGTTATTTGGTGTACAGGTCCCTAGGGGTAACCCAACTTAGATTTGTTCAAATTGTGATGAAATATGCAAATGTGTATTTTTAAGGAATTTTTTGTCATTTTTGGTCAAAACTTGACTTACATTGTATGTAATTCTTGTACTGTATAAACCCTATCAATTCACCCAGAAAAAAATAATTAATATGATTTTAAATAATTGAATTAGGAAATCATCAAAGCCAAAATAATTTTAGTGTAGAATTATCAGAAAGTTCAACTTTTTTTGACAGTTCATAGTGAAATGCTTACCATCTTGGAGGATTTAAACATGTAAAGGCAACTTTCCTGAATTTAACTTTGACATATTCTGAACCGTCATTTATTGTGCCCTGTATGTTATCTAAAAGAAATTGCTCAAAATAGTCAATAGAGATAGAGATAGAGAAAGAGAAAGTTCTAATTTCCATTTATGGTTGACTTGGTAAGGATAAAATAAAATTACTTTTTGAGGAAAAAAATAGAGTGGTCAAGTAAAAGAGTGGTCAAAGTGATAGGGTTTTTATGGTACAGCTGGGCTGTAAGATTCCTCATGTGCTATTTATAGCAATTGTGCAATCTGTGTAAACAGTGCAATGAAAGTTACATGATTCCTTATTATGCTTTTGATGACCTTGAACTTCTTAATTTTCAAACATTTGTCTCTTCAGTGTGCTTTCTCTGAGTATGTACAGTTTCAACTTATTCAACAGAACTCACTTACAATGTTAATCACAGATATCCACCTTCTTCATCAATACATGTGTCACAAAAGGTTATTCTCTACATAACACAGCAGAGCTCTGTCAACTGTTGAGTTGCTTGTTCTTTCAAAACCACTGGTCAGACAGCTTTAATATTTGGTTTACAAGTCCCTAGGATGACCTAAGTGAGATAATTTCATACAGTTAGGAAATACTTAATTTTGTATCCATGTCTACAGTAGCTTCAGGGACTTTGGCCCTATGTTTAATCCTCTCTACAGCAAATGGTACAAGAATGTTTTATATGTTTGACATATCAAATCATAGGTTGATCATTTTATATTGCCATGATCTTTGTGTCTATTTTCAACATTCAGTGTGCTCTCCTTGCCAGATTTGAGTGCTGCTGACCCTTTTTGACATTAAAGAAAATATTACGTACATGTACAAGTGGTATGGCACCTCACATTTGTATACAGCTGACTCAAGCTAGGAGTGTTTAGAAATTCTCTAACTGCAAAGTGTCTCAAGTCTGAAGACGATCTCTTATAGGTACAATGAGATAAATGAAATACTGGAAGTTGACTAAAAAATTTGGAGAAGACCTTGGGTTAATGCTTGAATGCAAATATCCACAACGGTCAGCAGGAACAGTGAACCATACTGGAAGACTCCTGCCTTTCCTGTCATTGTAGTATAAAGCCTTGAATGCCAAAATTTGATCAGTTTCTTGTTCAATTGCACTCCAGTTGCTCATATCCAAGGTGTTTGCTTATTCAATAATTTGGTATTCACACACTGCTACCATTGAATATTTAGGGGTTATTACACGAAGTTTGGGCGATACCGCGTCGTATTCGAGTGATGTGTCCGTATTTTGACGAGTTGCGCAGCAACGAGTCAAAATACGGACACATCACGAGAATACGACGCGGTATCGCCCTAACGTCGTGTAATAACCCCTTTATCATACATGCATGCTTTGGTTATGACTGTTTTCCTACAGACGCTCCGAAATTAGCGACGAAATCAACTTGAAATCGACCTTGCTTCCTTCAGGCTGTACTTATAAAAAGTTGGTTGCTAAGGAGTGATGACAACCGTATCACTTCTTGATATTATTCCGCTATTGGGCCATTCCACTTCAAAGGAGGGTTTATAGAGCACTTTTAAAGCAAACAATTTAGATATTACGATGTCGACACAGGTTGTCACAATTTGAAGAAGATTGATTTTTAGTTTAAAATGACGGTGGATGTGAAACATAGGCGGGAGATTTAGTTTAAAATGACGGTGGATGTGAAACATAGGCGGGAGATTGTAAAATGGGTGTGTTTTCGTGCTTTGATACATAACCTCATCCCTGCGTGAAAGTTATTAGGCCGCCAAAATCGGGTCAAAATACTCGCGCCACGCTCAAACTCTATCGAGTATGAACAGCTGAGAGCACACGTACAGAGAGCAAGCAGCTCTGCGACATCTATGAATGCACACAGTGGATATAATACCCATACCAGTCAGTTTATCTCGAAGAATTATACATGTTCCCAGACGTCAAATATGCCGAATTTACCATCTCAGATTCTCTGTAAGCGGATTAGTGAAAACATGAAGTGAGTACACTGTAAGCTGTAGTGTCGTAACTCGTTGGTGATTTTGTTGCTGTACGAATAAAACATTTCAAAGGTATTTCCGTCGTCTGCTCGTATATTTTTGTTCCTGGCTTGCCTAAATAGAACTAAACTTCCTTTAACAACCTAAGCGAAAGTTTGACTTTCCCTAGATGGTACATTGTATCTGAAACCCGCACCGCATCGGTGCCACCAGACACGATCATGACCTGTGCACTGACAGGTACAAATCGGAAATATCATGTGCACCTTCAACCTTGTCTGTCGCGAGTATTTTCAGTGCGGTTGGATTTTCGTGGCTCATTTACGACTGTAAATGATGTAATTCACCGCCCAGATACTTTAAGCTCATCAACAGGAAACTTGTCGTAAAGCGATTCTATCATGATGCTCTGTCAACCGATATCATTACGTGTAATCATACATCCATGGTGTAATCTTCAGCAGCGTAGACGACACGAAAACACTGCACTGTGCACCACCACGGGACCGGCCGTGAATTGGACAGGTGTCGGCAAAATATACAAATTTTCAATACGTTTGTTTGTATGTTTTTGGTACAACTGTACTTGTGCCTAAGTGCAATGCCCATGAGTGACTGCAAACAACAGAATTTTGACCATAATTTGTCATTTGTCTTATTCGCTCAGCTGTTTAGTACATATATACCAACGGAGGTCATGCATACAGCGAAGGTCACGCGTACGCGTCGCTGTAAGTAGTTCGGTTACAGTGAAAATATAATTCGTATTTTCACTAGTTAAAATATGGGCTCATATCAGTACCGTCTGAACAATAGAAGAATGGCATACAGGCACAGCATGTATGATAATTATAATCATTTGTTGCTTTCATGTCATGTTGATAACAACGAGTACAAGCATAACATAACCGTACGGTTTAAATGTCTGTACTCTTTGCAAACTTAAAAAATAAGTACAGTATGAAAGGATAGTATTCACTGACGTGGCTTTCTAAGGCATACATGTGTACATATACATGTACGATATGTTGTCTAATGAAAAATCTGATAGTATTATAATGTTGATATCATGACTTCATAAGTTGTCACTGGTATCAATTACAAATTGTTTACAGGGAGGGTCATCCCATCTGGAGCTGTGCGGCATTCTTGTTGAAAAACATTGCCTCTTCCCGGAAGTTGGCAATGAATGTCAAGCAAATGTGATGCAAATTCAGCATTTGATGCATGTTCTTTCCAATCACTGTAAGACTTTGTCAAATAAACTTTGGTTGCGTCCCTTTGTTTATGTGAAGCTGCTTTAACCATTCATCAGTTCAGTAAAGCCGCCAGTTTAACATTTTGACATGCATAAGGATATTTAGATATGTTTTGCATGGCAACAGATCCGCCATGTAGGGCCCACATGCATATCCGCAGATGGGAAACCCCTCCCCTCCTGTAACTTTAAGTATGATTATTTTACTAAAGTCCATTGTTCCTTGTGTTTTTAACATCCACAACAGCTGTAGAAGCAGCCAAGAAAAGGCAAGAAGTCAAGCAGAAGCAAAAGCTAGCGAATTCACAGTCTAAAGGAGACAGAAAACCAGACTCCAAAAAACATGCTAGGACTAAACCTCCTCAGCCAGAAAAAGGCAAGGAGATTACTGACAGAAAGAATGGGCAAACAGGTGCTTACAAAAACAAGGATCATGAAAAAGACACAAACATTTCATGGAAAAAGTGCAAGACATTGGACATAAGGTGAAAGAAAAAGAGACAAGAAAGGAAATAGCTGGTCCAAAACAGACATCAAAGAGCTCAGTGAAGAAACCACCGCCGGGTGGCGGACCCATAGACTTCAATAAACTGATGGAGCTAGCTGCTAAAAAGCAGCATGAACCGAAACAGTCTGCGAAACTGACAGAGATGATGTGACATCTCGTAGCGAGGCAAGCAGAAATAGACCACAGGGTCAACACAGGGAACCCACAGTGCACCACAGGGAAGCACAGAAAAATAAACAAGAGACATCCAGAACGCACACAGGAAAACGGAAAGCCAACGAACGCGGGAGCGTCCCAATGAATGACGCTCCGTCTGGGAAAAAGCCGAGGTTGAATGGAGTGAGCACGAACAATGCAAAACCTGTTACAAAGAATGGCAGTAGTATTCATCCACAACAAAAACACAGGACAGATACACTGAGCAAATCTAACAAGGCTGGGGCCAAAGAAGGTCAATACGGCTTGGTGAAGAAACCAGGCCCCAGCTCAGCGGTTGACAAACAGCGCCCTCAACAGGCTCCAAGTGCCACTGTTAATTCTAGAACTTTGAAGGTGGGGCAGCCTAGCGCAAGACACAGACCACCACCTCCCCCACCATATGGTAGAGATATGACAAACTCAGGACCTTTCAAAAGACCTCCAGGTATTTATATATTGTAAACTCTGTTTCAGCTCATTAGTGTGTGACTTTTTTCTGTGAATAGCATGTACATGTACATGTATACCAAATTTCAATGGATACAATTTCTTTCTGTATCCATTCCATCTGCTATCAAAGCTGTAACCATGTCTTATTTTATGGCTATCATGCTTTGATAAAAGGCCAGTAGCTATAATTTTTTTCTAACAATTTTTTTTTTTTATGTCAACTTCAGTTTCTTGTTCCGAAACCATGTTGAGATCCTTAATGTTGAGCTTGTCAATGCAACCAGTGTAGAATGCATTTTTATTTCTGACAAATGAATTCTGGTTTGGGCAAGAATGTAAAACACTGACTGTGCATGATTTCACAGTGATTTGTGTTAAACTGTTGGCAACACGGGAACTCAACATACTCTCTGAATTTAGGAGTTGCCAACATTGTCAGGGGTGATTATCGTCTGCATGGTAATATATGTCAATAACAAAGAAATCAAACTCTGCAAAAATTGAAGCATTTTCTCAGGAGGGAAGTCATGAGCGGTCAAAAACACCCCATATCTACACACATTGCACTTAGAACACATCACAATCAAATGCAAGAGTGTGTGGATCAGATCTGGTGGCTGTGTTTTAACTATACCTGACCTACTTCCAGACAATGTTTCAACTTTCACAGAGTTGGTTTCTTTCCGATCTGCTGATAGTTACACCTGATAACTACTCAATTTAAACAGTATGTCCAGTTCCCATGTCACCACTGGTTCAACGCAAACCACTGTACACATACATGTATAGACAGTCTTGACAAGCTAGATAGGTGGTGTTTCAACATGCCGCGGGGAATAGAACAACTTTGGGTGATGTACAAGACATGGAAAAACAGAGATAGAGGAAAATCATCAAACATTCAGCCTATGGCCCTTTATTTTCTAACGTCTGAAATTACAGAAAGGTATACAGAATTTAGTTCATTGAATTTGACACCCACCAAACTACAGTATCATCATCCACTCATACCTTCAGTAGCAATAACATTTGACATGTCATTGGATTGGTGTATTTACACCAGTACATGTATTTATGTATAATTATCCATTTGATGACTGTTCTCCACCAAAGATGATTACATCATACATGTCTGTTGATGTGCTGTAGAGTCAATAGACTGTATTTCATTGGATTGTATATTCCTTTCTGTATTTCAGCGAGACCACCTGCTAATGTCAAACTCAAAAGACGTCAGTTGGACAGTGAAAGTGAAGACGACGAAGATGATGGTTTTATTGATGACACGCCGTTAGACGACAATGTTGATGTGTCAGGTTTTATAAAGGAAATCTTTGGTTATGATAAATCAAAGTAAGTTGAAACAAACTAAACTCTTTTGTGTAATTTTTATTGAGAAAGATTTCTTCAATGGTAATAGTACACATATCTGTTACATGTGTTTACTGTTGTGTAACTACATAACCAATCTGTAGCCAGAGCAATTTGCTGGGAGGTCAAATTTAAAAACAGTCGAGCCTAACATGCACGGTATAACATATTTTGACAGCCAGAACCACTTTTTGAATGCCCCTTTAACATGCACAAGCTGGCACAAGTTTAAAGGGAGGGTGTCGTTGGAACTCTGCTCAAGGGTTGCCAGGGACCCCCACAACCGATGTAAACACTGTACATGTATCTAGGGTACGTTGTCAATTGATGAAAGTAAAACCTGTTTGTTAATAATGAATATAGTAAAGTTTAAATGTTGCAGCTATAATGACATGATGCATCTAGATATTATGCATAAAATATATTGTTTGTAAACAAGAAAGTCGCACACATGCAGTTCCGACGACACCTCTTTAAGGTAGTATGCGCCTCAAAATTGAAAGGCACATGTAAGCAGCAAGTCACTGTTTCTTGATGTTTTTGTGTGACATTGAATACTTTCTAAAAATCAGCTAGGACCATATTTACAGTGTGACAGTGTCGTGTGAAACATCTCTGTTACTGTGTGCTGGGGTAGCTGTTTGTCAGAGTAGCATGTTGGAGAGCATTTGGCCTGTATCGGGAACTTCTATAATACTATTGAGAGTGTATTTTCAATAGAGTTCAATCATACAAAAGTGTTTCATTTGATTTTAATATTCTGGTAAAACACTTCTAAAGATTGAATCTTTGAGCAGAAAATAAATTTCTTAATTTATTGTGACTCTTAAAATTCACCAAAATTGCTAAGCAGCTGAAACTTTGCCAATGTTTGTACTTGCATCTCACATGAGTGCTGTCTCTTTTTCCAGGTATGGCTATGAGAGTGACTACGCCCTTCGCAGTATGGATGCTTCCTACAGTCAGATTGCCAAGGAAGAAGCCAGAAGGTATGTAGCTTGATCTAGAAGAGTGTCCTTAGTGTAAACGTTGAAGTAAAAGGCCATTTTAAGAGAATCAGGGCCAGACATGATGCAAGTGGCACTGCCAACATCTAGTACATGTACCGGTACATGTATATTGATGCGTCTTTTTGATAGTTTGGAAACACATGGTACAGATTGAGATTAGCTTTCCAAAATGAAGTTTTATCATAGAGCTATCATAGATTTACCTGCATCAACCATCATGTCACCCTGTGACTAGAGCTCTATCTAGGCAAGAATGGTGCTTCTAGGGCTGTCCTGTTGTAGGATTCTTTCAATGATATTGTTCATAGCATTGTTTGCTCATCAGCAGCCACAGTGTCGTATTATTGATCTAGTAGTAGCATCAAGCTACCCTGTCACAGTTTGGTTGGCACGGCGCTTGCCATACCCCATAGACGTTTCCGGAGGATCTGTGAGCTAACCTGAGCAGAATGCTACTCTTAGTCTGTAGTGCAGTACATAAATGATCGGAAATACCATCACATTTATGTTGCCCACTTATATACTGCATCAGTACCCAACCAGGAAATTGACCTTTGAACTCCACTAGCATATCTGGGATAACTTCACTTTGTTAAAACACCATCATTACAAGCAATGATTCATATTTGTAGGCTTGTGATACCAAGAGTGAAATATTTCTTTCTTTTTGTCCATCCATAGTGCCAGAATTGCAATGATGGAAGACATGGAAGAGCTGAGGAAGGAAAAGGAAGAGATGAAACGTCGTGCCATGAAAAAAGCCAAAAAGTAGAAAATAGTGTCTGGTATTTTCTGCCGTGCAATATAATTCTCCAATTTTCAACACTGAAACTTTATCCAATTTTCAAAAGTCTAAATTTTGGTTTTGTGATTGATAAAATAATTATCTTTTACCATTTTGATCATATTTATTGTTTAATTTGAATAGTGTTGCTTACACTGAAATAATTTTGAAGTGTGCGTTGACAGAGCTCTGCTGTCACAGTTTGTGGGACTAGAATTGTCAGTATCTTGACACTAACTGCAAAGACAGTATACATGTATGTGCAGTGAGTCATCATTTGATGTTCACAAGGTCATCACTTGGTGTGCACTTTATCAGCATTTGTTGTGCAGCTGAGTTGGTCATCATTTGATGTTCTGTCAGTGGACATCATTTGATTGGCAGTGGGTCATCACTTGATGTGCATGGCCATCATTTGATGCTCTCCATGAAGGTCATTTGAGGGCAGTGAGTCATCATTTGATGTGCAATTTGTAATCATTTGATGTCCAATTTGTCATCATTTGATGTGCAATTTGTCATCATTTGTTGTGCACCCAGTAATTGCTCACTTACCAAATGGCAGCTGTGCTCTGACAATGCACCATTCATATATTCCAATTACAAGACATTATTGAAAAAGTTAAAAGTGATCAAAATTCATTTAGGAAAAAAACAATCTGTCAGTGGATAGAGAATTATGTACACATTTTCTGGTGCTATCAGAGTCCAGAGAAGATTATCAAGAATATCTTTTCGAATCAACTTATTCTCTGTTTATCTTGGGCCTTATTTACTATGAAACCAGGCCCCCTTTACTTAGATTCTGGGGTTGAGCTATTACATTTTATTTTATGTAAAGTTGAGTGAATAATGCTGCCAGAAAAGGTACAAGTATTTCATTAATGTTCATTATGTAAGTCACATGTAGTTGGGATTACACTTTTAGACAGAAGATAAAGGATTTCCTTCAAGGCTTAAAAGATACAATCAAGTTGATGACGACAAATATCTTTCATACTTTGTTGAAGTAATTTCCGAGCATTGAGTGGTGGCAAACCACAGGCAGCTTTAAGGTAGAATGCGCCTTGGGGACAGACTCTCAAATTTTACAATTCTTGTTTGATCTACCACTTGTTGGGAATCGTTTTAAAGCTTTTGGAATAAGAAGAGTTTCTACCCTCTTAGTTTTTTGAAAATCGAAACTTTTATTTTGCCTCACAGAGTTAACACAGAGATGGTGGCCATTTTGAATTTCAAATATGTTAATGTCAGGTAATTTGTTTCTCTAGGCGCATACTACAGAGACTTAAAAGTGCCTTCTCACATATCAAAATATTATACCCTACATACCGGTATATTAACACGTAGTATATTGATTATTGATATGATCTGTTGGACTTCTGTAGACGTTTGTTGGTTTGTTATTCCTCTCCTAAATTTCTTCAATACATGCAATGCTAGCGTGGTTCACAGCAACAAAGACAATAGTCCAGGCATTTCTTGTGGATGTTTTGATTACCGCCATTGCAATGCGTATCATTTCACAATATTTCCCACGAAGTGGAAACTTTGTTTCTAATATACATCATCCTGTCTTTGTTTCATTAGTTTAAGGCAGAATGCACTTCAGGAACAGATATCCAGACTCTATAATTACTACAATTCTTTTCTGATCTCTCACATCTGGGGGCTTATTTTTAATAAAGCTCTTGGAGAAAGGAAAATCCCCCCCTCTTTTTCCAAAAATCCAAATTTTAAGTTTTTCCAATAGATTGACACAGGAATGGTGGCCATTATGAATTTCACACATCAAAAATATTTTGGATAATTTGTTTCTCTACTTCCAAACTTTGTGTAGTGACCCCTGCTTTTTATTGTTGAGTTGAAAAGAGGACTGTTGAAAGTTTCATATAGGGAATTTTGAGCAAAAGTTTAAGTCTCACTTTCAAGGTGCATACTACCTTAATAATGATTAGGGCATTAGTTAGTAATGTTAATGAGATAGCACTGGCATTTTCAGTTTATATTTGAGTAAAGAATTCAGAGTTTGCAAAATGGCAAAACTGAAATAATTTAAGATTTCTATGTTTTTCAACGTACAAATAACTGCTTATGGGATGGATGTGCTATGTTAGTATGATTCTCCAGCAAAAACATCTCTGTGTAAAACTGGGAAGAAATTCTCAAAAGATTTCTGCAGTGGAACATGTCTAAAGCGAACCCTTCTAAACTGGAAACCTGTCGTAACTGAACCCTTTTCCCAGTCCCATTTCAATAAAACTCTGTGTTAAAAGGACCTCTACAAATCAAAGACATGTCCAAACAACAATCTTCCCAGTCCCTGAATGGTTCGGTTTAGACAGGTTTTGCTGTACGTACACCCTAGATATAGATTTTACATCAGTCGTAAATTGACCAAACACTATAGCAATTAGCTGCCATGAAAATTTGATGGTTTTCAACAGTCAGCTACGTTAATTGTAAATTTTAGAAAACTTATGGTAGTACCGTAGTTTCATTTCTAGAAGTACATGCAAGTGATCATCAGTCAAAGTAATATATCAAGTGTTACTTTAAGTCATTCTCTTGGTCAATTTTTTTTCAATCACCAATTCTTTTGGCTTGGATATTGGGAGGAAAGTTTTCAATGACTTTCTGAAGAATATTTTGCAAATATTCATGCGGCACCAGCAGGTCCGTACAAATTAGGTACATCACTGTTGAATTCTTACAGAGTGACTACATGTTTGTAAGGAATGAAGCAAACTTGTGTTTACCTCGATAAGGCCACAAAAACAGAGAAATGTTGTATTTTTCATCCTTGCTCATGTTAGGTTCACCCATCTGAGTCAACCTTTATTTTCAATGCTCTGAATTTTTTATTGAAAATAAATGCCTGATCTTGAATTGTTTATTCCATGATAAGATTAAATCGATTAAAGTTATACAAAACTTTTATTATTGTTATCAAAGTTTCCAGACTGTACAATTCATGAAGCATTTTGCTGCACAACAGAATCACTGCTGCATGCAAACTTTTATTTCATGGTTTTCATGCCGTTATTTGGTCTTCACAGTGATAAATCCCACAAAAACCATTCTTCACGAGTGAAGATTAGCATTCTAAATCGTTGGATATAAAGAAATTTCCTGGGGGGACCTTTGGCTATGTACTCTATATTATGAATGCTAATGAACTCCCTAGGTCAGCGGCTATCATTTGAAACCCTGTATTAGTCTTCACTCTCGACCACATTTCCTCACCTATTGAGACATCAATTGTGCACATAAGCTATATTATATCCAACAATAAACCATTTTGCCTGATTGGAAAAAAAAACCTCGTCCAATATACATATACACCTCATCAGCCTGGAAATGTACATCGACAATAACAATGTAGTGTAGTATTGACAAGGGGTATTTGGTCAGTAGATTTTCAATACCTTACAAACATACTTTACTGTGGGTTCCCTTGTTAATATGTTCACTGGGCCAAAGTGTGTAAATTCTTTATTTTTTGTCTGTGCAGGCATAGTTTTTTGGAGTTTTCAAGAGAAAACCAACTTTTCATGCAGAATTTTCCAATGTTGACAATATGCTATCACAAAAAATGCTGTAACTTTTACATTGCAATAAAATTTATCCTGATTGCAGCCATGTTACAACAATGAATGATGTAGGGATGAAAAACTCTCTCTCTCCTCTAGAAGCATATAGTCACAGGAATGAGCAGCTTGTATGAGAAAACTGTCAAATAATGGCATATTGATTTTGTGCTGAGTTGTTTTTTTAAGTGGGTTTTTTAACACCTTACCCAACTAATTTTCAGAATTTGAGTCGATACAAGAGACAGAATTTACTCACTCTGACTTTATTGCTGTGTAGAGAACTAGACTACAATATTGTATTGTGTTGCTGGCCTCATTTAGTAGAAAGTATGTACATTTTATCCAAAACGGCTTAGCTTTTTAAAGCAAAAAACAATTTTCTGTTGAGCTCATACATGGCACATTGTCAAGTATTAAGCAAGTGATTTTCTGATGACTTTGATTGAGGGAAGTCAAATTCTTGATTGTGCATTTCAATTGTTTTAGCATTTAGGTGACAGTAAGTTAAGAATTTATCATTTTAGTGCACAGGCTTGAAACTGAACGATTGAGATTTCAGAAAGGGGCCATTTGCCAGGTCTTTTTTTTCAGATTAGGAAGAGAATGGTTACAGTTCAGCTCTAAGTCAAGTGATATTATTTCCAGTACTTTATTTCGACACCTAGCTAGCCAGTATTATTCCGTACGCTGGAAAGCATTAAATGAAAAATTTACCGAATGGTGTGTTGCTTATAGTCTTCATCAGCCCAGCACAATATGCATTGCACATGAGCCAGCCACCATCTTTGCAAAGTTAATGCTGGCTATTCCACCATGCCACAGAGAGTACACTGAACACACTGAAAAATACAATTGTGATCCCAGTACTTCTAAAAAGTGCTATACTGCATGAAAGAAAATGAATGAGGGAGATCGTCTGAGTATTTATCTATATTCTGTAGCAAAAATCCCAAGCAGCAGTTATAAATGAAACTAATGTGGAAATACCCGGTGATAGCATTCCAACTGCAAACTGACAAAGTTTGGTTATTGATAATATCTGATGAAATCTATAGCCCGTTGTTGTTTTAAGCAACGCTTCCACTTTGCCAATTACACTTTGCTTCCATGGATTAAATTTGCTGTGACTGTTAATGCAACAGTTGGTTTCATGAAATTTTAAGATCATGGAACTTCCCCTTTGCTGATCTAGAAGTACTCTCTACATAATGGAGACAGATAATTACTGTAACAATACTTGTCCACACTGAGAATAAATCCACTTATCTTCGTGTTTGTTGTATTTGCATATTTCACAATTGATGCTAACCTAAAGGTCCCCTGACAACAATCCTGGAGCGCGAATGTCACAGGCATTGTGTTATTAAAAGTCAGAATGCGGACAGAATAGCGCCCTCTGTGTCATATATGATCTCGTAGCAATGCGTGCAGTTATACACTGTGAACAAAGTACGGTTCACGTCAAAGGGCTAGATAATAGAAATGTGAATAAATACGTTTCCCTTAAAGGTTGAATTGATGGCATGCATTCATACTTTTGACATCTCAACCCCTCACCCCATGAAAATGGTATCTTTCTGTAAAACTGGGTACGTTTCGTCATGCAGAGAGATTACTCGACCTCAATGGTTTCATGAATGGCTGTTATCAACAGTATGGCCCAATATTCAATTCTGACAAATGCATACATTGCAAATGCATCTCAGACAATTGCGCATGGCAAATAGAAGAGGACTTAATGTGATTACCCTCGGGGTGACGGCACTGCAATAGGAAAACTATACACATAACTTGCAACACCAGCAATATCATATACGGCACCAACCTGTTAACAATGTGATAACCTTGTATATACATAGTAGAACCTGGTAGGAAACTAAAAACACGGATATACGAACGTGTATATAATATCAAACCAAAAAAACACTCGTAAGCGAACACTTTAATATAAGGACCATAATATTAACAATTTCACAACATTTGGAATCTATTTTTCCTTTTGCTTTGTTCACTGTCACAGCTCAAACCGAACAGACGTGTTCCACAAACTTGTAAGTTCCTTTCTGGTTTCTTTTACGAATTTCAGTATCCACATTTCAATAAATTGCGTTGTTTAATTTTTCTTTTTTGTTCCTTCTTTACACTCACATTACATAGTCACATTTCTTCTATAGACTTTACATTCTACCAAACAGTAGCTGCATTGTCGAATATACGCTCAATACGTATACATGCGTATTTGTTCTCATATTTCTTGACCGTATAGAGTAAATTGTAATTTTCGACCCCATTTTTCCCATTGTGTCAGTATAGCCTCTGATGAAGTTCGTCGTGTAGGACTACCGTTAGGAATAATAATTATCTATTGTATAGTAGCAGATGGGTCTTGTCAACTTTTTTTCACACCTCATGTATACACATGGTTTAGTAATACGGTTTTGAATTGATCCCCGCTTTTTTCTCATTGGGTAAACCTACCAACAAGAAGATGTTGACAAATTGCGGCTGACTCGCAGCGTGTTTGCAAGGTTATATCTGATTGGTCGATTGTCACTATTCACAGCCACTTAGGGAGTCTATTTGTATTGTTTTCATTATATTGGTAAGATTCAGCCACCCAATTGGATAACAGCTTCGAAATCGCTGCGAGTCGGCCCACAAATTGTGGCCTTTTGAACCATGTTTTTTGCTCGAACAAGGTTTTGGCCCATTTATCTTTTAGAAGATATAGAGTTTTTGTGCTAGTATTTAGGCCAGCATATAAACTTTTTGCTCCCTATTTGATGGTAAATTGTTGTTTGTGCTTCATAGTTCTGTTTAAGATACACCTGTACCCGATTTGGAGGTGAGTGCCCCTGAAGAATAACAAGAAAATTATCTTGTCAAACACTGCAATATTTCTATTTGACGCCGCTTCTTTGGGGAGCAACCGTTGGATCTCGGGACTGGGTTGCCAAATTTGAAGATAAAATCTGAAAAGCAAAAATTAGAATTATAGTCCTATTCTTTGTGAAAAAATATATCCACTTACTTACAACCTGAAAACAGTGTACACAGCGAAAGTATGTATGCTCTGCCTACAGGGCTTTGCAAACAATGCATAAGTCTTGATCTCGCTTTTATAATAAATTGTCATGTGTTAAACATTGTTTCATTATACAAGCCTTACCTGTGTCGGATGTGTGCCTATTACTTTACCCTCGCTGTCTCTGTATAGTATTTGCTGATTACCCTCCCCAATCCCTTCATTAGTTTTTTCCTACCGATCTCCAACGCTACTGATTATCGCTCTGACCAAACAACTCGTTAGCAGTTCATAAGGTGTCGCATAGATAAATGTCATATCGGTGAATCCGCTTGGGTTAGCCTAGATCACCTGCAGTTTGGGACTATTGAATCGGTTGTATATATGAGCGATTATGTCCTGAGGAGAACTGCATCTGACCACCTCAAAGCCAAATCGATTGTTCCCCTGCTGTCGGAGATGCAGACAGCAAAGAACAAGAAATGAGTTATCTTCCCCGGGGGTTAATCAGAAAATGTCTCCAGATTTTTTGTTCATGAGGGCCGCATAATAATATCTCATTACTTGCACTGTCAATTATAATGCTTGTAATGAGCGTCATGGAGGTATTGAACAATAAATTGCTGGAGACCTCTAAACTATGAAGCTCAGCCGTCAGTACAGATTGTTCGCGCCTCGAACTTTAATGACTTAAAACTTTTTCTCAAACTTTCCGTGAGAGAACTCTAAAGGGGCAGGATTTTTATCAGCTTTTTCTCTGAACAAATTGACTAATCGTGCACAACTTTCAAAGGAGAACAAAAGACAAAAAATATAAACAGTCAATGTCAACAACCACAAGTGCGCGACTGACCATTTCGAAAATATAAATAAAAATCATGGATCACCGTGCGCAACTTGGCAATACAGAAAGACATTACCCAATATTTTGAAATTCAAAGTTATGAGCAAAAATTAAATTTTTGCTTTTCGCAACATAAGCCAGTGAAACATTCCGTATTTGACAGGCAATAATAGTCCTGATAAGTGGTAGACAAAAACCTATTGCAAAAGTTTAAATAGTCCGAATTATTTGTCCCCGAGGCGTATTCCACCTTTAATTGTAGACAAAGATGAATTAACAAAGAGAAATAAGTGTTCATAAAGACAAGTAAAGTTATGTTTTCTAATGAATTCGATTTGAATGAATTCGCCTTCAAAGGAATACGAATTGAATGTCAATATTCGTTTACAAAATTTGAATTGTTCCGTTTTGATATGGCAAGAAAAATGCCGCAATACACATCATTATCAGAAAACTGAACATCTATAATATTATACCTGTATGCGAAAGAAAATGGTAGTAACTGACATCACCTATCAAGTTTATTCTTATTGTTGTACTGAGAAATTTGTTTTTACTTATTCTCTTTTTAGTTGTCAAGGTCGCAAAATGTCGAACTATCACGGGATTGTTAGGGAGGCTTTGGAAAATAAACATTCACTTGGGGAGACTGATATTGTGGTGTTTCCAACGTAATAATATAATCCTTTTGCAGACAGCTGCCATAGGGAACTGGAATAACATCATCATAATGTTGATATGACAGTTTTCGTGTTTTGCACACATCAAAAGAGGGCTTACCGTATACGTACAAGGAGACGAGCCGCTGTCATTTTGCGATGGAGTCGAGACATTTCGGCATTAGAAACCTGACCATTCTTGTGGTCTGTGCTAGTTTTGTACTACTTTACGTCATTTTCGACAACGTGGGTCTTGGGAAGCATTTAAAACAGTTGTCCGTCGGAAAAGGAACCAGCATTTTCCTGAAGCAAAACGATTCTTCGTTCAGCCACTTTACAGCGAAACGTACCAGCAACATAAATTCCTTCTATGGACGCCTGAACGTTGCAGATTACCTGCAGATTCGGTCTAACAACTCTTTCTACAGTTTGACGGATCCGGCGAGTCCCTTTTCATTCAGAAAAGCTACACTTCTGCCAGACGTGGAGAGGAAACTTAGGGGCTGCCGAAAGCGACTTCCAGAATTTGTCATCATTGGAGCAAAGAAATGCGGAACGGGTGCGTTGAGTTATTTCTTGAACATACATCCGGACATTGCCTGGACAGGTGGAGAGATCCACTTCTTTGACGCAAACTACGACAAGGGATTGTCCTGGTACACACAACGTATGCCATACACAACAGCCAAGCAGCTCGTATTTGAGAAAACACCTAAATATTTTGTCTTTCCGCATGACGTGCCTAGGAAAATGTACACTGATCTGTCTCCGAAGGTGAAAATCGTTCTTATTCTCTGCGACCCTACTCACCGAGCTGTATCCGATTTTTTTCATGAACTTCACATACGGTCGTCCACTAAGGGAATCGAAGCATCAAGAATTCCAAATCATTACTTCTTGGCTTCGACTTTTGTAGAGTCGGTCATGGAAAAATCTGGGAATTTAAACTATTACAACGAATTAATCGACACGGGAATATACATTAAGCATGTACTGCGATGGTTAGAGTATTTCCCACCGAGTCAGATACATGCTGTTGATGCGGAGTTATTCAAATCTGATATCGTCTCAGAAATGCAACGACTGGAGAAGTTTTTGGAGGTACCAGCTTACTTTAATGCAAGCCACTTCCACTTCAACCCAGAGAGCAAAGTCTATTGTCTCACTTTCCCAATCAAAATATGTCCATCTGCAGTACATGGCGGGACTTCGAGAACTGTCGATGAGCAGGTATTGCGAGTGCTAGGGGAATTCTACAGACCCTACAACCGACATCTGTCAAAGTTACTCAACAGGGACTTCACATGGAATAAAGAAACTTAGCGATGATATATTAAAAGTGCGTCCAGGATACCGACGTAATATTTTCTGCGATATACATCGTAAATATGATTTTCGGACACGTTTTTGTGGAAAAAAGTTATATTTACATTGTCACAGCTCTTCAGGCTTGACGGGTTGGGATTTTTTGGAATACATGTTTATATTGCACACATATTGACTGTTATACGGTCGGTGACCGTTCCAAAACTATCAACCAGGTGTATTGCTGTTAGCAATGAATGTACCAATGCCAAATCCCGCACGTGACCATAAATTGACGTATCACGACGGAGATGACTGATGAGATGTAAGTTAAGAATCAGAATTGTTTAATTTAATGACCTTGGAGAACAATGGTTTTCACATATCACACATTTATTCTTACACACGATGAGGGTATGACCTCGCTCTGCGGCCTCGAGAAACATACATTAACACGATTGGAACTAATTTGGGATAATTGGATGGCGAAGTGATGTCGCTTCAATCTAAAAATGTTATCTCATCTGCTTTTCTTTTTATATTACGAACTTGTTATGAGTAATTTGTGATATTGCAACATTCAGCTATAAGATAGCACCTACTAGAGAAATTTGCAAAATAGGAAAATCCAATTATCCCAAATTAGTTCCAGTCGTGTTCAATTGGAAAGGGGTGATTAGCAGTCCCTCGGGGAAACAAGTGTGTGTAGTTACCCCGGCCATCACGGGCCAGTCAATATACGTATAACCTACACACGGACATATGTACATTCATCCATCCATCCATCAATTCATCATCCCCAAACGAAGCCCTAGATTTCTGAAAATGTAAGTAAAATCCCTCACGGTTAACTGTTAAATTGTTGGAATATTATTTTAATATCTATTTCTTGAAGTTAATAAGTAGTAGACAAAATTTCCTATTTGGTATAAGTACCAAAAAATGAACCAAAAAATTACTTCAAAATAACACATTACTTAAAAAAAATGTCTGCATTCTCATAGCCCTCTCTCACCCCCTCTCTACCCGATATACTCACCTGCGCAAAAATCCACAAAAAGCAAAAACAACAGCATTTATGCTCTATGGCTATGAGCATTAAAGTCAAACAAAATATCTGGGTGAGGTCTTTGATGAGTCACATTTCAAAACAAATTTTAATCATAATGTACCGTATGTTATCTGCACTTAATTCATTTTTATGTCAGACACCGTTTGATAGTACAGCACTATTTAAACGACATGTTGAAACTATTTCAGCTCTTCTCACTACCATTCGAATGACGATTTCAACAATTAGCCTGGCTGTGACTAAAGGAGGTGGCTTATGCGGTGAATCAGGTAACCCAGGCAATAGCTCAGGCAGCGGGTTAGGTGATAGCCCACCCAAAGTATACACAAAACTAAAGGCAATTTTCAGGCAGATAAGTGAATGGTTAAAAACCATAGCTGCAAAAAGTGCTGCTGCAATACCGGGCTTAATCGGATCCCTTGTCAGTTTTCTATTAAAAACAGCAGGATCGGTGGTTGGGTTCATTGGAGAACAGCTATGGATATTTTGACAGCTTTAACATTAATCATACTAAATAAAATTATGCATTATATACGTATGTTTGGTGAAAAAGAATATTGCAAAATTTCTTTCTAAAAGTAAAGACCTCCTTGGCTTTCCTGTCGCATTTGAATGATGTAAACTATGGGGAATGAATCGTTATATCCGTCAGGCAAATTCAGGTAGAGGCTCAAACATGATAACCTTTATCCATAACATTTTAGCTTTCATCTAGGAATGGCCAATTATAAACTTTTTTAAGCAACTAGAATTCATGTCTTTCAGGCTACTGAAGACGATACAGACGCCAGCCATCTCTTATTTGCGACACAAGTAACCGGTTTATATTGCAGTCCTATGGAGATATTTATGTTAAGACGTAATTTCTTAATAGTATATATTATACTGATGAAATGCACATCTCAGTCATAAAAACTGTCGAATAGTTGGCCAACTACATCGAAAGAACGAGTGCTGGATATCGTCGCAGTTTTAAATAATGGGGCGAATTGACATGGATCTTAACATAACGAGAGATATTCTTAATAAGCTCTGCCATAATAGCCGCTATTCCAGCAGTTTCGGTACTAATAGCCTTAACTCCTGTACCATGTGTTGTTATTGATGTAATACAAGTAAAAACAGGAGTAGCAAAGGGGCAGTTCTTGACATACACACCAATACAGTCAATATAAACAATTGCTTACAAAAATACAAGACAGAGCCACAACAGTCGTAGCCTCGGACCTTATTAAGATCATATTTCATCAGGCTCTAGAAATACAAAAAGGGAAGGATTTTTTCCTCCTCTGGAATATGACACATTATGGACTCAAAGGTTATGAAGGCTGGTCATTCCAATACGATGTCAAATTTTAGAAGGGAAAATACAGTTATTCATGCTAACGTGCTGATGATGCAGCCAAATGTGAATCATTCAGTGACATTTCATTTTCTTTTATTCAAAAGGTTAACCTCCTTGTTAAATTTTTTATTCCCTTTTTTCACTGTAACAGATGTTATCTGAAATGGCGATTCATCAAAGTCCTCATGAAGATCTTTTGTTCGATTCTAATGCGATACGCACTGGTGCGCATAATTGTGTTTTTGCGTACGTGAGCGTGGGCGGGTATAGAGGGGGCGCTGGGTTGCTATGACAATACACCCTTTGCGCCTTTCGCGAAGGAGCATGGAATTATGGGAAAATACTAACCGGAAGTGCGGTAAAACAGACGACGACTCCTATACCTGTACACGGAAAGGTGTGATTTTTGGGTGAAAAAGCTTGAAATACAAAGTGCATATTTATGCCACCAAAAGAAAACACCTATTGGTGCATGGAACTAGCTCTGGTAAGTGTTCGTGTGCATTGGCTAGCACCGCAATATTTTGTAACTGTAGATATCGGCGATTTTCGGCCCGCGAAGCGGGCGAGTTGTAGACTTTCACTGCGCTACGCACAACGTATGCCGGCGTAGCATAGCCGGTACGTCAAAATCTTCAGAATTACGAGTAAAAACATCAAAATTTTAATGAATTCATATCTGTTGACTTATATTTTCATTGCTGTGTTTTTATTTTTAAAATATTTGGAAAAAATTGAACGTTCGCGAAAATTTGTTTCCGCTGTGCTACTACGGGTCCCTTGGGTACGGGACGCGCACGGTCAACGTACCGGCGCCACTGTCAGCAGGGCCGTATGAAAGAGTACGCGTCACCCGCTCTCGTATCGGGAGAGACATTTTCCCTCTCATTCTAGTTGCGCGCAAGAAATATTACGGGTTTTACTTTGTACTTTGGTGAGATCATTGAGAAACATGATAACTGAGTCAATACCTTCTCGTACGCATCAACAGGTATTTGAAGGAAGATGGACGGGTGTAGTCCAACGCTGGAATACTTCCAATCATGGAAAGTTGATTCATTAAAGTGCTTTTTGACGAAACGCGGACTTAAAACCGACGGAAATAAAGCTACTCTTGTAGCTCGCGTCTTCTCTGCCAATGAAATGAAAATACCAATAGTGGAAACGGAGTATGAGGTTGAGAAACAGAAGATGTTAGATTATAAGGCGTTGCTTCAAGTAAACGATGACAATGGTGAAGTAATTTCTCTACCTGATCCGAGAACGGAGATAATTGACTGGATGAACGAGAGAGATGGCATGACGAGATGGCCGCCCGTATATTTCGATGACATCTGTATTTTTATTCTAAGCAGACATGGAGGGGAATCGGATGTTGGAATGAGGAGAAGACTATTGAGCGAGTATAAGGAAGGCAAAGCCTTCAGATATTTTGAAAATAAATGGACGAAAGAAGTTTTTTTCTTTAGTATTGGTAACTTTTGTTTTCTGAAAGGAGAGTGCACACCGTCACAAAGAATCGGAGATATCCACCACCATATGTGGGTTTGTGTACACAGAACTGGAGACATACGGAGTGCATTTTGCACCTGTGCTGCAGGTTAGTATTTCGTACAGATGGACTTTTTTAACTTCAAATATATATTTAACGAAAGTACGGGCTCAATGAACGTATACAAGACAAATATCACCTAAAATACACTGTAGTGAAAGTATACCTCAATCTGCAAAATCGTTTCCCAGCTACAAGCTATAAGCAGCTGCCTGCATCTACTTGATGCAGTCATTGTGTCTTTTCAACAGTAACAGCGAATTCCAATCTGACTAAAAACCGATGTACACTGCGAGTCGATCTTTACCTTTCGTTTAATGCCTTTACATGTCCGCCATCGTAGCGGTGCCAAGATCGCTGACATGTAAAGGCACTCAGTGAAAGGTAAAGATCTCCACATCGGGTTTTAATCAGATAGTGAGGAACCAAGAGCAATATTCGATTACTTTTTTTATAAGCACTGAAATATAGCCGTCCTGATAAACAACTTCTGAACTCAATAGAGTACGTTTATATTGCACATTCCACTCATCTAATGCTGTGCCCTTCCTGTATTCACCTTTGATCGTATGTTTTTATTGTTTTTGGGTTTTTTTCAGATTTGGTGAAACGTGTAATCACATCGCTGCTTTACTCTTTCGAGTTGAAGCAGCGACGAGACATGGGATAACTAATCAGCCGTGTACGTCTGCTTTATCGAAGTGGCCGATACCATCGAAAAGAACCAGTGTTGGTCCTAAACTGGTGTGTGAGATGAATTGGAAGCAAAGCAGATATGGACAGTCAGGTAATATAAATTAGTCATAGTTGTAATGTCTGATATATATATATATCAGTGTTTTCTCTGCATGTTCATAGAAAGAGGTACTTTCTGTCCCATTTACCAAATTTAGGGGCAGACTTGACATTTTAGGGGGCAGTCACTTTTGATGTTGATTTTGCCTTCCTAGGAAGCTAGCGCTCTTCCCCGACATCATTACGATCGTCAGCCAGTACAGTCGCGTCGTCTATATCGCATGCAGCACCCGTACTAACATCGACATCATAATGTTTGTCAGCTTGTGATATGCTCGGCTGCTCTCTATCTTCTGTGGACTTGTCACCCACAAGTTTCCCTGACACAGAATTAGACGTATTTGTTCCCTTGGACACGATTCGGTCCGAATTTGGGGGTTTATATCCATGAAAATACGCACCGATCCCCGTGCGCCCATCAAACGATTATGTTGCATTGCAATGCCTAAAGCTTGAATTTTCCTAAATTCCATCATTGATACACACAGTTCGCTACGCTATGCGCTTGGGTCACCCTATATGTTGACGTATTTGCTTGTTGTGTTTTGTGGGCGATTTCCGCGCTGTCAGTAACTTTTTCAGGGCAGACAATGCATCGAAATGCGCAATTTGCGCAATCGCGCAGTCGAGAGAAAACCCTGATATATATATATATATATATATATATATATATATATATATATATATATATATATATATATATATATATAAATTTGAGGGTGTAAACAAAGTGCAATCAAATTGGCTTATAAGTATTTCTTAATTTCTTACTTGCTTGACAGGTGAATATGAGTATGATGAGAGACAATGTTATAACTTCCTTCCAAGAGGATTTTATTTTGTTTAATTTTAAATAACTGTTGCCGCTATAGTAAGCTTTAAGATTTACGTTTCCTTCACAACTAATTATTTTCATTCATAGGAAAGAGACCACTGAATCACCCGAAAAAGAGGTTGTTTGCTCCGCTGCCGGAAAAGGAAAACGCAGACTGCCTTCAAGCCCGTCATAAGTTTGCGAATGTTATCGCAAATACTGTACCGGCGTCATGTGTTAATAGCGTGTTCAAGGCTATGAATATTGGTGATAATGACAGTGAAATTAATAACAACGATGATAATAATGACATAAAGACAACAATAGTAGATGCAGAATGGAATGACACGATGTGTAATACAGACTCTGCAAGCAGTATGACCTGTGCCCCATCGATGATTGATATTGCTAAACCGTTCAAATGTGATCCTGGACAATGCAGTGAGGACCATGTCAAAACTTTATTGCTTCGATCCCAAAACTTACAAATGAACAGGTTCATATCACTGAACAGTCTACAATTGGCCAGTCAGAAAATGAATTGTGGTTTTATGCGAGAAAGGGGAGAATTACGGCATCCAAATTTTATAATATATTTACAAAAGTAAACACGTTGAAAGATAACGCTTCAAAAAGAAGTAAAGATGTCAGCACTTTGATCGACGCGATCATGAGTGATAATGCTCCAGATTTACCGGCACTTAAGTACGGACGAAATATGGAATGTGAGGCAAAACAGAAATATTTACAATTAAGAAAACATCACAAAGATTTACAGACAAATAATTGCGGGCTGTTTTTAGACAAGGACAAGCCCTATATCGGTGCGTCACCTGATCTGCTAGTTTATTGTTCATGTTGTGAATACGGACTTGTTGAATGTAAATGTCCGTATAAAATCAGACATACGGAGCCATCCAATGTAAATCTCGATTACATCACCTTTGAACCACAAAGCAATACGTACAAATTAAAAAGAAATCATAGCTACTATGCCCAGGTTCAGGGTCAAATGGCGATAACACAGCGTCCTTGGTGTGACTTCCTTGTATATACCGCTCAGGGTATATACTTGAGGCGTATCTATTTGATGAAAAGTACTGGAACGGTATTTTGCAAAATCTCGTTTATTTTTTCGAAAATTACTTAGCTGAAGCTTTGATATTGGAGTCTGTGAAACCTCTCTAAAGAGTAATCAATATTAGAGTCTGTGAACTTGACTTGTGTAGAAGTTTTACGATTGTATTTTTCTTGCATAATGTATTTTTCTTGCATCTCGACACTGTGTGAAAAGAGCCTTTGGGCTCAATAGTCTATCGAGTTTAAATAAAGTCTAATGAGAATAATAATAATAATAATATTAATACAATTATCTCAAATTTTATAGTAAACCTTTATTTGAATGCTTTGATGAGAATAAATGCATGTGGCAGGACTGATTGAAGCTCGATTTTCTTTATGAGAAATAGATAATTCAATGACTTGCTTGCACTATGAATTTCAAAATTTTAGACCAGCTTAGCTCTTTCTCATTTAAAAAATATACGCGTGGGTTCTGAATTTTTGTCCTTTGTGTGTGTGTGAATCGCAGCCATACAGTCCCCGACATACCAATCCTCTAGTTTTCAGAGGCAAGTTACTGGAAACATGATTTTTTTAAGATTATAAATAAACTTGTAAATCGAATCAAAGTTTTGGAATATAATTTCAACACTTGTCATGTATAATAAGGTCAGGTTTAGTTCTGTTGTGAGCTTTTAAATAAAAACCTGGAAAAGTTTTCATGTGAATTCTGAGTGACTGACATAGTTAGGTCAATATTTCGGTAAAATGGGAGCACAGTATCATATTGACACTGTTTTTATTATATTATTATAAATAATTACTGAACATGTGTCTCTCTGATATACTGCTCCTGGAAAATAGTATTGATCTCGGTTTCATTTGGTGGGTGTGTGCGGGATCTACAAAAAGGCAAAATTTAGACAACTATCGCAATTTTGAAAATGCGAAAAAATGTCCACGAAAATTGAGGGGTATTTCACTAATTTCTAAAGATGAGTGTTGTATTTTGACAACGCACCCTAGAAATAAAATCAACCATCCCTTGGCATCCAAGCTCATACTGCTTAATGTTGCATTGTTTTATGAAAGAAGTGATCATGGTTTTTCAACTTTTATGTTTCTCAGAGAGTTCCGTTTCATTAAAACGTGCTAAAAAACCTCGTTCGGGTATACGCACAAATATGTCATTATTTGGACTGATGTTTAGGCTTACATGGAATGATTGAAAATCACATGAAAAACGTTTCTCTCATGAAACAAGAATAACAAAACACGATTTGAACTAATTTGGGATAATTGGATTTTCACATTTTTCAAATTTCTCAAAAGTGTCAGGTGCCGTATAGCTGAATGTTGCAATATTGCAAATTACCTAAAAAACAAGTGTGTAACGTAAAAAGAAAAGCAGATGAGATTACATTTGTAGATAAAATCGGCATTACTTAACCATCCAATTACATCCCAAATTAGTTCCAATCGTGTTACCATTGAAATATACTCACATACTCGATATTTTCAAATAAGGGCCTCGATATTACAATTTAATTTACATTAACAAAATCAATTACATACTCTCAAAGCTACAACCAGTGTAGATCTCAAAGATGGGCGCCGTCATTTTAATATCATTTTGAAATATCGGTTGTTTAATTACTGTCTCGATAAAGGAGGACATAGATTGCATAGTGCTGCACATATACGGATGATATCATCAATGTGGCTAATGAGGGAAATGGGCAATTCATGTTTCAAAATTCGGAAATTTTTTAGTCTCCTTATGGCCGTTTCAATGTAAATTCTTCTATTTGCTATAGCCTGCGTTTTCCGAACGTCAGCTTTGTTCATTTGGTCGGTCCCTCTTCGTCCAGGCGGTACATGTAAATGGGCTAATTTAAGCATAAGATCTTCTCTTATCTGAAATCCCCGATCAGCCATAACAGCATCTTGAACTTCAACGATATCTAAAAACCCTGAGTTGCGCGTGATGTGGACATCTGATGCTCTACCGCCCCAAGCCTTTGACACAAAGTTGAAAAAGCCATTCGGGATGATTGATACTAAGAATTTGACTGTTTGGTGATGTTTGTAGCTAGACCACGTCAGCGCTTGTAGCTCTAAATCCTTGGGCCTTTCAATGAAAAGTTCCGTGCAATCGATTATGTGTCTTACATTGTTATATATTGGGGTACGGAATTTCTTCGGAAGAGTTGCAATGACAGCGTCTCGCGGAGGATTGAACAAGAGGTAAGGAACCAGGTGTCGAGAAAGGAATTTCGTCCATGTAGTTATGATCCTAGACGTCGCCGATGCTGAAATACCAAAGCGGTCGGCTAAATCTTGAACAAGGAGTGCCAGACGAAATTTCATAAGAACTAGGAGTAGTTCATCTTTCGCCGTCAACTTTCTGGCAAAACCCGTCTTCTTTGGTGAAGCAGAGGCGAATCGTCTTATTGGCGTTGACGTTCTCGATGGTCCGCGCCAGTATCTTATTTTCTTAATTTGAGGAAATAGAAAGTCATAGAGTCCGTCAAAAGTATCGATAGAAGGTATTCCGGTGTAGAATTTCATTTTTTTATTCGATGTAATTGATTCTATTCCGAAAGGTTTTTGTTTCTTATCTTGAAGTTTTCGCTTATACAATTTGCTTTGCTCTTTTAAAGAGTTTATTAATCTGGTCAAATTTTCTATTTTCCTTTCCATTTGTTGGCACCCACGACAGGACACATTTTCATTATCAGAAACTATCCCTGCATACGAATGGTCCTGTAAGTGATTTCCGATAATGTTCGTACATGCACATGAATTTTCATTTTCATTTTCTTCGCTAGTCGACGGTGATAATTCTTCAGACTGTTCTTTTAAGCTATGAAGGTTGTTTTCCGGAGTATTAGTTTTCGGTGTTACGAAGACATCTTGCGATTGCGTAAGAATTTTCCTTCGTTAGTCGGCTGAGTTGTATCGATGTTTTTTCTTTCCGATGGTGATTTCCGCGCGTACATTACATGTTTGTCTGAATGGCCAAGCTTTAGTACGGGGTCGGGATTCTCATTTGTCGGTCTGGCTTCAACAAAGTGAACACTGCAAATTCTAGTGTTATTCGATGGCCTCCATATTTTGTCCACATTGGAAGGACACACCCTGTTGACAAGTTTTATCCATCGTTGTCTAGCACATTTGTTTTTCTTTTCACCTGGAAAAGAAAATAACTGGAAGGGTGGCTTGCAAACGCAAAAGTCCCTCTGAGGACAGAAATGATCGCTAACCCACTTTTTCAGTTTATAATCGTTGTTCCTACAGCCGACGACGCAACAGTTTCGTTTACTTTTACCGAGGCTTTTATTCATGGTGCTCTCTTCCTAGACCTATTGAAAAACAATATATGAAAAAGAATAGGCTATCACCAAAGTACAAAGTAAAACCCGTAATATTTCTTGCGCGCAACTAGAATGAGAGGGAAAATGTCTCTCCCGATACGAGAGCGGGTGACGCGTACTCTTTCATACGGCCCTGCTGACAGTGGCGCCGGTACGTTGACCGTGCGCGTCCCGTACCCAAGGGACCCGTAGTAGCACAGCGGAAACAAATTTTCGCGAACGTTCAATTTTTTCCAAATATTTTAAAAATAAAAACACAGCAATGAAAATATAAGTCAACAGATATGAATTCATTAAAATTTTGATGTTTTTACTCGTAATTCTGAAGATTTTGACGTACCGGCTATGCTACGCCGGCATACGTTGTGCGTTAGCGCAGTGAAAGTCTACAACTCGCCCGCTTCGCGGGCCGAAAATCGCCGATATCTACAGTTACAAAATATTGCGGTGCTAGCCAATGCACCACGAACACTTACCAGAGCTAGTTCCATGCACCAATAGGTGTTTTCTTTTGGTGGCATAAATATGCACTTTGTATTTCAAGCTTTTTCACCCAAAAATCACACCTTTCCGTGTACAGGTATAGGAGTCGTCGTCTGTTTTACCGCACTTCCGGTTAGTATTTTCCCATAATTCCATGCTCCTTCGCGAAAGGCGCAAAGGGTGTATTCAGACATACACAAACACACATAACTCTGAATGATACCCTGAGGTAATAATCAGAATAATCAAAATACTGTTATCAACAAGCCTATTGATCAAGCAATTAGTGACAATTAGTGACAGTTCGCTATCTGTTGGGTTGAGAAAATATAAGTTATACTCGAGTTGAAAAGTCACTTTTTATTTTCTCAAAAATATCTGTAGTCTAGAATGATTTAATATTTGCGATTATCTGCACGTTGTAAAAAAACGGCAAAGCTGAAGAAAACGGAACTTTGCAAACAAATGAGTTTTCAGGAAGGCTTATTCGTATTCGATTAAAACTTGCGTTCTTATGCAGAATGTCTATATTTACACGTCTTTTAGATCTAAAAAGTACCTTCAGGTTTTTCCCTTTCAATCTAATACTATAGATGATAAATGTTATATGACAGAATCTTTCAGTTATATATGACGAAATTACGTTTATAGAGATAATGGAAGCCGAGAAATAGTGACATATGGTTCCGTGGCTAATGACGGCCGAGTAAAATTCGACTATTTCCTGAAATCGGCGAATTCACTTTTTCGGCGTAATTTCAATTCTAGGGGTTAGTTTAGATTCAGATATTGCATGTGTTTGTACTACAATTCAGAATTCGATGCCATATTTGAATTTGTTTTTGTCGTTATACTCTCGAATTTCAAAATTCACTTTTAAAATTCAGAAATCGAAAGCAGAAAAACAGAAACGAACAACGTTAAATGTTACACGGGTGCTAGGGAGTCTTGCATTCGATTGTCACATTTGGATATCAACAGTGTAGCGAAGATCAGAGGAAAGCGATCCTAATTAATGTCATATACTAAGCGTTTGTTTCTTTCAATAGCGATAATTTTCATAATATCCGCACCAGATTATATTTATGATCATCTGTGCATGGTTTAATCTGTAGAAAGCACACTTGCTAAGTGGGCAATTTAAAAGTTAGTCCACTCAATCAAGGCAATCCCTGAGGATATTTTGCTTACCGCATTTGATATGCGTAACGCTTCACAATATGACAGTGGAAATTTTGTTTCTAACATACATCATCCTGTCTTTTTATTGCATTAGTTTAAGGTAGAATGCGCCTCGGGGACAGATATCGAGATTTTGAAATTCCTACAAATCTTTGCTGGTCTTCCATATGTGGGGGCTCATTTTAAAGCTCTTGGAGAAAGAAAAAACTTTCTCCTTTTTTCAAAAATCCAAATTTTAAATTTGTCCAATAGATTAACACAAGGATGGTGGCCGTTATGAACTGCAAATATCGCAAAATTTAGGGTAATTTGTTTCTCAACTTCCAATTTTGTATGGTGGCCCCTGATTTTTATTGTTGATTTCAGAAGAGAATTTTTGAAAGTTTCATGTAGGAAATTATGAGCAGTTTCAGTATTTCACTTTCGAGGTGCATACTACCTTAATTATGACATAGACCCTCGAGAAAAACGGGACAGGCAACTGCGGTAAAGATCAAAGGGACTTTGGATTAGCAGAGTACGATCCTACTTGGAATAATTAAGAGGTGTTAATGGGTCGGGGACGGAATGAAGCTGGACCCGATCGACGGCGCGACGTCCGGTTCATAGACACGTGCATGCGGGTATACGGTAATAATGTTTTCGGATTACAAGTTATTTTTTACATATTGATAGCGAGATTCGATGCAAATAGAAGTCTACAGGGAGTCAGTATGTTGCTGTAAAGTGACAAAGTTTCGAATACAAATCGGAAACACATATCACTGCAGTTCAAGACTAAACAGCAGTTGACATCGCAGAGTTGTTTACATTCCGCAATCGTCCGTGTATCTCCAAATTTTCCCTCGTTTTTTGCAGTTTTTTAACCGTGGGAATATTTTCTGTGCGAGGAGTGCTCCATGATTCGGTAAATTATGTATGTTAACTACTGAAATGTTGTTTTTTGAAAACTGTGAACGGCCAAAGTTGCGAGGACAGCGTTTAGCTTTGTGTAAATGCTTGTCTACCTTACCGCTTCTGACTCGAACAACCGTTGTTGAGTCCCAGTTTATCACAAGGTTTAGCCTGACAGCGAAAGTCAGTGTTAAAAATGTATTTACTCGTACTTTGCGGGTGTAGACATGTGTAGCATATCCGAAATTTGGTGTTTCCTTAGGCTAAAACAGTACCAAAATGTTAGAGGTCGTGTACTTGAGCGCCGGTAGAGTAGTCATTTTTTATACCCTGATTTTCGTCAAATTTGGCGTGACAGATAAAATAAAGGTCAGATTTTCGTTTCGCAGGACTGGGGAAGTGTAGACCTGTCTGACTTGTAAATGTTTGTTGTTATCGGAGATTTCTATAGTAGGGAATGTAAACTTAAGATGTCGATACCTAGCTTCGGCTAGAATCCAAAATGTGATCTTCATCGTTACCAGAACATTCACCATGACTGGTATCAAAAAACCCTCAAAATTCTCTGTGTCATTTCTCGGAACGTGCCATGCAAGAGCAAAGTGTACGTATGCACAACGTCAGTTTGATCGTTAATGAGATTAAATGTAAGTACGAAGTATTGTTGTCGGGGACCGCTTGGCAAATAACTTAATATATTCCAAGATAGATCGCACAAAGAAACCACAGCAGTTGCCTGTACCGTTTTTCTCGAGGGTCTATGATTATGATTAGGGCATTAGGAAGTAATGTAAAAAAAAAATTGCACTGGTATCTTTAGTTTATATTTGAGTAAAAAATTCTGAGTTTGAAAAATGGCAAACCGAAATAATTTAAGATTTTTATGTTTTCAACGTACAAATAACTGCTCATGGGATGGATGTGTCATGTTGGTTGGATTCTCCAGCAAAAATATCTCTGTGTAAAACTGGGAAGAAATTCTCAAAAGATTTCTATTTTCACCCTTGATATAGGAAAGTTTGATGGTTTTCAACAGTCAGCTGCATAAATTGTGGATTTTAGAAACTTGTGATAGCAGTTTCATTTCTAGAAGTACATGCATTGCAACTGTGGGGAAGCGATTATTTGTTAAAGTAATATATCAAGTGTTACTTTTGATCATTCTCGCGGTCACTTTTTCCTATCGCCAAATTCTGTTGGCTTGGATATAAAGGAAAGTTTTCAATGACTTTCTGAAGAATTTTTGTAAATATTCATGCAGCACAGACAGATCCGTACCAGTTAGGTACATCACAGTGACTCCATGATTGTGAGGAACGAAGCAGACTTGTCATGTGTTTACCTCCATAAGGCCACAAAAATAGAGTAATGTTGTAGTTTTCACCTTGGTTCATGTCAACCTTTACTTTCAGTGCTCTGAAATTTTGATTGAAAATAAATGCCTGATCTTGAATTATTTATTCCATGATAAGATTAAATCGATTAAAGTTGTACAAAACTTTACTATTGTTATCAAAGTTTTAAGTACTGTACAATACATGAAACATCTTGCTGTACAACAGAATCACTGCTGCATGCAAATTCTTCTTTCGTACTTTTCATGCCATTGTTTGGTCTTCACAATGGAAACCCCCCCAAAAAACGTTCCTGCACGAGTGAAGACTAGCCTTCGAAATCGTTGGATACAAACAAGAAAAGCTTTCTTGGGGGTCCTTTCGCTATGTTATCTTTTTTTATGAATACTAATGAACTCCCTAGGTCAGCAGTGATCATATAAAACCCTGTGTTTGTCGACTAGTCATCACTCTCACCAACATTTCATCACTTAATGAGACACCATGCAGCACACACATAGTTGTAGGAATGAGCAGACCATGGGAAAACTGTCAAATGATGCTATCGTATCTACTTTGCTGGAAGGGAAATTGGACATCATGATTATCACCGAGACCTGGCTAAAGAGTCAATTTGATCCTGTCATTGCTGAACTCAATTCTGCAATTAGCGGGTGTAACTTTTACCATCAATCCCGCTCTCAGCGAAGAGGAGGAGGGGTAGCTGCCTTTGCTCGTTCTAATCTACGACTTGTGGAAAAAAAGATCAAAGATGTTCCAGTCCTTCGAATCGTTAGACGTAACATTTAAATCTGCAAGTCAGTTTCTACGCATTATCGCTGTTTACCGTCCTCCAAAATCAACGAAGAATAAAGCGACCACAAGTGACTTTATCTCCGAGTTTTCCACTCTTTTGGAAACAGCCGTACCTTCCTCAGGCCATCTCTCATTTGCTGGAGATTTTAATTTTCCATTTGAGAACACAGATTCCTCCGACACAAGTAAGCTGATCGACCTTCTTCATTCAGTCGGCCTACAACAGCATGTCAAGATATCAACACACAGCAAAGGCCACACAGTAGATTTACTTATAACGCGATCATCAGAGCAATCGCTTCACTCCATCAAATCTGACGACTCTCTTAACTCTGATCATAGCTTATTATGTTCAACGATCACCCAACACCAAGGTAAAAATCTCACAACGTCACTTTCGTACGATGAACATTGACAGACTGATTGATATTATTTCATCCAAAATGATCGGTCATCCACGCAATACCAACCCAGAGGATTTGTATCTTTATTTCCATGATGTTGTTACCGATGCTCTTGATACAGTCGCCCCTGTCAAAAGGAAATCAGTCTTAAATAAAGTGCGTGCACCATGGTTCACTGAGGATCTACTGACTTTTAGGAGAGAGGTTCGTCGACTAGAAATAAATTGGCGTAAATCACCTTTAGAAATCGATCGTCAAATGTTCGTATTAAAGCGCGTGGAATATTCAAACCGCTGTGATGCAGTAAAATCAGCCTATCATCGGACTAGAATTGAAGACGCAGATAACAAGAAATTGTTTGCCATTGTTGCAGAGCTATCGGATTCGAGAACAGCTTCATCCAACGCCATGCCAAACAACATCCCCATGAAAGAGATTCCTTCAGCATTCATGAGTTATTTTGAAACCAAGGTGTCGCAACTTCGTGACAGGATTGGTCAACAACCGCACAGCTGTGAGATTAATGATGTAATGCCGAGCCATACTTTAGCTGAATTTGACCCGGTGTCACCTGGGGATATAATTGCGTTAGTGAAACAGTCATCACCGAAATCTTGTGAACTCGACATTCTACCACATGGAGTGTTGAAGAAATGTGTACACATCTTGGCACCTTTCCTTGCGGATCTATTCAACAATTCGTTCACAACTGGCATCGTTCCGAGTCATTTCACGTCAGCGATAATTCGTCCATTGTTGAAGAAAGTAGATCTTGATCAGAACATTCTGAAGAACTACAGGCCGGTTTCAAACCTCCCTTTCTCATCGAAAGTCCTCGAACGGGCTGTTGTTCAGCAATTGAACCATCACATTATTAAATTTAGTCTTTTCACAAAGTTTCAAAGCGCTTACCGGGCTAATCATAGCACAGAAACTGCTCTCCTCCGTGTTCACAACGACATAATGCTTGCCTTGAATAACAAACATGATGTGATTCTCATCATGTTAGATCTATCAGCGGCGTTCGATACAATTGATCATGACATTATGCTTCAGAGACTACAATTTCGTTTCGGTATAACGGGCAAATGTCTATATCTTGGTTTCGTTCGTACCTCGTTGATCGCCAGCAATGCGTCAAGGTTGGATCTGCATCATCCCCATTTTCTCGCATGAAATACGGTGTTCCGCAAGGATCTGTTCTCGGCCCTCTCCTGTTTACACTCTACACTGCACCTCTGGAAGACATCTTCGTACACCATGGGATTGATTGCGTGATATACGCGGACGATACGCAAATTTATGTCATCTGCAATAGACCTGACGATATCCGGAATAACATTGAACTCTGTGTTGACGACGTCCGTAGCTGGATGAAATCTAACATGCTTGCACTAAATGACAACAAAACTGAAGTTATTCACTTCTCATCAAGTCTAAAATCTGATGTGACAAAGCTAGACAGTCTGAGAATTGGTCAATGCGACATAATCCCTTCAGTTTCAGTCAGAAATCTTGGCATTACTTTAAGTCGGGATGGTAGCATGTTTGACCATATCAATACGCTGTGCAGAAAAGGTTTCTTCTCTTTGCATAGAATAGCTAAAATTCGTAAACTTCTTGACTGAACTACAACTGAAAAACTAGCCCATGCATTTGTGACGTCCCACTTAGACTATTGTAACAGTCTTTTGTTTGGTATCCCTAGAGGACAACTTGCACGACTACAGTGTCTGCAGAATGCCGCGGCGAGGTTAGTTTCTCGTACGCGCAAATTCGATCATGTCACACCCGTTCTCAAAGATTTACATTGGTTACCGGTAGAGGCTCGCATCAGATTTAAAATTTTGTTGCTAACATTCAAAATTATCCATGGAAATGCACCTATTTATCTGAGAGATTTATTAGATTTATATGTACCAGCTAGAGACCTGCGATCACGTGACAAATTATGTTTAACCCAGCCCCGTGGCAATTTTAACAAGACATATGGACAGAGAGCGTTTTCAGTATGTGCACCCTTACTATGGAATGATTTGCCATTTGAAATTAAGACTGCCAGAAGTGTATATAGTTTTAAGCGCAATTTGAAAACCCATCTTTTTACTCAGTTTTATGTGTAATTTTCTTTTTTAATTTTCTTGTGTGGTTGTACTTTTAAATTATTTTATCCAGCTATGTACAATGCACTGAGACGTACGTGTAGTGCATTTTAAACAATTTTTAATAATAATAATAATAATAATAATTTTGATTTTTTGCTTAAGTTTTTGGGGAATGCCGTAAATTAACACTTTACCCACTTCCTTTTTGGGAATTTGAGTGACTGCAAGACAAAGAATTTACTCACTCTTACCAAAGGGTATTACAAGCATTATTCTTCTAGAAGTAATATGTTTAATTAATGTCATGCATTAAACTTTTTTCATTATGCAAGCCTTACCTGGGTCACCTGTGTGCCTACTACTTTACCCTCGCTATCTCAGTAGAGAATTTCAAAGAAAATAGTTTACATTACCCTCCCTAATCCCCTTCATTAATTTGTTCTGCCGATCATCAACACAGGGGCTTATCGCCCTTACCAAATAACTCGTTAGCAGTTCATAAGGTGTCGCATCGATAATGTAGTATCGGTGAATCCGCTTGGGTTAGCCTAGATCACCTGCAGTTTGAGACTATTGAATCGGTTGTATATGTGAGCGATTTTGTCCTGAGGGGGACTGCACTGCATCTGACCACCTCGAAGCCAAATCGATTGTTCCCCTGCTGTCGGAGACGCAGACATTATATTATTTTCAGTACTTTATTTTGACACCTAGCTACCCAATAGTCACATTCCCCGAAAACCATTAAATGAGAAATTTCCCAAATGGTGTGTTGTTTATAGTCTTCTTATAGTATTGGTAATTTTGCACTGTGCCTATTACAATCTACTCATGTTGGTTCAATTGCTAATATTGTAATGCAACAGTCAGTTTCGTTAAATTTTTAAGATCATGACACTCCAGGCCTCTTTTGTTTACCTAGAAGTAGGGTACTCTCTACACTGTCCTAATGGAGACAAATAGTCACTGTAACATTACTTGGCCACACTGAGAATAAATCCACTTATCTTCGTATTTGTTGTATTTGCATATTTCACAATTGATACTAACCTAAAAGTCCCCTAACAATAATCCTGGAGCGCCAATGCCACAGGCATTGTGTAATTCAGTGCAGTCCAGAATGCTGACAGAATAGCGCCCCCAGTGTCGTATATGATCTCGTGGCAATACGTGTAGTAATACACTGCCAACAACTTACGGCTCACATCAAAGGACTAGATAATAGAAACATGAATATATGAGTTTACCTTAAAGATTGAAGTGATCGGCATGCATTCATATTTTCAACATCTCAAACTCTCCCCCGCGCAATGAAAATGGTATCTCTTTGTAAAACTGGGTACGTTTCGTCATGCAGAGAGATTACTCTTACCTCTGACTCAATGGTTTCATAAATGGCTGTTATCAACAGTATGGCCCAATATTCAATTCTGAACAAAGCATACATTGCATCTCAGACAAATGCGCATGACAAATAGATGAGGATTAAATGTGATAGCCCTCGGGATGGCGGCACTACTAGAGGAATACTATACACCTAGTTTTATGTAATGCGGTTTTGAATTGATCCCCGCTTTTTTCTCATTAGGTAAACCTACCATCAAAAAGATGTTGACAAATTGTAGCCTTTTGAACCCTGTGTTTTGCCTCGAACACGATTTGGCCCATTATTTTTTAGAAGATATAGAGTTTTTACGCAAGTATTTGGGACATATAGATTTTTAGCTCCCCGATTGGACGGTAAATTGTAGTTTGTGCTTTATGGTTCGACCTGTTCAAGATACACCTGTACCCGATTTGGAGGTGAGTGCGCATGCCCGGAAGAATAAAAAAGAATATCATCTTGTCAAACGCTGCAATGTTTTACAACTATTTGAACCCGCTTCTTTGCGGGGACTAACCGTTGGATCTCGGTACTGGGCTACCAAATTTGAAGATAAAATCTGAAAAGCAAAAAAAATTGAATTGTAGTCCCACTTTTTGCGAATAATTATCCACATAAGTACGACCTGAAAACAGGGTATACAGCGAAAGTATGTATGCTCTGCCTACAGGGCTATGCAAACAATGCATAAGTCTAGATCTCGCTTTTATAACAAATTGTCATGTGTTAGACATTGTTTCATTATACAAGCCTTACCTGTGTCGGGTGTGCCTATTACTTTACCCTCGCTGTCTCTCTATAGTTTTCAAAGAAAACAGTTTATATGTGCTGATTATCCTCCCAAATCCCTTCATTAGTTTTTTCTACCGATCAACAACGCCACTGATTATCGCCCTGACCAAACAGCTCGTTAGTAGTTCATGAGGTGTCGCATAGATAAATGTAATATCGGTGAATCCGCGTGGGTCAGATCACCTGCAGATTGGGACTGTCGAATCGGCTTTATGTGTGAGCGATTTTGTGCTGAGGAGGTCTGTATCTGACCACCTCAAAGCGACTGTTCCCCTGCTGTCGGCGACGCAGACAGCAACGAACAAGAAACGGGTAAATTGTCTTCATTAGGGGTTAATTAGAAAATGTCTCCAGACTTGCGTGTTAAGGATGGCCGCAGAGTGATATTTCATTAATTTCATGACTAACACTGCCAATAACAAGAGTCCTTGCAATGAGCGTAATGGGAGCATTGTTTGTTCATTGAACAATACATTGCAAGAGACCCCAAACCTATGAAGTGGAACTGCAGATTATTTATCAACTTTATCTCAAAGCGAATTGGCACGACCAACTTGATAACAATTTCAATGAAAGGCAGGGGACTAACATCATGCAAATACTCAACAATTACTAATGCCAGAACCAAGGATTGAGGACTGCCCCTTTAAGGTAAAACGGCCTCGGGGACAGATATTCAGACTCAAATTTTTACAATTCTTTTCTGATCTACCACTTGTGGCGGCTCATTTTGAAGCTCTTGGAGGAAGAAAAACTTTCACCGGCATATAGTTTTTCGAAAATAGAAAATTTTGTTTTTTTCCCATAGAGTTAACACATGGATGGCGGCCATTTTGAATTTTAAATATCCGTAAACCTTGGATTATTCGTTTCTCTAGTAGCAAAATTTGCACTGTGACCCCCGATTTTTTCTTGATTTTGAAAGAGAATGGTTGAAAGATTCTTTTAAGGAAAGTTTGAGCAAAAGTTTAAGTCTCTCATTTCAAGGTGCATACTACCATAAGGTTGTTGACGCCTCGATATCTAAAGACTTAAAAAAAACTTTTTTTCAAATTTCCGTGTGAACTGTAAGCCATTTTGCTTTCAAAATGAAAAATAAAGACCAGGGATCATCGTGCGAAATTTTGGCACTAGATGAAGACATAAGCCATTATTATAGCAATTCAGAGTGGTCTCTATCCATGTGATAATTATGAGGAAAAATTAACTTTTCGGTTTTTCGCAACATAATCCGGTAAAACCTTTATTTGTTCCACGAGCAAAAATAAGCCCCAATAAGTGGAAGACAAAAAGTAAGTAAACGTTTAAATAGTCCGCAATTATTTTCCCGGGGTTTATTCTACATTTAAAGGTATAGAGTCACCTGTAATATAAATATGCCCATATATGGTCAAAGGGGCGATCCTTGGTATTCAAAATGCCCATGTGAGGGCGCTGTTTTTAAAAAGCGGCCACCGCTTAGAATCTATGATTGGTTAGATTTTCTCTTTCCATGGTAACTGTGGCAAAATTGGAACAGGTGACAGTATACCTTTAATTAACAAAGACAAACATGAGTAGACGAGATGCAGTGTTCATAAAGACGATTACAGATATGTTTTCTTTGATGAATTAGACTTGAATGAGTTCTCAGACATAAATGCTCCGGTTTCATAAACTTTGAATCATCCCATTTTTGAAATAGTATGAAAAAAGAATTCAGAGATGCGCGTCATCAGAAAACTAAACGTCCTTAATATCTGACCTGTATTCGAAAGAACAATATAGCTGTAACTGACTTGTACTTATCAAGTGTATTCTTACCGTTGTACTGAGAAAAGTTTGTTAACTTAATCTCTTTTTAGTGTTCTCAAGGTCGTGAAAATATCGAACCATCATGAGAAAGTTAGGGAGGCTTTGGAAAATATACGGGCGCTTGGGGAGACTGCATTGTAGTGTTTTCGACGTATTTCATCCATTCGTAAACAGTTGCCACGGAGATGAAAATTAAATCACCATGATGCAATGACAATTTTCGTTTTTTGAGCACCAACAGAGGGTTTCTTGTGGCAGAGTGCGGAGTTTCTGAAGATAAATCCGATCGAGGTCATACAATTAAATATTACCTCTTCATGGACTTCTGTTGATTCCGATGTTTGTAGACCACTCATACCAGCGGATCAAGGTCTGTGAGAGACTGACAATAGTCCAGTGCAGAGCAGACTGCAAGTACTCATGCGATGGAACGGAGCCGCGCAGGTATCCAACGGCAATGGAGTTGAAATATATATTTAGCATGAGAAACCTTACTATTTTTGTGGCCTGTGCTGTTGTTGCACTAGTTTACATCGTTTTAGACACCGTGGATCTGAGGAACCACTTTAAAAAGTTGTCCGTCGGAGAAGGAAGCAATATTATCCTGGAGCAGAACGATTCTTCGTCCATCCATGTTACAGTACAAAGTACCAGCGACATAAAGTCTTTGTATGGGCGCCTGGACGTTGAAGACTATCTTCAGATTCGGTCTAACAATTCTTGCTACAGTTTGACGGATTCGGCGAGTCCCTTTGCACACAGTGAAGAAACGCTTCTGCCGGACGTAGAGAGGCAACGTCGGGGCTGCCGAAAGCGGCTTCCAGACTTTGTCATCATTGGAGCAAAGAAATGTGGAACGAGCGCGCTGACTTATTTTTTGAACACACACCCAGAAATTGCCTGGTCTGGACGAGAAATCCACTTCTTCGACGCAAACTACGACAAGGGATTGTCCTGGTACGTACAAAGTATGCCATACACAACAGCCAAGCAGCTCGTATTTGAGAAAACACCTAAATATTTTGTCTTTCCGCACGACGTGCCTAGGAAAATGTACAATGATCTGTCTCCGAAGGTGAAAATCGTTCTTATTCTCTGCGACCCTGTTCGCCGAGCCGTATCAGATTTTCTTCACGAAAGTCTCATACGTTCGTCCGTAGGACAGCGCATGGAAACCTCCAGAATTCCAAATCATTACTTCTTGGCTACGAATTTTGTAGAGTCGGTTATGGAAAAATCCGGGAATTTAAACTACTACAACGAATTAATCGACACTGGAATATACATTAAGCATGTACTGCGATGGTTAGAGTATTTTCCACCGAGTCAGATACATGCTGTTGATGCAGGGTTGTTCAAATTTGATATCGTCTCAGAAATGCAACGACTGGAGAAGTTTTTGGAGGTACCAGCTTACTTTAATGCAAGCCACTTCTACTACAACTCCAAGAGCGAAGTCTATTGTCTCGCTTTCCCAATCAAAGTATGTCCATCTGCAGTACATGGAGAGACTTCGAGAACAGCCGATGAGAAGGTATTGCGGGTGCTACGGGAATTCTACAGACCCTACAACCGGCATCTGTCGAAGCTACTCAACTGGAAATTCACGTGGATGGATGAATAAAGAAACTGGACGATGATATTAAAGTAGAATGCGCCTCGGGGACAGATATTCGGACTCTCAAACTTTTACAATTCTTTTCTGATTTACCACTCGTTGGGGTTCATTTTGAAGATCTTGGTGTAAAAAAAGTTTCACTGTCTTAGTTTTTTTGAAAATCGAAAATTTTATTTTTCCCCATAGAGTTAACACAGGCATGGCGGCCATTTTGAATTTCAAGTACCGATAAACCTTTGAAATTTGTTTCTCTACTACAAAAAATTGCACGGTGACCCTCGATTTTTATTCTTGATTTTGACAGTGAGTGGTTGAAAGCTTGAGGAAAATTTGAGCGAAATGTTAAGTCTGTTACTTTCGATACGCATACTAACTTTGAGTGCGTCAAGGATACCGACGAAATATTTTCGGCGATTTATAACGTAGTTATAAATGTCAGAGACGGTTCCTTGAGCATGGAAAGCTAGATTCACACTTTCACGGCTCTTCAGAGTTTACGTTCTTAGGAATAAATGTTTATATTGCACACATATTGACTGTCATCCGGGGAGTTACCGTTCCAAAACTATCAACTGGATATATATCTCTTTGCAATTACTGCATCAGTTCCAAGTCTCACGTGATTATAAATTCCCGTATTGGCTGATAAGGTATGATAGAAGTAAAACTATATATTGTTTTATTTAATGACTTTGGAGACGTTAACAGTTTTTTTCTCGTATATCGCATACATATTTTTACACATGTCGATTTCCCATGCCCTGGCTCTGCTGCCTCGAGAAACATGTGCATTGGGGCGGGGGTGATTAGCAGTCCCTCGGGAAAACAAGCTTGTGCAGTTACCCCATCCATCCATCCATCCATCCATCAATCCATCTATCAATCCATCCACCCTAGCCCATATTTTTGAACACACAAGTAAATACCTTTAGGTGAACTGTTAAAAGTTATTTCAATGTCTATTTCTCAAAGTTAATACACACATGTTCCGTCGTTTTACTTCTAAAAAGTATTGCCTAAAACTACGTGTACATATCCTGTCTTTTTGTCAGTCTATAATACACAGTAGGTACCTCTATAAAATTTGTGTTTCTTGTGGAGTCGCCTACAAGTAACAATTACCTATGTACATCAAGAATTTATTTACACAGGTGTTTACAAACTCAACGCCTTGTTTGAAATTAAATATATATATATATATATATATATATATATATATATATATATATATATATATATATATATATATATATATATATATATATCACAAAGTATACAGATTTCGTTAACAGTGGTTGATGCTAAAACCAGAGCGTTAAAAATAATAACACAAATTACTTCAAGTACAATGCTACTATGTTTGTTGAAGTTTCATGATCTGGCAATCATCAGACTAGTCTTTCCCTTACAATGTTTAGTTTATATGGTTGGGACGTGCCATTATACCTCCTGGGGGACTAGTCTGAGAATTACTACCTTGTACTTAAAGTAATTTTTGTTATTATTTATAACGCCCAATGAGAATACTGTTACCAAGAAGCCTTTTTATCAGGGAATTAGTGACAATGAGGCTAATGAGGTTAAAAACAAATCAGTCGTACTCGAATTTAAAGACACTACAAATTTCTCAAAAACATTTCTATAAGAGTTTCAAAAACTAGGAAAAAACAGAACTTGTAATTGGCTACAACTTTATAAATAACTGCAATAATCTCAAAACAAGCCATGTCCCGTGACTGTTCAGGAAGGCATACACGTATTAGAGTAAAGCTTCTGGTTTTATGTTAGTCTATAAATACCTTTTTCCCACTTCAATCTAATACTATAGGTAATGACACAGTCTTTCAGTGATATATGACAGAGTAAAGTCAACTGAGAGGATGGAAGCCGAGAAATAGTGACATAGGTTCCAAACAAACACACTGGAGAGTTTAATTATTACAACAGATGGACATTATATCAATTATCGACATCTTCGGGTATATTACAATCCTGAGATCAAAGTTTGGTTTTGCGGACAGTCACATATTGGTATGGCTTGAAATCAAGCTCTAAGGCATTTAGCACAACATAAAATATTAACATGTGAACAGAAGCAAGTGTGCAAATATGTTATAGGAATTTGGTTTATATATATATATATATATATATATATATATATATATATATATATATATATATATATATATATATATATATATATATATATATATATATATATATATATATATCAGAACCAATTGCAAATAGAAAACAGGTGATCAAGCGCGATGTACAAGCTTTTTAATTTGCCGCTCGGGAGATACGCGTTGCTCACCACCACTCCTGTTCGATGGTTTAGATGACTTATTGTATGTCCAATGCACAGCTCATGAAATAAGAACTTATATATTCCAGCGTTGTGGGTTTGATTCCCTGCGTAGCTTATTAGCGTCTATTGCCTCCTATATTTGCTGCGATAATACATGCAGTTCTCGCTCTATTATTGTCACAATGTTTCTCTATGACGGCTAAGTCACTTGACAGATGTAATTCCGCGCCGTGTCACACCTCTCGTCGTTCCATTTGTAGTTGTAGTGGACTTTAAGTTCTGAGAACACAATCAAATTGAAAGAAACATGAAACAATTAAAATTAGGAAAACGTCTTATGGTTTTCCGGCGAACTACAATAAATTTTGTACTTCACGCCACAAGTACACAACTCGGTAACCCGTGTGTGAGCATGTACCAGACCATTTGAGGTAAAATCGTACAATTCCATATTTGTTTACAGCTCTTCCAATAATTTTACAACGAATTAACTACGTTTTGCATCGAAATTTGATTTTATATCATTCTTTACGCTCAATCATAATATATATATATATATATATATATATATATATATATATATACTAATATATTATATATATATATATATATATATATATATACACACACACATATATATATATATACAGAGGGAGAGAGAGAGTAATAACAAATGTGTTCAAACAAAACAATTAATATGCATGTATGTATGTATGTATGTATGTATGTATGTATGTATGTATGTATGTATGTATGTATGTATGTATGTATTTATGTATGTATGTATGTTTGTATGTATGTATGTATGTATGTATGTATGTATGTATGTATGTATGTATGTATGTATGTATGTATGTATGTATGTATGTATGTATGTATGTATGTATGTATGTATGTATGTATGTATGTATGTATGTATGTATGTATGTATGTATGTATGTATGTGTGGTTGTATGTATGTATGTATGTATGTATGTATGTATGTATGTATGTATGTATGTATGTATGTATGTATGTATGTATGTATGTATGTATGTATGTATGTATGTATGTATGTATGTATGTATGTATGTATGTATGTATGTATGTATGTATGTATGTGGGTTTATATTAGTGTGGGCAGTGTGTTTGTACTTACTTGATAACATACCAGTGCGCAAACTACTGAAACATTTGGATACAAATTAAAGCAGTGTTAAGATTCGTAATTTAATTTAATCTCCACATACCTATGCAGGACATTATATTAGGTCGGTCCGGCTCCATACCGAACCACTTTGTGTACGATGCGGCATCTCCAGTAGTATACATGTAAGTACTTGTCGTAGTATTAAGGTACATACCAAACCAGTAGCTGGCGTGGCCGATCATCATAATGTTGTATTCAAGAAATACCTAAAACACCCAAGGACAAGGACAAGGACAGGATTTACACGATCTTTCTTAATCCTTTGAGCGTTGTAAGTTTTCCTAAAATAGTTGTAGTGCAACACATTACCACTTTTTGTGAATTATTCCGTAATTATTTGATAATTTCGAACCACATCGACATTTTGAATCAGGAACAACATTGACAGTACTTCACATGGGCTTTAGTTTTTCATCAAATAATTGGGAAAATCTAAAACAAGATTGTCTAGGTCAGAAAAATAATTGGCTCGGTTATATTATATTTTATATATATATATATATATATATATATATATATATATATATATATATATATATATATATATATATATATATCGATCTTTGCATTCAAATTCTCCATTTTAGAATGGAGAAGGAGAATATGGGCTTCTTTGATGTTAACGATGCATTTCAGACGAAATTCGTAGTTTTTGTCCACATTGCAAGTAACTGTACTTTTTGTGATATTGTCAGCTTTTCTTTCAAATTGTAGTCTGCCAGGGAAATGTTGTTGGACGCAAAATGTGTGCATAGTGTGATTCCTTGATACAAGCTCTTAAAAAAGTACAGCAAACAACATCAACAACGACAAAACATTCAGAGCTAAATCGAATTGGTAGAGGGGTCAATACGCGCACCGTGTCCTCTCAGTGAATATGTGTGGTTTTTGGTGACTTCTCTAAGATACTCCTTTGTCCTAAGCACCGTTTACGAAGTGTTAACAATAAGAAAACATGAGTGCAGAGAAAGTTCACACCAGCGCTTTTTAAGGCAACACTCAGATTATTATCAATCACCTGATCCTCTCTTTCTTGTGTAAAAGTTGATCATTTTATCTTGCGCCATGGCATTTTAACCACACCACGATTTACTTGGGATCGTATGGTGCGTGGCTAGACCAATGTGTTAGGCCAAGAAAAATAAAAAGTTTGTTTCTCATCCTCGCGCGCGTCAATTCAGACCCGCCGCGTCAACCTTTTTTTTTCTGCTCATGAGGAAATAAAATGAAAAAAAACCGTAAAAATATGCGACGATAGTACATAACACAGTGCTGTATAAAACAAAACTGTAAACAAAATAACAGACACTAACATTCCATTCATAACTGTACACATATGTCACTGTTATATTAAGCTGTCAAAACTGCATTGCTGCACAAACCACAGAACTGTTGCTATTATACAAAAATACTAAAGCAACACTGCTGTGCATTTATCTCTGCCTGCATTCCTATGTTGTTTTCATGGTTTTTTTGCGCGCGTTCTTGTTGGTTGAAGAATAAAAGAAAATTGAGAAGGAAAAAAACCGCGTCACCGCATCATTTTACAATATGTCTAGGATGAGAAACAAACTTTTTATTTTTTGTGGCCTTAGCAACATTGCGTGGTATCAATGTTCTATTGGACATCTGTCAGCTGCGTTTGAACTCTTTTGTCAACTGAGTATTCTCAGCTATACCTCACAAAATCTAAACCCCAAATATGCAGCCTTGGGAGTCGGCTTTCCTTCGTGAATCGCTTCAATTTTTATCAAATATCATTACATTTAAAATATTTAGACGAGGGTAAAGTTGGCGTCATCCTCATCCTCATCCTTAGCCTCAGGTGACCTTTCTAGCTGACGCTGAAAATGACACTACACAGCGTCAGCTTCAGCGTCGTATCCGAAGATTGCCGAAGTTACGCTACTCGATGAATGATAAATGATGAACTTCGCCAAGAACTTCGCAAAATAACAACTCCGTTCTTTCACAATTTTCTTTTGCATCATAAACTGGCTCGCAGTAATATTTAATCGTTAGAATATCTCAAAAAGACTAGTTTTTTGGTAGTGTTCGTAATTTTCAGTCCGTGATCCGTGGATGTGTTTGTTGGTGTCGTATCCACTCTTGTGTTAAGAATTTCCGAAAATTGGTGCAAAAAGGCATACATGGTCCGAAATGTGTAAAAATCGCCACCATGAGAGGCGATATGAAAGCCTGATTATTTAGAGGACATATAAAACTTACAATTAACTTGTATAACTATGACTCGAGGCCTGAAAAGTTGACGTATTAAACATACAGTATTCGAACTTAGGGCTAAGAATGTTGTGTTGTAACTACATCGTGAGAAAAGGATATTAAGAGGAGAGGTTACTATATTATGAAATACAAACCCCACTGTGTTTTGATTAACATTTACAGTGATTTGTAACTTGGAGCACATTTTTAAAGTCGTTTTTACACTTATCATTCCATCAGACGCTTTCGGGAATAATCAGATCTGACGCCGGTGAAGCTGACACTGTAGCGTCATCCTCATCCTCATTTTCGCGTGACCCCTGAGGCTGAGGATGAGGATGATGCCAACTTTACGCTCGTAATTTTTAGATGGTGGCTACCTGAGTCTCAGGGCTGTCAATCACCGCCAGATGGCCACCGAGTCTATCGACGCAGTCGTCCTCAGCTTCGTCCCATAACAGTTTCGATGTAACGAAAAAATAGCATATGGAGTTGAACAAAAGACCATCCACTTGACAAGCTGTGCCATTTGGTGGCGCTGTAACGGAAAATTAAAGCGCACAATCAGAGTGAATATAGCTTATAGTCCGTGGGCTAGAGGGGGTCTACGTGCACCCCCCCACAGGATAACAACCTGTATTTTTCAGAACCCTTGGGATCCCTAGAATACGAAATGGAATTTTAACAGAAAAAATATAGGGACGCAATAGCTGTTATGGTCATGTTTTGAAGGGTACCACAAAATCACGATTTTCCAAGCCAAATGCATTTTCGTCAAATCTGTCTTCTTGTAAGTCATGTGCTGAGCTCATTTTTTAACATAACCTCACTTGTTTGGTATCATTAGAAAGGGAATTTATTCCTCTTTAAGATGACATATTGCATTATGCAATATCTTCTTCAGTTTTTGTCAAATATAACAAAAACTTACCCCTTACCCCAAAATTTAACATTACAAATTACAGAAAATCTCAAATTCTACCAATTTTTTAGCTAGGCATGATAAAAAATGCAATGCTTTGTCTGAAATCTGTTTTATTTGATACATGGACATGTCAGAATTATGAAATGGACTTTTAACAGAAAAAATATTGGGAATCTACAGCTGTAACAGTCATATTTTGAAGGGTACCGCAAAATAATAGTGTTGCAGATTTGCATGCATTTTTGTTAAAACTGTCTTCCTATAAGTTATCTGCTGAGCTTGTTTTTTATTATAACCTGGCTTGGTATGTTCATTAGAAAGATAATCTACTAATCTTTAGAATGACATATTGTAACATGCAATATCTTCTATAGTTTTCATGATATATAACCAAAACTTACCCATACCCCAAAGTTTACATTGAAAATTTCAGTCATAGCTAAAACCAAATTCTACCATTTTTTCAGCTTGACACAAAAAATCTGGCCGTTTTTGCTATTAAATCTATTTTATTTGTTACAGGGACATGTCAGAATTATGAAATAGACTTTTAACAGAAAAAATATTGAGAATCTACATCTGTAACAGTCATATTTTGAAGGGTACCGCAAAATCATAGTGTAGCAGATTTGCATGCATTTTTGTTAAATTTGTCTTCTTATAAGTTATCTGCTGAGCTTGTTTTTGAATATAACCTGGCTTGTTATGTATCATTAGAAAGATAATTTACTAATCTTTAGAATGACATATTGTAACATGCAATATCTTCTATAGTTTTCATGATATATAACCAAAACTTACCCCATACCCCAAAGATTACATTGAAAATTTCAGTCATAGCTAAAATCAAATTCTACCATTTTCTTTACCTAGACATATAAAATCTGGCCGTTTTTGCTATTAAATCTATTTTATTTGGTACAGGAACATGTAAGAAATATGAAATAGACTTTAAACAGAAAGAATATTGTTATTCTATGGCTGTAACAGGCATATTCTGTGGAGTACTGCAAAATCACAGCAGTGCAGACTCATATGTGTTTTGTTAACTTTGTCCCATTGTAGGTCATCTGCTGTGCTTATTTTATTACATAACCATGTTTATTTGGTACCATTGAAAAGCTAATTTACTACTTTTTAAAATGACATATTGTTATATGCCATATCTTATATAGTTTTCATGGAATATGACGAAAACTTACCCCATATCACAAAGTTTATATCGAAAATTACTTTCGTAGCTATCGTCAAATTCTACCAATTTTCTAGCTAGACATAACAAATAAGCAATGCTTTATATGAAATCTTTTTATTTGGTATGGGGGAAGTTAGAAATATGAAATAGACTTTAACAGAAAATATATTGGGACTCTACAGCTGTAACAGTCATATTTTGAAGGGTCTCGCAAAATCACAGTATTGCCAACTCGCTTGCTTTTTTGTTAAATCTGTCTTCTTAAAAGTCATCTGCTGAGCTTGATTTCTGACATAACCTGGCTTGTTAGGTATCAATAGAAAGGTAATTTATTAGTCTTTAAAATGACATATTGTAATATGGAATGTCTTGTTTAGTTTCATGAAATAGGACCAAAGCTTACCCCATACCCAATGGTTACAGAGCAAATTACTGCAAATCTGAAATTCTACCATTTTTTACAATTTATTAACTTTAAATACCAAAGGCAATGCTTGTATGCAATCTATGAAATATGTGTTTTTGTTAAAAAAGTATGTTAAAAATATGAAATTAACTTTTAACAGGAACCTAATATGATTTTGTAACCTTTTGGATCATATTTGGAAGGGTACCCAGGTATCTGGGCAAATTTGCCGAAACACATACATTTGCAATATATGGGTTCCCCCTCCAAAACTGATCCAAATGGCTACTAAATTGTATCATCTTCCCCTTAAAAGTGATATATATAAAAGTAATTTTATACTTGTGACATACTTTTGTAACAAATAAATCAGATTTTAAACAAGAATTGCCTTTTGTATTATGTGCAGCAAAAAATGGTAGAATTTAAGATAAGCTGTAATTTGTGATTTGAACTTTTTGGGTATGGGGTAAGTTTGACCATATTCCAGGAAAACTATGAATGACATTGTATATATCAATATGTCATCTTAAAGAAGAATAAATTTCCCTACTAATGATACCTCACAAGCCAGGTTGTGTCACAAAATAAGTTCAGCAGATGACTTACAAAAAGAAGAATTTAACAAAAAAGGTGCCAGTTTGCGGTACTGCGATTTTGGATTTCCCTTCAAAATATGGCTGTTACAACTATACAGTCCAAATATTTTTTCTGTTAAAAGTCTATTTTCTGACATGACCCAGTACCATATACTACAGATTTTATACCGAAACAGAGCTATTTTTATCGTGTCTAGCTAAAAATTCACGGAATTTGATCATGTTATCTATGACAGTACTTTCAATATAACCTTGGGGTATGGGGTACGTTTTGGTCATATTCCATGAAAACTATACAAGATATTGCCTGTTACAATATGTCATTGTAAAGACTATTTAATTACCTTTTCAATGATACTAAACAAACCCGGTTATAATCAATAACAAGCTCATTAGACGACTTATAAGATGACAGATTTAACAAAAACGCAGGCGAATCAGGAATACTGATATTTTGCTGTACCCGTCAAAATACAGCTGTTACAGCTATAGAATCCCAATATTTTTTCTGTTAAAAGTTCATTTCATATTTCTGATATGGCCAAGTACAAAATAAAACAGATTTCATACAAAAAATTGCCTAATTTTTTATGTCTGCGTAAATAAATTGCTTGAATTTGACATTAGCTATGACAGTAGTTTTCGATGTAAATTTTGGGGTATGGGGTAAGTTTTGGTCATATTTCATAAAAATCTGTACAAGATATTGCATGTTACAATATGTCTTTTTAAAGACTAGTAAATAATCTTACTAATGATACCTAACAAGCCAGGTTATATTCAAAAACAAGCTCAGCAGATGACTTAAAAGACGATAGATTCAACAAAAATGCACGCAAGTCAGGAATACTGAGATTTTGCTGTACCCTTCAAAATCTGACTGTTACAACTACAGAATTCCAATCTTTTTTCTGTTAAAAGTCTATTTTATATTTTTGACATGACCCATTACCGAATGAAATAGATTTCATACAAATAAATGCCGGAATTTATATGTCTAGGTAAAGAAAATGGTAGAATTTGATTTTAGCTATGACTGAAATTTTCAATGTAAACTTTGGGGTATGGGGTAAGTTTTGGTTATATATCATGAAAACTATAGAAGATATTGCATGTTACAATATGTCATTCTAAAGATTAGTAAATTATCTTTCTAATGATACATAACAAGCCAGGTTATATTCAAAAACAAGCTCAGCAGATAACTTATAAGAAGACAAATTTAACAAAAATGCATGCAAATCTGCTACACTATGATTTTGCGGTACCCTTCAAAATATGACTGTTACAGCTGTAGATTCCCAATATTTTTTCTGTTAAAAGTCTATTTCATAATTCTGACATGTCCTTGTAACAAATAAAATAGATTTAATAGCAAAAAACGGCCAGATTTTTTGTGTCAAGCTAAAAAAATGGTAGAATTTGGTTTTAGCTATGACTGAAATTTTCAATGTAATCTTTGGGGTATGGGGTAAGTTTTGGTTATATATCATGAAAACTATAGAAGATATTGCATGTTACAATATGTCATTCTAAAGATTAGTAGATTATCTTTCTAATGATACATAACAAGCCAGGTTATATTCAAAAACAAGCTCAGCAGATAACTTATAAGAGAACAATTTAACAAAAATGCATGCAAATCTGCAACATTATGATTTTGCGGTACCCTTCAAAATATGACTGTTACAGCTGTAGATTCCCAATATTTTTTCTGTTAAAAGTCCATTTCATAATTCTGACATGTCCTTGTATCAAATAAAACAGATTTCAGACAAAGCATTGCATTTTTTATTATGCCTAGCTAAAAAATTGGTAGAATTTGAGATTTTCTGTAATTTGTAATGTTAAATTTTGGGGTAAGGGGTAAGTTTTTGTTATATTTGACAAAAACTGTAGAAGATATTGCATAATGCAATATGTCATCTTAAAGAGGAATAAATTCCCTTTCTAATGATACCAAACAAGTGAGGTTATGTTAAAAAATGAGCTCAGCACATGACTTACAAGAAGACAGATTTGACGAAAATGCATTTGGCTTGGAAAATCGTGATTTTGCGGTACCCTTCAAAACATGACCATAACAGCTATTGCGTCCCTATATTTTTTCTGTTAAAATTCTATTTCGTATTCTAGGGATCCCAAGGGTTCTGAAAAATACAGGTTTGTTATCCTGTGGGGGGGGGGTGCACGTAGACCCCCTCTAGCCCACGGACTATTAGTTTCACACATGTGTGGTTGCATACCGGTCAGGAGAATCATTGCTGTAGGATGCTGTTGACTTAACCCTTCGAGTTCTGTCATTTTTCCGCTAAAAATTTTAGTGTAACATTTTCACTAATTTTCATGAATTTTCTTAACTTTATTTAGATAATTTTGGACCAAATGGAAATCACTTTCCATTGGCTACAGCTTTTTTATAACTTTGAGGAAAATCTAACAAAAAAGGTCTTGATCTGAGAAAAATTTGGCGATACTTTAAAAGGTGACAAAAATTGACTTTGGCACTCAAAGGGTTAATAAACTTATTTTTCAATTAGGTGGAATGCGCCTCCGGACAGACATTCGGACTTTTTTACGATAGTTTTTGGTCTACCACTTTTTGGGGTTCATTTTAAAGCTGTTGGTATACGGAATGTTTTCATCGTCTTACTTTTTCGGAAATAGAAAATTGTATTTTTCTTTACAGAGTGAACGCGGGGATGGCAGCAATGTTGAATTTCCAAATCAGTAAATGTTGGGTAATTTGTTTCTCCAGTACCAAAATTTAACTTTGACCCCTGGTAACAGAATGGTTGAAAGTTCCATTGGGCAAAATCTTCAGTGTTTCACTTTCGAGACGCATACTACCTTAACTAAGACGTTAAAACAAGAACCTAATTACGCCTCAAACGTGACTGTTTCAAATGAAGTCCCTCTTTGACAATTTTGGTATCAATTACCTACATACATACATTCGATTCCGGAAGGTGATATCAAAATGTTGGCGCTGAATTCAAGATTATTTCCAAAAGTAATCGTAGTAGCCATTCAACGCGCATTTGCTGTCGCCGATACTGTGCATTTTTCATATAAGTGTCACACACAGCAACAGCTCTTGCAACGACGGTTGGGGGGTCACCTTGTCGATGTCGACAGCATTGCCTATGGTTTACCCTCGAACAATTAGGAAATTTCATCTACGACCCACTTACGGTAACTATACATCGCAAATAAATAAGCTTACGATTCCCCATTGTCTGTACAATAACTCCATAAATGATTTCGAATGTCTAAGTAACCCAAGAGTGAAGTCAAAAAAAACTCAAGTGCCTTTCAAGCGATGATATCTTCACGTTATCTTCACGTAACGGTGAGGATGGTAAAACGCTTTTTGACGTTTTTTAACAGTATAGCGCCATTCGATTGCTTAGTTCGAGTTTGATAGCCTAGCCGTATTGTTCATTCCTGCAAATTCTACCAACCTATTGGAGTGGAGTAGACGGAATTTTCCAGAGCAGCGCCACACATTTCACTAGCATCTCCCGCACAAGGCATGTTGCAAGAGTCTGAAGTGGCCAATTCGCCGTGACGTCCGTAAGTGTTACCGCAACGACACTCATCGCCGTCTTGCAACCCGGCGAACAGATATCCTTCTGTGTTGCAATGATCTATGCACAAGACCGGCGTCATCGTGGTTGCCAAGGTGAGTACTTTATAAGGCAAATCCTTCACGTTCACGGTACCATCGTCGTCTTGGAAACAACCGACGTAATTTAACGGAGGCATGATCGTTGTAACAGGACCTGCAAGGCAGTGAACGGTACGTGTAAGAGTGTGAAATCATGTACGAAAACTATGTGACGGTATAAATTCAAATAAGATGCAAAAAACCGTAAATGCATTAAACGGTACACGTTTTCTGTGCAATGTAAGTCCTATTAGTGCCGTTATGAAAGTGATGATCTGTTTAAACATTCTGTCATCCTTAAGTATCTACATACACATACACATACATACATACATACATACATACATACATACATACATACATACATACATACATACATACATACATACATACATACATACATACATATACATACATACATATAACATACATACATACATACACATACATACATACATACATACATACATACATACATACATACATACATACATACATACATACATACATACATACATACATACATACATACAATATACATACATACATACATACATACATACATACATACATACATACATACATACATACATACATATAACATACATACATAAATATATACATACATACATACATATACATACATACATACATACATACATACATACATACATACATACATACATACATACATACATACATACATACATACATACATACATACATACATACATACATACATACATACATACATACATACATACATACATACATACATACATACATACATACATACATACATACATACATACATACATACATACATACATACATACATACATACATACATACATACATACATACATACATACATACATACATACATCACAATCCTCCACACATATATACATATACATCTATTGACAATGACCTTATATACAAATGTAAATGGATGTATTTTGGAATAATTGCATTATTCGGAATAAGACGTTACTTACTAATCGGACTGGCAGTGCCAGGGAGTGAACAATCTGCACCAATGAATCCTGGGTAACACTTGCAAATGTGGTAATCTGTCCCACAATCCTCTTCACAGAGACCGTTTCCATTACACGGAGAAACAGCCGTGGCACAATAATTCGAAACGCACACCTAAGGGAGATGTTATTGACAAAGCGGCAAATATAAGGATGTTTGATCATTATTGTCATTTGCGCTGATTGAAAAACACAAACTTTGGAAACGAACGAGAAGAAATCCATCTGTTCTCTTTCGGGCACATGATGTAGAGACGTACTTTTCTAAATTTAGATCAACTTTTCTGTTTCACACAACTGTACGAATTTTTAAGTATAACGAGTATATTAAGCCTCTCTGACAATTGAATGTGAGATTTAACGGTGTCTGTTGACTAAAGCTCAATTTTCGTGAAGCGCAATTCAAAATAGTTGTATTTTGCAACTTGAAAACCGAGGATGCGCGTGTAAAGCGCCCTCTACAGTATACATGTACTATTACGCTGGAACTCCAGTCTCGGTTGAGAACTCAAGATCGCTGAATGTGGAAATGTGGCAAAATGTATCAAAACGAAGAGTTGAAAAGTTGCGGATTGTGCGAACAGACTAACAAATTTGTCTTTGTCATTCGGAAATTTTATAAGAATGACGTCACCGATTTGATGGATGTTCCTTGAATCAGCGAATCACTTGTCAAGGACATACCGGGACGCGCGACTTTAAATGAAACATCATCGCATTTTTAGATGGGCCTTCATCAGCAGGCTTATTTCCATTCGACGAGATTAATCCCCGGCAACGTGCATCAATGTCGTCAAGTGATAAGCGACGTAAACCACTTTATTTATTGACGGAGAAGCGAATGGTGTTTGGAGAAAATAAAAAGCAATTTAATAGTCGGGATATACAAGACTATTGATGAGAACGTGAGTGGCGTGAAGTATGGCTCATTTCGCCGCTAAATCGTTATACAGACTCGTTACCTTTGTAGATCGGATTTATCGATATCCAGAGTACTCTAGCTCGTAAACCGTGTCTTAAATAGCTTAACTTGAAAGCAGCATTTGCATTAAATGTCAGTTTATTCACTTCTATATTGAAACTATAATGCCTAATTTTCCTTGGTAACTGAAAAGCGATCAAGAGGGAAGTCTGAAATGGACAGTACAGACGTTGGCTTTATTAGTTGGTTATCAATAAATCAATCAATCAATCAATCAATCAATCAATTAATCAATCGATCAATCAATTTCGTATCCATGGTCATATTGTAAGCAGTCTTTACTTTCATTTGCCAATGACAAAAAGTGTTATTTTAATTTTTAGGAATGGCACAGTATGACATAATTTCAACGTCTGGTTCAAATTGCAAATTTGCGCAGACTCAAGGGTAACTATTAACATACTGTAACACCCTGGTGTTCGAAAATCATGCATTAAGTAAATAACACGGGATGAGCCAAGAAATTGACCTTTTTGAAGCTACCAGTTCTATAGTGGTTAATAAGCTCAGAACCGCCGTAAATTATATATTTTCGGAAAGCCTAGATACAGAGCAACATTTTGGTTACCAAAGTGTCACCATTGTTTACATAACTATCACGTGACAGATAATTTGCATATCCTTTCAAAATTCGGTTTTCCCTATGTTTTGTCTCAATGCTTTGAGATATGTGGCTGAAATTTGTATGAATGCAAACTATTGCAAGGATCTTTGAAAGAGTGCCTCAGAATTTTTTTACACTTACTTAAACAATTTTATGCCAGAAAAAACTTCCAGAGGGGTGAATTTAACCCTAGTTGATTTCTTTAAAATTGTGCTCAAATAAAGACTAAGCAAGATATAAAAAGTCTGAGACATACTTTTGAAGAGCCTTGTAACAGCTTGCATTCCAGCAAGTTTCAGTAAGATATTTTGAAGTATTGAGACAAAACATAGGGAAAACCGATTTTAAAAGGTTATGCAAATTACCTGTCACGTGATAGCTGTGTAAACAATGGTGACACTGTGGTTACCAAAATGTTCCCCTATATCTAGGCTTTCAGAAAATGTATAATGTACGGGGGTTCTGAGCTTATTAAGCACCTGAGAATTGTTAGATTAAAGTGGTCAATTTCTTGTCTTGGAACCTTAATGTTGAATGCCGCAGCCTTTGCAATGACACGGTCAGAATTCACCCGCGGGAAGTATTGCACAGAGTAAAAACATCTTGTTTTCCCGTGGTGCCAATTACTCCATTAGAAAACTGCGCGAGTGGGCGTTGAATTAATCTGTGCAGCATATCTGAAAATAGTTTTCCTAATGGTTTATGCTTGGCCACCGGCATTTTTCGTCGCCGTCAAGCAAAGTTCACCACGTAAAACGAAGAAATTACCTCCTGTGGCAGCAATTTCTCAAGTGCTGCTATAGAAAATGGATGATGTTTGTTCTGATTTATTCATGCTGCTGTCCGCTTGGTGTCACAGTTCAAACGAATTATAGATATTGGTTGTTTGCGTAAAACAATTTAGTTATTCTCTCATTCTCTCAGTTATCCAATGTAATATTGAAAAGTGCATTCCACCACCTGAACCGCGGTACAGATGTTTCAATCACGCGGTTAAATTATTTTGTTCCTGCTCCCACTTGTACTCCTGTTTTGAAAAACAAGACGATAATTTTGAACTTCAATACATTGCTTGGACTCGATTTGTAAGGAGACTACAAACCTAGACGCCAAATGACATGGCAAAATTTCGATACTTTTCTCGCCTATCACTTGTTCGGGCTCATTTTAAAGTTCTTGGCATATGAACAATTTCCACAGTCTTACCTTTCGGAAATCAGAAAATTTTGTTGCCCCTAGAGTTAACACAGAGATGGCAGCCATTTTGAATTTCAAATATCGGTAAGTGTTTGGTAATTTGTTTCTCGTACGGTAATCCCTGGTTTTGGTTCTTGAGTTGGAACGAGAATGATTGCAAGTTTCATCGAGGAAAGTCTGAGCAAAGGTGTAAGTCTTTCACTTTCGACGCGCATATTACTTTCATCAAAATCTATTGACTTGCAAACAATCTTCCTGAAGAGATAGGGGTATTTGTATGGATTGTATGCAACCCATTCAGAGGTCATGAAGTCTTGTATCTGTTTAGTGGATCTAAGATATTTTTTATGAATTCCTTCCTTAGTGTACTGCATTTCTATATTGGACATACGTGAGCATACGCAATTTTTGCCTATTAGAATAGTAAACAATGCAGGAACAACAGCATTTGAGTCTTAGACGATTGAAGAATGGACACTATTAAATTTCCCGAAATCTCCGGTTTTGAACGAGGACGCTGAAGGCTATCACACACGTTGACGACAACAGTCATTTAAAGTTATACAGTCACCTGTTATCTAAATATGCCCATATATGGTCAAAGGGGCGTTCCTTGGTATTCAAAATGCATATGTGAGGGTGCTGTTTTTAAAAAGCGGCCACCCGCTTAAAATCTGTGATTGGTTAGATTTTCTCTTTCCGTGGTAACTGTGGCAAAATTGGAACAGGTGACAGTATACCTTTAAAGATTGAAAAATAAAATGTGACTAGTTTCAGTTCGCGCGCCGCAACACTTGGCGTGCCACAGACACATTAAATTTGTCACAGACAAATAGAAAGTCTTTCTATTTGTCTGTGGATTTGTGAAGGTTTCAATGGCATATTTGTGATTGGTGATATGGTGAGCATTGAAATCAACCTCACCAAGGTACGATTAATAGTTGTGTTTTCCTATTGAAAGACCCTGGACTGTAATCGTGACGTGTTCAGCTATGATTCTTCTTGTGCTTACAAATTAACTTAATCCTTTGAGTGCTGTAATTTTTCCCGCCTAAATTGAAGTGCAACATTTTACTAATTTTTCTGAATTTTTCTGTAAATTTTATCAATAATTTTTACCAAATGGACATAACATTTCATTGGCTACACTTTTTCATCAAAATGTTAGCAAAAATCTGAAAAAAATGACTGGGGTAGGTACATTTTATTTAGGTGACAAAAATTTACTTTGGCGCTCAAAGGGTTAAAGGTAGAATGTGGATAATGGACAGTCTTAGGACACTCCGATTTTAACAAAATTTTTCTTGTCTTCTCTTTGGGAGGACTTAGTTTGAAGCCTGTTACGTAAATGAAATATTCCACCATTTTGTACTTGTGAGAAGCGAAAATTTAATTTTCTCCATAGAGTTAACACGTGACGGAGTATGGCAGCCATTTTGAATGTCAAATACTGTGCTTGGTTCTGTAATCACTAATTTTGCATGAAGGGAAACCCGAATTTTTATTCTTGAATACGGAACAGTATGGTTTAGAGTTTCCCTGAGGAGTATGTGAGCAAGAATTCAAAACTTGAAGCATGCATCACCCTAAATAAACTATTACTAATGTCGTCCACCTTTCCTTCTCTTCCGAATGATAATTCACGTATTACCATGTCTCGTAAAAGTAGTCGCTCGGGGGCATTTTGCTCCGTAGTTGATGAGTATATGATATGTGCGTATGTGTTCCTTGTTAGCGTTGTACCAGTCCAGACACGTTCCGGCAATATCTCACCTCAGCACTGGCATATGGTGAGGCTACCAATTGAAATATTTTCAATGAAAGTGAAAGCCGAAACCTTGGTGCGTAGCCAGAAACATTTATCTTTTCTTATTAGCTTTACCCAGAGCGATTCATTGCATCACACCCCAATATCGCTAGACGTGCCATTTTTTTCTTGTCTCTTTCAAGAAGATATATTTTAAGTGGTCATCAAAATTTAAGTCGGATAAAAATAAAATTGTTCATAGCATTGCGCTGCGATGTGTCAATAAATCTAGGAATAAAAACAGATTGCATAGGGGATTACTGTACACACTACAAGATTCTCCTGAGCTTAAAAACACTTAATGAGTTTTACTTTCAAACAGCATATGTCTACAAAAATCGCTCCCATTAAATGTCGATGGCGTCGTAAATAGAATGTCGGGGGAGATTAGGAACAAAGCCGAGTACAAGCATTTCAATAATTCTAAAGAGCTGTGCCGTTACTCAGACAATTTAAGCCTTGGTATCGTACTTCATGGGACCTATACAGCATCGCATTAACTCAAAAGGCTGGATTGAACAATTCGTTTAATATCATGGCGGATATTCACTGATATAAAATAACCCTAGATTATGCCGCAATAACTATTCATCAACGTATAACAGATTATATACCGTTTTGAATTCACAACTACACTCGGGAAAATATAATCGATAATGGACTTCTGCTATAACTAAGTGCCGGTTGCAGGTTCATGAATTCGGGCGGGTTTAGCCTTTCTGTGAAATGCAGGTGGAGCTTAAAAAGGATCAAATGTTTTTGAAATGTTTTTTGAAATGCATTCTGAAAGCGAAACGAACGGAACGTGCTCAACGGCGCTTCACCTTTGCGATGTGCGTAACCCTTTTATATGGAGTAGATTTAAAGTATTGTGCACTGTTGAATTACTTTTGAATTAGTAATTCTACTTATTCTGGGGTTGGGAACGGCCTTTGCATTTGTTCCTATCGCACGCCTCCAAATTTCGAAAACAAACTTCATTGAAAGCTAAGGCTGCACACACGTCATGGGTCACGTGCGCAAACTTGAAAAACACGCATGTACGTCTTAAAGCGTATATGAGAAACGATTTCAATGGACCAACAATAGAAATACTTTACTTGTCACTATGGCTTCTAATAATTCAGACTGCAAGTTCCAACAAAATATTTTCACTTCCTAAAGGCAGAAGATACATCGTTCAATGCTGCAATACGTAGGTAAATATAAATCTTATGAGTTACGATGTAAATGACTGAGCGAAACTTCTAAAGTGACAAGTCTGTTTAAAGTTCCACCGTGGTTTCACAAAAGTCTTCAGATGAAGAGAGTTAAAATCTATTAATAGTGAAAGCATCTTAATTTCCTTCACAAGGAAGTCAGACGCTTTTGGAATATGAAGCCGAAGTAAACTTATCTAAATTACAGTACAAAAAATTATTAAAGCGTGTGAGATGATTATGCAATGAATACATAGTCATTCGACTTTCAAAAATTAAAAAAAACTTGTAAAATTCAATGAAAACAGAAACACTATTTCATAAGAAACTAGATATAGAATATCTCTTGCGATCAATTCTCGAAATTGAATTCTAGATAAAGAATATTTACTCGAGTCGAACCGGTCTGCGTTGTTATCAAAACTAGTCTTTACTATACTCATTAACGTTAGCATTATTGAAATCCGTTCGTGGAATACTGTACACATTTCTGTAGGATATCTAAAATGTTTGACAAAGGTAAAGATATCGTTTTGATCTGCTTTCAATATTTTCCAGGCAACGTTGGTACAACTCAACCGGTCCTTGCAAACTGATGATAAGTTTACAGGGATGAACCACACACCAGGATTTACGATTATCACCACTGATTCGAACGTTACGATGACTATCAACACACGCCATCGATTCAGCCGTTTCTTTTGATACATAAATGCTGGACACGTTGGATCTTATCTCGACATACTGGAGACAACTCAGGCTCGTGTGGTTTTATCAAGCGACGCACACATATCTTGTCAGCTGCAAAATTGCATGAAGAGTGACGAGCGATTTCACTCTGATGTGACATACTGTCAGCAATTCATGTACCAGAAATACAAATGGAAACAGCGCACTGTTCTATACGCTTGACCTGCTTGAACCTGTCAGTCTGCATGGCTATATTAATACGCACTGTGTCTGTATTGAAAAAAGAATTGCCTTCCAGGCTTCTGTATTTATATTTTGTGAATAGAAATGATTCAGAAATCATGTAAATATGGCGCAGGTGACCGAGTTGAAAGCAAACTTTTCTGCATGATGGGGTACTAATTAGAAAAATAAAACTTCGGAAATTCGGGGGAAGCTGGGCGTGATTGACAGGAAATCTAAACGAAAACGTTGTTTTCCTGTGATGACTCTTGAGAATAAAATACAGTGGCTGAACTCGAAAGCATTATGGGAAAGGGTGTGACGAAAAGTACAGTTGCTACAAAGTTATCCCATGGAGACTCGTAAACTGAACCAGATGTGAGTGTGCTGACAAAAGGCATGAAATCCTTGCAAGAAAGGCAATCATACAGAACGAATCAATTAAACGTTCAGGCCAGAGGGAAAGTGAGACACACATCATCGTTCTGGTCTCGGGAAACCGGCACGATGGCGAAATTTCAACATTGTGCTCTGTCTGGTTGATTACTCTGTTCTCTGCTGTCGGAAGGCCAACGATTTGATGCTGGCCCCAACACCGATATAGTGTTTGGGGGACTTGGCGATGAGGTTTAATGCCATGCAATAAAGCGAAGGCACACGAAGACCGAAGCCTGATTAAACTCACATACAATTTATTTTGGCAAAAACGAAACATATTGTTGACAAGCAGTACCATACTGTGACTCAATGAATCGAATATTGCCGACATATTAGGGTTTGATTTGTTCGCTAAAGGCGTGGCTGGCTTTAATCTTACAATATATCGGGTTGTAACTTTATAAAGGACAGACAAAGGTGTCCCCAATCATTCTGACGTCTCTTGATAGCGGTCATGTAAAAGTAATAAATATTCGATGACCAGCAATTCATATTATATCATACCAGTATATTGATGGCGCAAATGCAGCTATCTGATTGGTCGAGACGTAAAAAGAACAGTGGTATATTCATGATATACCACGGTTGGCACATGCGCGAACTCCTGACAAGAAAAAAAAATCCTGTTTTTGACGTTCAATGCCAGAATTAAATATACTGTCATGATATAATAGCAATAAAGCATATCCAGCGACGGTATACCACTCGATTTTGACCAGTTCACTCAGTATGTGCACTCGCTATCGCTCGTGCATACACTATATATATTTCTTGAACTGGTCAAAATCTGGTGGTATACCGTCGCTTGGTGCGCATTATTGCTTAAACATCACACTCTGGTTATGTGGATACAATTCCTGTGTTGGCAAAGCTACTGCGTGTTCATAAATTTACATTCCATCATTGCTGATGATGGCATGGTTAAGATCGTGAGGATGTGTAGCAATACTCAAGTGTCATGTTAATAGTTGTGTTGATCAACAAGTCTCGCACTACTAACAGAGCAAGACTTAGTGAACAAAATAACACTGACAACACGATTGAAACTAATTTTGGATACTTGGATATCGCATTAATGTTGGTTTAATCAGCAAAGGTAAACTCATCACTTATTTTTATGAGAAATTTTTAATATCTCTACTTTCAGTGATGATATGTTATCCATCACTTTTGATAAATGTGAACAATTAAAATCCCAATAATCCAAAATTACTTTCGATCGTGTTACGCATGGTTTCGTGCAATTTAGGTACAATGCGAACCGGAGACAAACGTTCAGACCCTCAAATCTTAAAAAAAATCTTTTCTGATCTTCCGGGTTAAGTGGGCTCATTTTGAAGCTCTTGGAGTAAATAAAATTTTCACCCTCATAAATTTTTGAAATCCGAAGCTTTAAAGGTTTCCCCATAGAGTTAAAACAGTGATCATGGCCATTTTTGAATTACAAATATCAGTAAATTTGCAGTAGTTTGTTTCTCTGGCACAATAAATTGTACAGTGACCCTTGATTTTTGTTCTTGATTGATTGCTTTATTCGCCCAATTACAGTTCCAGCAAAAGAAAAAGAAACTAACAAAGAGCACAACAATGAAACAAAGACAGTAATAACACAGTTAAAAAAACAATCATCGGTAAAAAATACAGATCTAAAAAGAATAAACATTATTAAATAAAAATCTGCGAAATTGCCCATAGTTACAATTAAAAATATCAAAAGTCTCATTGTTTAAAATACTATTCAAATTTTTCATAGTTCTTTGTAAAAATGCTGAAGAATGAGCAATGACTCTTGATACATTGGTTTAAAATGTTGTTTTGAGCGCAGAGTGCGAGAAGGCACATGCAGACAGATATGCTCTAAAATTTCGGAGCTGCTATAAAAAGAGAACATACATTTGTAAAAGAAGGTGGCATCCAGAAAACTACTACGCTCTTGTAGAGATGGAATTTTGAAAAAGGTACAGAGTTGGTTGTAGTAGCCAGATGAGTAGGTTATGCCACTTTTACCGCACAAGTATTTGAGAAATTTACACCGAACTCTTTCAATGCGGTGAATGAGATACAGCTGGTGTGGTGACCATACTTGACTGGCATACTCAAGCTGGCTTCGGACAAGTGTCCGATTTCGAAATAGAATGGTCGAAAAGTTTGAGCAAAAGTTTAAGTATTTTTACGAGGCGCATACTACCTTAAGTTATATTCGATGGAAATTGACCTTTGTACGGAAATAAAAGCGGCAGCAAATTGCCCCTAAAAATTATCATTGTTTCTGTAATCTAAATCCTGCAAAATAATCCTGCAATTTCAGATTAGCCGTACTTGTGAAGCCAGATACAAACCAGTAATACGCCTCGCCAAGTCCCGTCACTTCTTTAGGGTCAGATAGGCGGATTGCCATATCGTCTTCTAGAAGACGATATGGCAGACTTCAGGGAACAGCTTCAACAAACTACAACAAAGCTAATGGACTTTGAATCAGGTAATGCCACTCTTAATGAAATTAAATCGTCAACGAAGAGAAAACGATGACTTGAAGCGATTAAATGATGATCTAGAAAATCGCAGCAGAAGAAATAATCTCGTATTCTATGGCGTACGACAAGATGATATACATGAGAGTTGGGAACATTCAGAAGAGAAAGTCAAGGCGATATTGAATGACAACCTCAATATAACCGAAGATGTTGAATTCGAACGAGTACATCGGATTGTGAACGCACCACTTATACGGGGAGCAAAACCTATCGTCGCCATGTTCACTAAGTACAAGGACAAGTCTAGCGTCCTGTCGAACGCGAAGAACCTGAAAGGTACGAATGTCAGCATAAGCGAAGACTTTTCCAAACGTATTAGAAACATTCGCTCAAGATTTTTCGCGATGCGCAAATCACTGCTGGAAGAGAGTCCTTCGCTTAAAGTTCAAGTTCGCTACGACAAGCTAACCACCACAGATACTGACGGTAAGAAAACTGTCTGTATGGTCAACGAAAGTACCGGAAAAATCTCCCCAGTCAGCCGTCCCGTTAGATAGGGATGTGGTCAAGGCCCAAAAATCGTGAACTTGTCAACTATCATGTGGAACATTAGAGGTTTAAAACCAAAACTTAGCAATGCAGACTTTGTCTCATTTTGTTCAAACTATGATGTTATAGGCATGGTTGAAACGTTTTGTACAAGTAGTGACAAAGTTGATTTTTTGAAAAATTACACAGTTTTTTCTTCTCCCGCTACAAAGCGTTACATTAAAGGGCGACCAAGTGGCGTTACAGCTTTGTACATAAAGAAAACCGTTACAGAAAAGGTCTACAAAATCGAAAGTGAAATAGAAAATTGTGTTTTTGTTCATCTGGATCAGAGTTTATTCCAGTTTGATAAAGGAGTGATATTGGTTGCTGTTATCTGAGACCAGATTGTATTTCTGAGAACGTCACAGCTCTTGAAAATTATTTGATTAGACTGTTCAGTTCGTATCCAGATAGTATCTTTTAGCATATTTTTATGATTTTACTTTCAAACTTAAATAAGTTTGTGAGAATGTACTAACTCAGGGGTGTGTATACACTTCTGTTGGGACTGTGTGTGCAATTTTAAACATAAAGATCACACTGCCATTAAGGTAGTATGTGCCTCGAAACTTTAAATTGCTCAAATTTTCCTCAATGAAACTTTCAACCGTTCACTTTCAAAATCAAGAATAAAAGTCGGAGGTCACTGTGCAAATTTTGGTGCTAGAGAAACTAATTACAATAGATTTACCGATATCTGAAATTCAAAATAGCCGCCATCCCTGTGTTAACTCTACGGAGGCCTTCAAAATTAGCCCCCACAATTGGTAGATCAGAAAAAGAATTGCAAAAGTTTGAGAGCCCAAATATCTGTCCTCGAGGCGGATTCAACCTCAAATGAGTGCCAACTCATAAAATCACAGCCCCAACGCGCAAAGCAAAAATCCGTGGATACTGTGCGTACCTACAGAGGAATTTTCACAGAAAGTGCTCAGAGTGATCCAATGTAACGCATGTTTTACACTGTGATATTGTATGTTATGTTTCTTTTGTAATATTAACATTGTTTGAAAATTGCGAGAAATCAAAATGACCATTAACATTTGAAATTGCTTGTCCGATGTTTCACAAGGAATGGTTTTGTAATGCACTCAAATCCTCTTCCCTACAGACGGTAGAATTCAGAGAAACCCATAGAAAATAGAAAGACACTTTTAGCTCAACAAATTTCAAGAGTTACAGATAGTGGGGCTTTAAGTTTTTCACCTTCTTGTATGTGTGAAAATCGAAAACAAATCTCCATAGATACATGCACATGCATTTAGAATGACTGCAGTCCATTTAGAATGTCAACAGTCGGTAAATTTGAGGTAATGTCCTTCTTTGATCAGAACCCTTGCATGCTGACATTAGCTTCTACGTTTATTCGGGAAGGACATAAGTTTAAAGGATATGAGAGCAAAAACTGAGCAAAATCTTAAAACTTCGATGTCGGAATTTCGTTATACAATCAATTAAAATTAAAATGTAAACTCATTTGATCCGAATTCAATCGGTTTCATGAGGTCGTGCAAAATAAATCCGCCTATCAGATTTTCAGATTCAGATTCAGGTGCACTCATAGTGCACGTTTATTTGTATTTCAAGGCCACCGGCCCATATACAAAGGGGGGTTAACATGGAAAATGGAAATACATATTTGCACAGCGGAGTGAAAGGCAAAGGCACGCAACAACAGCGCAAGAAAAACAAAGAAACATCACTCTTGCATACATTAGTTGCTGGCTCAAAATTGAGCGAATACACGTCATAGTAAAACCAGCATATTTCAGTCATTTCTTAAACTTTCTTCTCTTACCTTAAATGCCTTATATACAAAGTTACAGAGATTGAGTATAATTGTCAAAAATTTATGGAAGTGAGGATCTCTAACGACATCTTGTGGTAAGTATTGTTTTCTCAGGTTGTCATACAAAGGGCATACTAGCAAAAAGTGGTATTCGTCCTCAACTTGACCTCCAGAACACAACTTACATATCCTTTCTGTGGGGTCAATGTTGTGATGTCTCCCTTCTTCTATTGCAAGTGGTAAAACACAACAACGAAAACAAGCAAATAGTCTTAAAATTTCATGATTGTAGTTACTCAAAAGATACTTTTCAGGTTCAAGTAATGACTTGAATTGTACATAAGTACGCAACTTGGGTTTTGAGGCACAACATCCTGACCACTGCTGTTTCAAAATATCGGAAACTCTTGTTTCAAATGAATGAAAGAAAGCTTCTTTGTTGCCTATCTCTTGATTTATCCAAACATTACCAAAGCCATATGAGTAAAGAATGTGTTTGACAGAAGTAGCCCAAGTATGTCGTCCAAGGTTGTCAAGGTTACGTAACATTAAATATGATTGCCTTGGCAGTCTTTCCCTGGGCATTTCGGTCAGCTTAACCCAATAACGTATGAATCGCTTCATAGTGTGATAATATACAGGTAGGCGACCACATTCCCCTATTACGGCTTCATTTGTGGTATGACTTGGGACCCCTAACAGTTTCCTACACCAGGAACGTTGTACTTTTTCTAAAACATCATAAAACTGGAATCCCCAAATCTCAGAACCGTAACACAGGATTGGCAAAATCATGGCATCAAACAGTTTGAAGTGAGAGTGATATGAGAAAAAATCAAGTTTCCATCTTGCAACAGATAACAAATTCATAGCTTTACTAGCTTGATTGGCTAAAGTATGCACTGCTTTAGACCAAGAATTTCGAGAGGAGAGAAGTAAACCTAAATATTTATAGTAAGTAACGACATCGATTTGTGTGTTCCCAAAATGCCACTTTTCCCAACGAGCATTGTGCCCTCCTTTTCGGAATATTACAATCTTTGTCTTGTCCAGATTCACTTTCATACGCCACTTATTACAGAACTTTGAAAGTATGTCTATGAGATATTGTAAATTTCTAACAGAGTCTGAAAATATAACAATATCGTCCGCATATAATAATGAAAAAAGGTTGTACATGTCTTGAGTTAATTGTATACCCATTTTTCCTGATGCTATGAACAAGGAGTTAAGTTCTTCTATGAAAATACTGAACAACAGAGGACTAAGGATGCAACCTTGTCTAACACCGGCTGGACAGTGAAAGTATTCTGTAGTTACATTACCAGCCCTGACACAAGATTTGATATTACTGTACATTGAGTGAAGGATATTATACATATTGCCCTTGACACCAGAGAGAATTAATTTATACAGCAAAAGTGAATGGTTCACACGATCGAAAGCCTTGGAGAAATCTACAAATAAACAGTAAAATTTGCCACGTCTAATGCTCAGGTATTTTTGTATAATAGCGTGAAGAACAAAGATGTTATCTGTAGTACAATGGTTCTTTCTGAAGCCAGCCTGACAATCTGAAATGATATTTACGTTATCAGACCACTTAGTTAATCTGTCATTCAGGATCGCAGTAAATATTTTTCCTAATGCGTTGAGAAGAGAAATACCCTATAATTGTTCACATCTTTTCTGGCACCCTTTTTAAAGAGTGGGATAACAATAGACACGATATAGTGGTGCGGCATGGCAAACCCATTGTGCATTTTGTGATAAAAGCACCAAAACTTGGCTCAGATGTGTCTTAATATGTGCTGAACAAATTCAGATACCGAGCCACTGAAAATCTACCAAAGCGTTGCCATGGCAACCATTTTCCCAAAATGGCTACCAGACAGGTATTTCTCACCTAGTAAATGTCAACTACATAAGTCGTTGGGTAACTTTAGGTTGAATAATTTCAATAAGAAACTGTGAAAAGTGTTATTTGAAAATTATTTTAAATTTCCTTCACCACCTGACTTGTTAAACGGGTAAATACGGGCAAAAAACACAATTCTTATGCATAAAATGCACGGTATTAGATCCTATAAAAGTATGACGCTATGTAAGCAGTCAAGATATGTTAGACCGTGGGCCAGAGGAGTCTACTTGCACCCCCAGGATAACAAACCTATCGTTTTAGAAGACTTGGGATCCCTAGAATACGAAAGAGAATTTGACAGAAAAAATATAGGGATGCAATAACTGTTATGGTCGACTTTTGAACGGTACCGCAAAATAACCATTTTGCTATCCATGTGCTTTTTTCTTGTAGTACATGTAAGTCATCTACTAAGTTTTTTTTAACGTAATCTGACTTGTAGGATATCATTAGAATGGAAATTTATTCCTCTTTAAAATGACATATGTAATATGCAATATCTTTGATAGATTTTTTTATGAAATGGGACCAAAACTTACCCAATACCCCAAAAATCTGAAATTCTACCAATTTTTTACCTTGGCATAACACAAAAGGCAATGCTTTGTATGACATCTGTTTATTTGCTACAAGGACATGTCAAAATGTGAAATAGACTTTTGATAGGAAAAATATTGGGATGCTATAGGTCTACCGGTCATACTTTGAAGGGTACCGCAAAATTACAGTATTGCCAACTCGCATGCATTTTCGTTTAACCTGTCTTGTTGTAAGTCATCTGCTGAGCTAATTTTTTTACATAACCTAGCTTGTGGGCTAACATTGGAAAGGGATTTTATTCTTCTTTTAGATAACATATTTTAATATGCAATATCTTCCATAGCTTTCATAAAATATGACCAAAACTTACCCTATACCCCAAACTTTATATTGCAAATTACTGTCACTGCCTATCTCAAATTCTACCAATTTTTACCTAAACATATCAAAAAAGGCAATTCTCTATATGCAATCGGTTTTATTTGCTACGGAGACATATCAAAATATGAAGGAGACTTTTAACAGAAAAAGCATTGGACAAGGGAACTGTAAAGTCAAAGTATTGCGAATCGCATCTTTTTTGTTAAACGTCAAATTCTACCATTTTTTAACCTAGACATATAATAAAGGGTAATGCCTTGTATGAAATGTTTTATTTGCTATAAGAACCTGTTATAAATACGAAATAGACTTTTGGGCAATGCCTTGTGTAAAATCGTTTTATTTGCTACGAGGCCATGTCACAAATATGAAATAGACTTTTAACTGAAAAAATATTGGGATGCAACAGCTGTCACAGTCATATGTGAAGGGTGCCGCAAAATCACGATTTTGAGACCCACGAACATTTTTGTTAAACGTGTCTTGTTTAAGTCATATGCCGAGCCTAACTTATACATAACCTGGTTGTGGGTATCATTATTAAAGCGATTTATTTTTCAGCCAAAATCATGGTCACGGGTGATCTCAAAATATAATCAGCATCGCATATTAAATTATTTTGTTTCAAGTTTGTTTTGTAAGATTTGACCTGAAAAGTTCTTATGTGGAACTCTAATTTAATTTGGCAGAACAATTTTTGAAACCTAATTATGGTATGTGTTCTACTCGCTGTAATGGAGATGAAAAAAGAAAGGCACTATACTGAATTATACAACCAACTGAATGACAAGCAAGGTGCGGAATTGAGCCTTTAAAGGTTTTGTTTTCTAAACTGTATCAATGAGCACAGCTAATTCAACACTTTAGCTGATCCAATAATCGTTTCTAAACATTATACATTACGTCAAAATTACCAGGGCGTTCCTGAAGAAAAACTTGTATAGATATATCAGAAAGCTGGACTTTCTTCATTGACAAAATATTATGGAATAGATATACCTGATATTTAGCTGCTCTAGTTATCGTTTCTAAACTTCATAAATTAGCATAAGTGTCTAAAGATATGTCATATAGCTTGGACTTTCTTCATTAACAAAAATAGGGATATGTCCAATATTTAGCTGTTCTAATGATAATTTCTTAACTTCATAAATAAGCAGAAATATAGCTAGCCAATCTTCAGTACTTATGGCATTCACCAGTAAAATATTTTCAGGATATATCCGATATTGAATTATCATTTCTAATCTTCACGAATTAAATCAAAGGATGTTCTATAGTTTAAAAGCATGTATCTGATACTTGATCGATCTAATTATTGCTTCTACACTCAGTATACTTTATAAAGTAGTTCAGATTTAGCTGGGCTGGCATGTTGAAAACGTTCACAATTTGGTAATAGCTTTTCTGTAATTGTGTGTTACTGAATGTGCAAATGATTTATTGTGAATACTGAACTGCGTAAAATCTCTAAAGTTTATGTTTCAATTTTGACTGGAGTGTCACTGTTTGTATAGGAAGGTTCCCATTTGATCAGATAATTGGTCAGCCAACACTACCGTGCTTAGGTCTTGGGTGTATGTGTCAAGTGAATAACAAGAAAATGATTGGCAAATATTTAGGATTGTCGTTTAAACTTGTTGTCTAGGCTATGTAAACACCATGGAAAGGAATAAAATACTCGTCAGCTGAATAGCCATGTAAAAGCAAGCAGAGATCCGGGGAGTGCCAAGCACGGACATGACGGACAAAAGTGCAGCATTGTGCTTTAGCTTTGCTTTCCCTACCTTTCATGTTGTTAAAAAGAAAGTGGAGTAATACAATTTAATTTATGGTGCCACGTTTTTGCATTTCAACAACAAATTATGTACGACCAAGAAATTAGTACCAAAGTATACCATGTTCAAAATATTATAGGCATGAATCCATATATATATTTATGCAATAGACCATTGAAATAACTCTAAAACCAATATTTAAATTATGAAATAGATATCAAATTACACAAGATCAGTTTCATTTGAAATAAATAATGAAAAGTGATGTATAATATATGGTACATATAGCCAAAAAAATAATATAAAAATATGATCGTGTTCTCCACGTGGTCAAATTTAAACGGCTGCACTTATGTACTAATTGTAGTTACATGATAAATCTCTAACATTGACAATTATGGGGATATATAAGAGATTTCCGCCCAAATGTTATTGTTTTTAAAGTTAAAACTAGAAGGTTTGTTATACAGTAAATATCATTGTGCTTTTGGTATGTAGGCCTACACGTGAATGTAGATGAACAAGAGTAAGATATTGGGTTAAATTTCCCCACAATTTTCCATGTCAGGCCTTGTGATTTAACACCCTGCAAAACTTGTCAATGGCTGACTAATAAAATTAGAAAAGATAATTAGTCAATGTCAAAATATTGCACATATTCAATATTTCTACTGAAGATCACTCCATCCATTGGAAGAACATGGAACACGCTGTTTTTGCACTCGGACGCATCATACTCTGCCCACCACAGCCATGGGCCGATCTAGGCCTATTTGCAAAACCTGGTGAGTGTCGCACGTACCAGCTACAAGTCTAAAAATGCTTAAAACTGGTGCATCAACGATTACAAATAAGAATAAATAAAAAAAAACTCTGAATAGTAGCTTCTAATAGTCTAACTAGACAGAACAGCTGACAGCTGATCATCGTATAAAACATTCAATTTGACAATTTTGAATCTTCCACTTTTGCCTTGTTGCAACCATATTGTCAATATTTTATTAAGAGAACCCATTTTCTGGTAGAATGAAATTATTAAACAATAAAAAATGCAAATTGTAATCTTAATATGCATTTATGATGGTAATACATCCACTATTCACTGCAGAATCATCCGTAAGAGTAGCAACTACGGGATTTTACAGTAATTGATGGTCGTCATATTTAAAAATGGCCGCCACACCAGAACGAGGCTGTACTTGTGAGGGATCTGTATCAAAATTGATTTTAAAACAAAAAATATGCAAATGGTAATCTTAAAAGGCATTTATGATGGAAATACGTCCTTTATTTACCACAGAATCATCTGTAGAGCAGCAACTATGGGATTTTATAGTGACTGATGGTCGCCATATTAAAAATGGCCGTCACACCAGAACGAGGCTTAACCCGTGGTGGCTCGGTATCCAAATTGATTCATATCATGATAATCTACATTCGTACCAAATTTCATGCTTTTATCACAAAATGCACAATTGTTATGAAAATTTTGGTTATGCCGCACCACTAATAGTCCATTCTGACGGGAAAATTCCAGACTCAAAAATACAATTAAAAAGCTCAACAAGTAAAGGTAGGATAATGTCTGAGGCATACTTGTAGAACTCATTTGGAAGGCCATCTGGACCTGGGGCTTTACCTGATTTTAATTTTTTCAGACATTTTAACACCTCATTTTCACTGATAGGACTATTTAAAATATTATTCAATTCATCATCATCATCATCATCATCACCACCACCCTCAGGCTGGTTGTTACCATTTGTAAAATGGTTAATAGCCTCTTCTACAGTTCTGAGAAAATCCAAATCTCCTGACTCAATATCATAACACTCTTCATAAAGTGACTTAAAGTAATTGTACCATGCATCAATACTGATCTCATCGGAAGCGTTACCTTTACATTTCAATAAAGATTTTAAAATTGACCAAAACTCACCACAATTATTTTGAGAGGCTTCCTGAAACTGTTTATGTATCGACTCCTGGAATTTTTTCTTTGAGAGTTTACATGTTTGTTTGAAGTGTTTCTTTGCATTTTTGTAATCATTTAAGGTTTCCATAGAACTATTTTTTCTAAACAACTTCAATTTGTCATGAGCAGCACGTTTTGCTCGTTGACAAGAAACACCAAACCAAGATGGCTGGTCAGATTTGCGATCATTCCGTCGACTGTACTGACAGCGACCATCCGCACCTGCTGTCTTTAGTGCCTCATTTAGAGTAGAAATAGCTTGAGAAATGTTTGAAATATTGTGGCGGGCATTCTCTAACATGCACAATACAGATGGGGAGGTAAGATTTTCCTTGAAAGTTTCTCTACATTTTTCCGACATGCGGAAACGAACACAGTCGGGGATAGCATTATCAGTACACACTTTGGAATGAACGCTTACATCTTTTAAACAATGCAATTGACACAGAATCGGAAAATGATGCGAGTCGATTCTCGACAAAACCTCAAAATCATTTAAATAAGAAAAACACTGAGCAGAGAGTATGATATAATCCACAACACTACAGCCGTTTGAAGTGACACAGGTAAAATTGCCTGGATTGTCATTGGCTGTTCTACCATTAATGATATGCATGTCAAAATTCTTACAGATGTCTAGTAAGTGCTTGCCAGGTTCGTTTACAATTTTGTCTTTGGAATGTCTATGGATGTGGAATTGAGACGGTGTGTACACAGAGTCATCAACTGGTAAATGGTCATGGAGTCATCTGATATAAAATCATTTTCTGACCAGTTCTTGCATTAAAATCACCACCAATCATGAAATAACTATACAGCTAGTGGGACTATAATTTCTTCCATACGTCTCAAAGTAAATTAGTCCTCACCAAGTGTAGAAGACCAAAAAATGACGAACGTTTAATTCTGTGTCAACGGTGCATTTTGCATGACAAACTCAACCTTGTGAACGTCCGATGATAAATTCGATGCCACAAAGCTCAGCCAAATACAAGGCACACCGATTAATTGCTCAGCATATCGCAGCCGGAAATGAGCACATCAGTCATGGTTATAGTCATATAACGCGCAAATTACTTTTGACTTTGATATTGACACTAAAACCACGGAGATGCAAATATCACGTATGTTCAATTCTTTTCGCTATCAACGGTCTTAGGACCATTAATTCTTAGGAGAGGTTGCTTGGGAATAATAAACCACAAAGTGCAAATTATTTTGAAAGCGCTTCAGAAGCTGGCATTCCAACTTTTCCCCACACAGAAACTGGGCAGTTTGGATTATTCATACCTATCTTAATCCTACTGTTCGTAATGTTTATGTCGTAAACACATCTATCGCACACTTTAAACACCTTTCCCGGGTTCTTGAACCCGGTTGGTCAAAATTGGCTGTTCTGGCCTTTTTGATCACCCCTCTTAAAATGCTTGGATAGTTGACTTGGAAAACAATTAACATTAAAAGTTTCATTAGCAATTAAGCCAAACACCGGAGACATCATGAGACACGAACAATCGCAACAACATCAATTCAAGAAAAGTCAAATTGGACTCCACGAACAGCAAAAAATACAAAAACCTGAAAGCTATCTGAAGCTGCTAAACTCGCACTTCTAGAGATACCCTTTCAAACAAGAAAACAAAACATGTCGCATGCCCAAAGAATCGCGATAAACCAGCTTGCAAACAGTAGACAAATTACCATAAAAACCCTTCGACAAGGGTCGGGTTTTGTCTTTGTCAACACAAAAGATTACGTACACGAATGCGAAAGGCAATTACGCAACACTAAGTATTATACACAACTAGCCAGTGACGACACAGAACAAACAGTAAACAAAGTACACGAACTATTAAACAAAATGTACGAGAACAAACACATCGATCATGATACTTGTAAGTATCTTGATCCAGAAAACATAAAATCCGTACCCCGCAGTGGTACTTATTGCCTAAAAATACACAAACCTCGGCAAAATTCTAAAGACACACAATTCAAAACAAAATTTACTGAAGTAAAGAAACATAGAACAAACGAACTGAACCACCAAACGGACTCACAACGAGACCCAAACATTAATATATTGCCTCGCTACTCGAAGAGCAGACCACTAAAATGCATTAAAATAATTTTACACAAACACAAACTTAGGAAAGAATCTACACTGCGACTGATGAGAAACCACACTCGGGTTTCGAAACGCAAGCGTCGAAGGGCCACTCTATCAACTCTGTAACACAATAGGTCCGGCTGCGTCTCGCCATAAGCTTTCCCCACACAAACAAAACATTACCGTACACACTGATCCAAACTTCCCTACAAATATCCGAGGCGAAACAAACATTTTTGTTAACACAAACAATCGGATAAGAATGTAGGAACACATTTTTGAAACGAATCAAACACAAACTCGACACAAAAACATTTTGGATAGTTAGGTGGGAGCCTCTTTCACACTTTTTACATTCATTGCTCTTGTGTGGGGTTGTCAACCTGATGTAATCGCAAATCCTCAGATTTCCATCTGATATAAGTATGTACGTAAACAAGAAAAGTGAACTCATGAATTTTAATAGACGGGGTGGCTAAGACCAATTTCAATCAAGATTGGTCTCAGCCACCCCGTCTAAGTCTGTGTGGGGAAAAGTTGTCATGGAATATTTTGAATATCGTGAAAACAAACATACAGCCATATTAGGGTTACACTATATTTTCAGCTGATTAATCAAATATTAAGCTACAGCTTATATTACCAAATATTTGCATGGGTATAATTAATTGCACGATGCCAGCAAGTATTGATCGGTTTGAAAAAGTGCAATTCCCAGCCCGTTTCGAACGTTATCGATGGCATGAAAGCAAGAAGTTCCTAAACGGCGAGAAGAACACAGAATCAAGCAACGATAGTACATTCGCCAAGGTGTTAATTAGAAAACTATGGTATACACTCGTTTCTTTTAATAATGTAGACGAGAATTATTCTCTAAAAAGCAACAACACAGCAATGTACTTTTCCTGTTCAATGTTTGTTTGGCAAGTATAAAAAACAAGAATTGACCATGTTTATGGTTCTCAATCAGACAACTGAGAAAAAACGACTGATTCATCTCTGAATAGGTTAATTTCAGTATAAATCATTGACCTTTGACCGCATGGAATCTTGAGTTGATTCTTTTCAACAAAAGGCATGTATTATACCCTGACCTCTGTAAAATTGAACTTCAATCGTCGGCAATTACATTTCATTTGGTTTTCATTTGCGTAGAGACTATGTGACTCATAAACAGCATCAAGACAAATTACCTCAACACGAGGAAAAGCACAGGGGGGGGGGGCATGTCAGTGATCTGCAAATATCCCGTTATCACAGTTTTACTTGTAGTCTAACCCACAACCATACGCTGTTGATATTTGAAATTACACTGACAATGCCGATAAAGCGACCAGGGAAAGCCAAGGCTAATCAACCAGAATGGCAGTGTTTAGTATGTCGGCTTGAGTTTTTCCGACCTGACAGGGGCATATTACCCCAGAATCACAATATATTTGAATCACTTTAGATATAAGCACGATTGGAAATAGTTTGGATAATCGGATCTTCATATTTTTCAAATTTCTCATAAGTGTTAGGTGCCCCATAGCTGAATGTTACAAAATTACAAATTACTCATAAAAACAAGTGTATAACTTACAAAGGAAAGCAGTTGAGCTAACATTTTGCACATTAAACTTATATTACTTCACCATCCAATTATCCCAAATTAGTTCCAATCGTGTTTAGAGTTACCTCAATCGAATGTAAACGTTGTTCATGCCATAGAAAGAAGACAGAATGATAGGGTAATCAATCTATGTTTGTCTTATATATATATATATATATATATATATATATATATATATATATATATATATATATATATATATATATATATATATGATGTTACTTATGTTACTTATATATATGTATATGCACATATCATATATACTTGTTGCTATTTATATGTATTATATATATATATCAAATACATATATATATGTATATATATATATATATATATATATATATATATATATATATATATATATAATTCATATTGATTTGGTGAGAAAATGTATTTGATCGCATGTAAACAGCAAAACGTGACTATTATTTTTCACCATTCTTGTTCAATGTTTTGTGCGATATCAAAGTCAAATTATAGTGCTAGTGTGACATACAACACGTTCAATAGGGACTGTTAACACGGCGGAAATATTCGGAAAGCAGCTGCTTTTCATTTACTACGCCGACCGCTAAAATAATGGTTTAGCTTGAGTAACCTTGACTGAGTCTATTACCATTACTGTAACCTGGAAGTCAACGCTTTATTTCCATGATGTGCCTGGCTGGGAAAATTCATCATGGAAATCAAATTTATCGTTATTGGGTTAACAAGGCATCGGGCTTGCTAAAAGCTCTGGAATTAATTTCCGTGCCAGTCGCCATGGTTTTTATCGATGTTTCAGCCGTCTTCATTTCTTATCGTTGCACATCAACAACAAAAAAAGGTTTCACCGGACATTAACGGATTTACCGGACACATATTTCGCAGACTAGACTATCAACATTATAGAAGATGACTTGGGACTTGGGTAATATCAATGGTGAGCAACAACGAGACACGGGCAACTACGCACATCTGTTTCACAGGATTTAGTCAAAGAATGTATTCAGTTTGAAATTCTCGTTAGTGCGTGAGTTCGATTAACACGTCAGCCGCCATTTCCAACGGCAGCCACACCGGCGTACCGACTTCAACATATAAATGTCACTATCCCGTACGTTCAGAATCCTGTAGCCGCTCCTATCATACTGCAATTTCACCTTATTTAAAATTCTAACAGGAATAAGATTCGTCCGAGTGTTGCTAATACCATATAATTGGGCCTGATCTATGCAAAACCAGAAGCATCATCTACAAGTAACAAGTTTCCGTCTTGCTTTGAGCCGACAAAATTCCAAATTTGATTGAAGCAAACGATTTAAAAGTGCTGCCGTATATAACTTTCAGTTGCTGTGTAGATGCGATGCAGATTATGAACATACATACATACATACATACATACATACATACATACATACATACATACATACATACATACATCCATCCATCCATCCATGCATGCTGCATGCATGCATGCATGCATGCATGCATGCCTGCCTGCCTGCCTGCCTGCCTGCCTGCCTGCCTGCCTGCCTGCCTACCTACCCTGCCTGCCTACCTACCTACCTACCTACCTACCTACCTACCTACCTACATACATACATACATACATGCATAGTACCTACCTACCTACCTACCTACCTACCTACCTACCTACCTACCAACCGAACCTACATCACAATCCTCCACACATATGTACACATGTATGATCTTAAATGCAAATATACTTGTATCTATTATAGAATAATTGCATAATTTGGCATCAGACGTGATTTTGTGAATGGAATAAGGATACATGTTGAGGAGAAAAGGTCATGATTGTTTAAAAAGAGCAAGGACGCGGTTAAGAATACCGGAAAAAAGTAAACATACACATATCTTTAACCTTGGTTCACCACACTGTTATCCTGAATAGTTCCACTCGTGCTTTTCATTTCTGCGATCCTAATTTTCCTATTTACATTGAAAAGCTGCAACATATTTCAGCAGTGATAGTCGTTTGAAATGTTGATACTCGATACCCGTTTAACCAAAATGCTCCAATCCATAGAAAGACGTGATAATAAGAACTTTTGAATTATCCCCCGCTGTTTTAGCGGCTAATGAACTATATACAATTTGTTTGCAGGAAGAGATGGGCCATTTGTCAGGTCACTCATGTTTATTGTGTCATTTAAATTGCACAGTGCACAGCTACTTCCTGAAGCATATAATCAAGGCTTCAAGGGCATAGATCCACAGCATTCAATCTAAGTGTTTTTTGGTGTACAAAACACGCAGACAGATTTCTGTGTTTACCCTCGCAAGACTGAAAGGAATCGAGTGGAAAAATCTCGATATGCGCTAAATATTATGTGATTTATACGTAAGCCAGCTTTATGGTACATTAATTTTGTTGCTTGCATGTTATCAAAGAGAACAA